>NC_056731.1:203962946-204065446 GCF_019279795.1 Protopterus annectens
TATGTGTTCGTATCAGAATTGTCATACTTTGCTAATCTTCTCTTTACTATAATTTATAAAAACAAATGCACTTTTGGTGGAATTATTTTTTTTTTAATATTATGCTTTGCTATGAATTTTGTTCATCTCAAAGGTGAAGACACACTGAACAATGTAGCAAGACATGGACGTTTTCATTTCCTTAGCTGTACAAAGTGTGTGCTTGATAGTTTTTTCCTTAACAATTCTAAGCATATATGGGGATGATTTAAAAATGTATGCAGAAGTAGTAGAAAGGTAATAATACTGGTGATTTTGCGCTAAAGTATCTGCTGGGCATTTGCTTGACACATTAACCGCCACCCATCTTGCCCAACCTCCACTTTGATTAGGGTGTGGTGTCTGACTGACTTCAGCCATCTTGTATGTGCCACTATAATTGTGATAGAAATTACTTCCTTATTCAATTACTATACAAATAAATATTTATTGGCCTACACAAACTGGCTGTATATAATTTAACTACTACCTAAGTTAATGTAATAGCAAATGAAAATATGGACACACAAACTTTTTTTCTTTGCTTTCTATACAAATACATAAACAAGTAGTTTTAATTGGACTTGTGCAGATCTACATCTTTGATTTTAATATGTGTATATATATATATATATATATATATATATATATATATATATATATATATATATATATATATATATATATTATTTTACGCATACTTATGTTACATTTGTATTTATATAGGCAATTATGTTATCACTTAAATATTTCATTGGGCAGATTCCAAAAGACTTGCTCTCAGCAGTGTAAGTAACTTACTTTGGTGTAAGGCCTATCTATAAATAGGCCTACACCAGGAGCCATATTCTAAAAGACCTGCTGTCAGTGTAAGCAGGCACTTATCAACAAAGTCCTCTAATCAATCCAAGCAGCCTTTAATAAATGGTTAAGTGCTTTGTTGATAAAAAAATGTTGCGATATGTATTTTTAATAATTTTTTTTTGTTTTTCTGCAGTTTTGCTGTTATTTGGAGATGTTTTATATTTCTGTATTTATGCGGACCTTTTTTGAGGAAGTATTCAAGTTAAATTTTTCATTAATTATTTAACAATTTACTTAATTAGTGATGTATGTATATATAACCACTGTAATCACTTTGATTAAATGTTCTGAAGAAGTCCTGAATATTGTGGATGAAAGCACTTAACCATTTATTAAAGGTTGCCTGGATGGATTAGAGGTCTGCAGTCTGGAAATGTTATTACATCTGTCTTTACAACTTATTGTTTGGCTTAGACTATTTGGACCTGACTTTATTTATTGGTATTATTTTGGTTGCACGGCATACCCTCCTTTTTATTGTTCTTAAGTAGTAACTTACATTAAGATCAAGTCATTTGGTATCAAGCCCCAATATGTTGGTATACAAATACAGTTCACTGTATAGAAATGTTTATGCTTTCCTTTGCAAACTTGGTCAGCCGCCACACCTTAGTTTTGACCTGAAATTCTGAGAAGTATATATCAAGCAGTAGGGGGCTCAACACTGACCTCTGTAACATCCCACTGGTAACAGGTCTGCTGGTGATGTGGAGTCACCCACTTTGATAGTATGTGTCTGGTTTGTGAGCCGGTTGGCAACCCATCTTACAATAAAGGGGTTTTCATTTAGTTTGCTAAGTTTATCAGTAATGCCTGAGTGTGGGAGTGTGTTAAAAGCCTTTGCCATGTTGAGGTATGCTGTGTGCACAGATCTGCCCTTATCAATGGCCCTGGTTACATTTTCAAAAAAATTCACAGTATTTAACAGGAATGATCTGCCCTTGATGAAGCTGAATTGGGTAGGAGCCAGAGTTTGGGAGTCACCTATGTCATTATTTATGAGGTCCATAATGATATATTCTATGGCCTTACAGATGAGGCTGGTCAGGCTTATGGGTCTATAATTCCCAAGGTCTGTTGCTAGGCCACCTTTGTGGAGGGAAATAACTGTTGCTGTTTGCCATTCTGTAGGAACAAAGCCTGTGGTTAGGCTATGATTGAAAAGGACACCCAGTGGTGATGGTAGTTTATGTTTTAGCCTGTTTAGAATACAGCCTGGGATACCATCTGGTCCCATAGAGGCTGTGTTTTTGCTTTGGACAAGGCTTTGATTACTTGTTCTTCAGATATGTAAGATGGGGGGGTGGTGTAAGGTTTGAGATAGATTTGGAGGAGATAGGGGGTGAAATTTTCATCAAGCCTATCCACTAGCAGGTTTGCTATACCTGTGTATGAAGGAGGAAAACCCATGCACCTCTACACCAGTATCTCCAAATCTAGACAAACACTTTCAGGATGATGACAGACATTCAGAGGTAACAAGTTCCACAGTTACACCTTTACAAAGAGGAGCCAGGTACAATAATTTGTTACAGTTATCCAGGAAACAAATAAAGCTGTTCCTGCATAGTAGCAAACGTGCCATGACATTGTTAGGGCTCAGATTACTACCACAGAGAGTGAGCTGGAAATGGTCAGACTCCTCAAGGGTATGTGTGGAGATTTCTAGACCTACCTGGAAATGTCATAGAGAAAGGATAATACCACAGTCACAATGATGTGTAGTATGGTGGCCACCTCCATTCATACTCTAGTTAGAACTCACCAGACTGAAACACCAGTTAGTTTTGGAAAGGGAAGAGGACAGCATGCTATCCAGACAAGTAAGGGACAGATCAAATGAGACTACAAGTGCTTCTCAAGAAAGTACAAAATTAGTTGGGGGACAAGAGCAAGAGATTTCATGCAGGCCACATCAGCATTCATCTATACCTAGCAGGACTTCTCATCCCAGGTCCCATTCACATTTATTTTATTTATTTATTTTATTTATTTTACATTTGTTGACCGGGCTAGTCTAACTGGATACATGTCCATTTTCAGTAGAGGCCTGGGGAGAAAAGCTCCAGGAAAACATTCAAAATTTAATAAAGCTTAAAAAGTAAAAAGCAGCCATTGTTACATAAACATTATAACAGAAATTAATTAAAAACTATTTTTTTCAGAAGATGTGCATAATTATACTACTCAAAGTGAACAATAACAATTATATATATGGAAACATAGATTTATATGCAGAACATAGTATATAGAGGCATTGTAGGGAAGACTGTAGTGGATGTATGCTGAAAATAAGAGTTAAGGATAAAAGTTAGTCAGGGTTGGTACAGGAGCATAACCAGTGGTTATTATAGCAATAACCCACGCCTGGGTGTGGGTAATGCTGGATTTACCCATGGTTGGCATGGTTTGGTCACGAGGGCGAAGCCTGAGTGGCCAAACAAAGCCAACCATGGGTATCCAGCATTACCCACACCCAGAAGTGGGTTATTGCTATTATACAATAACTCATTTTATTGTGGTATTTATGTGAGTATCAACGTTTAGGTTATTGTCAATTGTAATTCCTAAGAGTTTGGTGGTAGGGTCAGGAGAAATAAAAGTAACATTGTTGGATGTGAGAGAGATGTGTAAAGGGGTGGACTTTAGGTAGGTGTGAAGAGTAATAGTTTAGTTTTTTTGGGGTTGAGGAGGAGGCAGCGGTTAGAGAACCATTGTTCTACAGTCTTCTTTTAGCTTTTCCCAGTTAGGGGTCACCACAGCAGATCATCTGTCCGCTCATGATTGGCACTGGAGTTTTACAGTGTCAAGTTGCCAGCCTGGCACCCAACCTTCCACAGAAGGCACACACTCACACTTAGGGCCAATTTAGAGTGTCCAATCCACCTACTGCATGTCTTTGGGATGAAGCCGGAGCACCCGGAGGAAACCCACGTAACCACAGGGAGGACATGCAGACTCCACACAGAAGGCACCCCAGCCGAGAATCGAACTGGAGAACCTCTTGCTGTGAGGTGGCAATGCTAACAGCTGCACCACCGTGGCCGCCCAACCATTGTTCTACAGCATCAAGTAGGTCACAGCATCAGAACAACTCACTAGCCAGCCCTCATGACAGCCCCTCTTAAAAATCACTTCCACTATTATCTACCATATCCTTAGGTGATTTGTATGACTCACTCCACCTTGACCTACTTTGATTCAAGTATGATATTCCCTTACTTACAATTTCACCTTCAAAACACAGGTCAATTTTTAACTTAAAAGAGAATAAGTTATTAAAAAAGAAAAAAAAATGAGGGGGTGTTTATGACACTTTACAGTTCTATGCACTTCATTCCTGTATTGTTATTGCTTAAAACCTCAGGGATCTGTGGAAAGAAATCTGTGTGACATAACATACAACTGTAGTCATTGACACTAATACTCTATGCATTACCTTTCTTACAGCTGGCAGTTAGTAACAAGTGGAAAGTAGTAATACACAAGTTTTCATGGGAACACAGTAATGAGAAAATTACTATTAAATGAGTATCCTGACATGTAAACAAACACTGCTGGAACTTTACCCTCATCACTGCATAAAATATTTTGTCTCTGAAGTCACATATTATTGTGTGTGACAAAATAAAATAATTTGGTGTACAGTACCTCAACAGCCAACATACTTTAAACTAAAAAAAAAATTACTTGATAGAAAAAACAACAGGGTACATTTTCATTCAGACGCAATGTACAAACTCATGCTAAATACTGAATTAACATTTTTGCTAATTATATCACTGGAGGAAATTCAGTATTGCATACACAGGTAAAACAACTCAATACAATGCATTATGCAGTGCAGTTAATTGTAATTATTCCTTGTATGATGCCTTACAACATCATTGAACAAGAGCTGGTGAACACTCAGACATGACTTTTACAAACAATAACAAGAGGGACTGTTCTGAAATTAAAAAGTAGATAAATAAATTATTTTTAAGATTATAGAAAATGTCAGATGAAAAGTGACAGCAGACCCCCACCACACTGCATAGCCCACAGATCCCCCTGCATGCATCAGTTATACTCTGTGTGTTTCTTACAAGAAAGGAAACATTAACCTGAATGCTGTGGCCCATATTTCTGCATTAGATGCTGCCTCTTTACCTGCACAGTCATATGGCCTGCACAAGTGTACCACATAGAGTTCCTTACTGTTGCTAGACGATCACCATTAGTTGTAGTGGGACTGGATTGGGAGCTGCAGTGACAGCATGGGTCACTTCACCACCAGACTAGTGCATGATTACGTTATGTAGAATGAAAAATGCAGTAAATATCCTGTATGCAGTAGCTGGGTCATACTGAAGGGCACCCCAGACTCATTCAGGCATGTGAAATGGCTCGTCAGGAGGTCAAAGACCCTCTCAATGACAACATGGGTCTGAGAAAGGTATGTGCTACAGGTGTCTTCTGCAGCTCTACTTGGGTTTCTCTTTTGTGTCATTAGACATGGCTCAAGCAGATATTCAACATCACGTGAAAGACGTAAAAAAAAAAAAAAAAACAGCGAGAAAGAAAAGTGTGGAAGACAAAACAATTTAAAAGTGGTTTAGTGTTCAGCAGTACATTTTGCCATGAATAACTATTTAAATAAACAAAAATGCTTTCCACTTATCAACATGATGCCCAATGGACATCTTATCATGCAGGAAGAAGTGGTAGAGTGAGATAGTGTGCCAGATATGGGAATCATGCACTGCCAGGCTTCTAGGCAGAGATGTTGGTGATCCACCCCCATAAGTCACACACTACCTGGCAATTGATGGAATGGTAGCCCTTCCTATTGCAGTACTGATCCCCATGGACCAGAAGGAACCCTAAATTCAACATGGGTGCAAGCTATCACATGGATATCTTCATGGAAATGGGCTACCACATAAAAGGCATGCATAGTCCTGGCTCTGTCCTGAGGTGACACTGGGAAATATATGTACTGATCCACACATGCCAAGAGTAAGTACATCCAGGAGTGCTGCAATCATCTATAGGCAGAATCCTGAGAGATCCCCAACTTGTACCAAGTCTGTCTCTGGAAGGTCCCAGGAGTGGCAAGTATAGTGACATATATATATATATATATATATATATATATATATATATATATATATATATATATATATACATACATACATACACCATAGTGTCCACAGAGACAGAAACTCCATGCATTCCCCAGTAAAACTATGGGCATCATACATACTCGCTAAGAACCCTTATAATGTTCCTGTCCACTCTGAATCTATCAAGCATCTCCTGATTACCAAATTTAAAGTGAGTTATCTTCTGCCTATATCTCCAACTTCTTGGCCGGCAAGCATTCCTCTTGAACTGGAAACATCAAAAATCTGGATAAAGGTCCATGAAAAATAGGTACAAATCTGTACGCTGATTAACATAAAATTTGCATACATAATTATGTAACCTCACTCTTAAATAATGTCTTATTTAAGAAAAAAATAATTACTTTTCTTAAATAATGGCATTGTATAATGCCTCCTTGCTGCCCTTACGCAGCTGTCTGGTATTCTGTGGCAGTTCTGATGCACTGCGCATGTGTATGCCTACGCAGTACATCAGAACTGTGGGCAAAAGTAACGGAGAAAGCAAGATCTCCGTTGCTTTTTACAAACTGTTTTCGCTATGTTAAATGGGTTTAACATAGCGAGACAGGTTTAAAAAAAGCAACTGAGAATCTCCGTTGCTTCTTTTAAAGCTGTCTCAGTATGTTAAACCCATTTAACATTAACATAGTGAGACAGTTTTGAAAAAAGCAACGGAGAAAACAAGATCTCTGTTGCTTTTTACAAACTGTTTTGCTATGTTAAATGGGTTTAACATAGCGAGATAGCTTTATATGGAATTGTGGGATACAAACTTTTAAACACAAATTGAAGAACAGACAAAATAGTAAACACAAAATGTAACCAGAGCAATAGTGTTTATTTATATTAATATATGAACTTGTATCAAACTAAAATACAAATTTCTTTTATAAAAATAAAATTAACTGCTCCTAGACTAATATTAAACACAGGCATTATACAGTACATTGCCAAAATGTTTTTAAGCTTCTGGTTAATCTTTAAATCATCTATCATTTACAGTAAACGCACATAACAGATAACCTGACATAGCGACTGCATTTTTTCTCAGGGTGCAGACAGTGATAAGTCACTCACTGGAGCTGGTACAGCAGGAATGTTGAAAGAATGCCTGGGTGGCTCACTTGAGGTACTGCTTGGACTAGGTTTGACCTGGATCAGTCCACTTTGGTGATGTATTATACAACTTATGTTTTTCATCTTCAGCCACAATGGTTTGTAAATTAAATTTGGAGTTGTTTCTAAAAGTACTATTTTATACACTACAGTGCATTGCTCAAACAATTAGAACATCTGGGCTTCAATTTTATGTTCGCCGTTATTACTGAATATAGTGTTATTTACTTGCCCCCATCACCACTCCCAACTTCCTCATTCTCTAACTCTGAACACTGACAACATGGTGGTCTGCATACTTTCACCCTCCCACAAAGTCATTATAAACAACTAGAGCAGGACCTCAGCAGTCTGGCATTCTGACCCCAAATAGTAATCAGCCCATTAAAAGCCAACTCGATCTTTGGAACTAAGCATTGTCACAAACAACTGCTCTCAAATTGGTCTGTCACACATTCTGTAGAAAATATCCATCAAAACAACACCCACTTTATATGCTTTGACATTTCATATAATCAGTCACTCTTCCTTGAACACCACATGCAGTAGACAAAATCAAGAGTGAAAAAATTCCATTCTGATCGTGAAAATTTTCCTGCTTCTTAGCCCCAGCAGATAGATCAGCAACAGGCAAAAGTGTTATGCCAGTCTAGCCATAATACACCCCCACCAGATAAACAAACAGAAAAAATATAATCTTTACAAATCATAATAAAACAAATCTTTAGGGTCTTTACTGTATTTTTTGCAAATGGTAATATCACATCAGTTTACTTGACAAAGCCAGTTAGTTGTGATTTAAAGAATGTACAATTTTTTGCCAGCTTCCTTGCTGTTCATACTTCTGAAATTCAAATCCTTCCCTTATTTGGCAAATTAACAACAGCACTTTATAAACAGAACCTTAGATCTCAGTCTAACAAAACCACAAATTGAAATAAACCCCAGTCAACAAACAAATGAGCAAGCAGGTTCAGAAAAAGGAAAGAGTACAACAGTAAACAAAAGGTGTGTGTGTGTGTGTGTGTGTGTGTGTGTGTGTGTGTGTGTGTGTGTGTGTGTGTGTGTGTGTGTGTGTTTGCACGCGAGCAGTACTCAGGATATTCACTGGATAAATAAACCCCTAACAACAGCAGCATGACTTTTACTTTCAGTTTCTCTGCAGAACATGCAAGCTATCTCAGCTGCTCATGACTGGGCAGGCAGAATCAGGCAGGAATTATACACAACATGAGAACAGCAAAAAGCATAGCACCAACCTTCAGTTATAACAGCACAGTTAGAAAGAGGATTACTTTCTTTCTTTTTTTTTTTAGAATAGTTAATACTCATATTCTACACCACATATAGTTACTGATAAAGAATCTTTGCATAAGTTCAGTTAGTCAATAACATATTTAGCCTTAAACCGATCCAACCTTATGAAGAACATCAGTAAATTAGTAGAAATAAATGCAAAAATTGTGGCACTGTGCTTAAATTGTACAGTTGAATACCATAAATGTAACTGGCATAAACAGCAACATTTAAACATGTTTAGCTTTTAATACTAGGAAAGTAGTGTTTTGGTAGCCTCAATGTTTACCTTATCTGTCAGTCTATGCAAGTGTATCTTATAACACGTGTAGCACAGTATATCTGATTTTGTTTGCAAACCATTGTTGTAAACAAACTTTTATTCTCCCTTGATTCGGACTGAATTTTAAATAAAGACAAACTTCGTTGAGCCCTCGTTTATAACTGTAGTACATAGGAAGTGGGTCTTACTGTCCGGCAACATTGTCAGGCACTAATTGAAGTCAAAAAGAGAAAAAAAGCACAAACTTCCAAAACGAACAAGCAACATGAACCATATCATCATCAGGCAGCCAGCAGCCAAGGTACAAGCATTACTATTCACTTTTACTTTCCTGATTCTGTGGGCAAAGGAATCTGTAAAGCAGGCACACGTGGTCTGTTAAAATAATGACATTTCTGTTGCTTTTTTTTTTCTTTACTTACCTAAAGGTCAAAGCTCCAGCCACCCCTGGAGAAAGTACATTTCTTCATCCTGATCCTGGGGACATGGGTGGGCACTGGGTGGGTATAGTGGTGTAACTGTCTGTTGCTGCCCTGTCCCTCAGCCTCTACTACACTGGCACTATGACATGACTGCACTACTCCATCTGCAGCAGAACTGAAATTGTACAGCTCTTCTGCTCAGTGTCACTGCTACTACACCATCAAATATAACTCTAAAATTCAAAACAGTCCAAGTCTCTGAGAGTCCAAGGAAACTGACGTCATCACACATTCCCCTACACTTGATGACTTTGCAGGATTGGTTGACGAGGCATGATAATGATAACCATCACTTTAAAACTGTAAATAAAAATAAAAAAAAAAAATCGGGAATTGAAAGGGCCACTCAGAAACTCATGGCATCCCATTATTTTGGCCTCAAAGGTGGTAAATACTGAGGAATTCAGTGTGGTTGAGAGGTATGCTGGCAAGTGCCACTTGTTTTGGCTCAGCCAAGGCAAGCAACTCACAAATGGAAATAGCAAATCTAGCGGGTCTATATCACTTCGACGAAACAGCAGAAGTTCGAACACCATATGTTCAAACTCCTAACCTCGAAGTGCATAACCATTGAAGGCTTAGAACAGCTCCAAGAAATCCCACACACAACACAAGCACTCCAAAATAAATAATCCACACATATACACTTCACAAAACCCTACTTCTAACCCTACACTAAACCGTACATGCACTACTATCTATCCACTTACCTTAACCCAAACCCTAACCCTAAGGTCCGTAACTATCGCATACTCACCTTACCTGCTACCTAACCCTAAGATCCATAACTATTGTACACTCACCTTACCTGCGCCCTAACACTAAGGTCTGTAACTATCGCACACTCACCTTAACCCGGTCCATTCACACACTTACCTTAACCCGGTCTGTAACCTTCACACCACAGTGGATGAAATAGTGACGCTGCAGAAACAGCCCACCAAATTCTTTCCCTGGGAAAGAATTCAGTGTTCCACAGCTTCGCGATAATCAGTTTTCGAACTTCACAGTTCGAACATATGGTGTTCGAACTGCTGAAGTTTCGATGAACTGATAGGAACCCAGGCTAGCAGCAAGTGATAGTATCGTCTCAGATTGTAAAGTAGATAGCATAGGAGAGACTCTTCTATATATAAAATATGCACTGACAGTGTGGAAGAGCAGGAAAATTCCACTCTGAACTGAAAATAGGTGAGACAATGCTTAATTAGCATATGCTGAGTTACATATTTCCTCATTTACATCTCATTAACGTTTGTTTGCTTATGCTCATTTTCAGTCATCACACATCAGCATAAGTGAGCTTTACAAATCTTGGCCTGGCCGCACTCATTCACAGACAGTATGGATAGCCTTAACACATTCACGTAATAACTATGAACACCACTATCAAAAAGTTTTGTTTAGGAAAACATTGTTGTATAACTCACGCAAACCTGTATTAATTATATGACTTATTTTCCTAGAGATGTCTAACTGGGAAAGAATACTGTTACCAGAAATCAGATTATTGTAATATATATAATTATTTCAGCTGTCGTCATCAATAAAGGAGTTTTTTTTTTTTTTTTTTTTTTTGCTGAGATGCTTCTGTTTTCTTACAGCAATGAATTAGGTAAACTTTACTTGCATCTTGAATAGGAACAATGGATAGTTCAGATCTTCAATGTGGTTACAGTGCAAATTTTATTCTTGAAATGCTATTTTCTGAAGGAACAGTAGTTTTAAGATCTACTGGATGAACACTTGAACAGATAGTTGTTGAGTAGACATCTCTGGTGAGGCAGGTAGTATGGACTGAAGTGTCTGAGTCACTGACTCCATAATGCCCACAAACATTTTACACTGTGACACAAAAATAGATAAAACTAGAAATTATTGTTTATTGTTTCACTGATATGAATGAACTGATAACCATGCTTCATTTAGTGGTTATGATAAGAAATAAATATTATAAATCACTTGTTTTGATATTAAACAAGCAGAGTTGACAACAGAAATTTCCCCTGCTGAGTTTTTAAGCTAGCCAACTTAAGCTTTGCTGTTTTAGAATGAAAAAGCATTGATTTCCTAAGACTGAAGCTTCTTTGGTAAACCCTGTGATAGCTGAAATTTAGAATCCATTCTGAAGATTGGGTGACACCATTGTGTAAAATCTTAGTTGCTTCCTCTCTCCATTACCTACTTCTGTTATCTACTGAAGAATTAACAAATTGATCAGAAGAATTCTTAACTCTGTATTAATCGGTGGACAGAGCAGGTTGGGATTGATATCCTGTTTTGAGGATCGATTTTTTTTGTTAATTTCTAATATCCCAGACAGACTACATCCAAACATTTTAAATTGTTGATGTTTTGTAAAAGCAAACAGACCTATTATACATATTCACGAATAATCAGTGCATTGAGGACCTTACTTGAGGCTAGCAAAACTGACACTATTTGTTTCACCAGTCATGCTCAGTTAAAACGTTTGCTTTTTGACTGAAGTATTTTTTAAAATATATGAAACCAAGACACACGTCAGCCTTTTCTGTGTTTCAAATACACAGCAAATTAAAATAAACTCATTATGATATTCGAAACCAAGAGACAAAAATGTTATTTTTATATCTTTCAGGTGTAAATAAAGGGCATTTTTTATCTTCCATCTATCACCTCACACCACTTACCTTAATATATAACAACTCCATCACTGCATAATTTCAGAGATTACTTTTCTCTGTAGTTATGATTTCAGGATTGTTACTTTAAGTCAGTGGGGATTAATGGAGTTGTCTCAACAGAAGAAATACTGAAATGAACCTTATTAGATATGAAAGATTATTACTCTTAATTTTTTATTTTGAGTCAGTATAGATTATACTCTTTGACAATGGTTCTTGCCAGTAAGTAAAGTATTTAAGGGAGTAAAGATGGCAAATTCATTTGTGCCAATTACCTCATGTAAACCCACATTAATGAGCATAGTATCAATGTGGTAGAAGGGAGCAATATTTAGACTGCAAGATTTCTGGGACAAGAGAAGCAATGACAAAAGCAAATTACAAATATCTGTGGGTGGGGGTATAAACCCTTAAATAAAAAGACAGACAAAATGGGGTTACTGTAAATGGTGGAAATAGATTAATCAGACTGTTGGGGCTGCCACCTTTTCTATATCTTCCTGTATTTTCCGCTAGCACTTGCATGCCAATGAGTCAAGTTGCTTAAAATTAATGTAGTAGAGATATTCAGATAGGCAATCAGTATCAGTAGATAACTGTGGACAAGTGTGTGAGGTTGGAATGCAGACATACATAATAGCCCTGGGTCTCTATTTATCTCTTATAGCTCCTGGCAAAGGTGGCTTCATCACGATGGCAGTTAAAGAACCTATGAAAAAATGGATAAGAAAAAGTAGAAAGTTTAAGGGTATTGCAAGGTAGGTTGATAAAAGGAAAAAAAGGTCAAGGAAGTGTTGGGTTTTGATTCTGCTCAAGATTACTTGTTTTAATGTTTGAAGAAACAAGATGGAAAGATGATATTTAGAAGTAAAGTTAGTTAGCTAGTCAGTAACTCCAAAAACTAAAAATACGCCAAAGGCAACAAGAAAATCAAAATCAAAAATTGTTATAATTTACATTTCATATCATATATGTTTTATATCTGCATTCCTTTTGAAATCATTAAAAGGGAGTTCATGAGAATATGTTAGATATATATATATATATATATATTTACATTTAAGGTTTGAGATACTGTGTGTTTTTTACTCTCTTTTTTAAAATAGACATGAAAAGGGAATTAATCAATTTGGTTCATTAATTATTCAATTATGTGTTTGTCCTGCTATAAATACAGGGAATAATGGAATCGATTGTTATCTGATGAAGTCATTGAATTTGACAAAAACGTTGTTTTGTTTTACTGTGTGGATAAGGCGTTAATACTGTTTTAACATCGGTTTGGATTAAAGTTGGTCAACGGCTTTGTGGTTCCAGTGGTCGTGCTTTCATTTTGCCTATACAAACTGTTTTTTAGTTAGTTAGTCACTCGGTTAGTTAGTTAGCTACTGAAGCTTAGGGTGTTGAAGCAGCCCTTTCAACAACTTACATCCAGAATCATGGACAAATCCAAAAATAATTAGGGACACGTTTAAAAATATTATTTCTCTTAACATGAGACATTGCCAAATAAGATAATGTAAGTTAACATGCATTCTCTGAAGTAAAATAAGTATTTATTTCTAATTATTGTCAGTATGCATTAAGTGTAGTCCATCACATTTTCTCCCAAAATTGCCAGTTTTAGGAGTGTTGGACCTAAATATTGAGCCAAAATCAGAGACAACCCTGAAAATGCAGACATCTGAGAGATATGTGATGAATTTAGAACAAATGACAGAGCAGTGCAATAGAATAAATGGCATACGAGAACTAAAGCTGATAGTAGACTTGAAATATAGGAATGAACTGGGAAAAATGAATTTGAGTGTGGAAATGGTTTAAAGAGAATGAAATCTGCAAAATATAGAAATATCAGCATGGCTAATGTATAAGCAGGTAGCAACCCTACCAGCAGAAAAGAAATCTAAAAGAATAATTTAGCATTTGTTTATCTGTGGGTGGAATACAAAGAAAAAAATTTCTTTGGAAAAAAATGTATAATGGCTTAAGTGGGTTAAAGCAAGAGGAGAAGAGAGAATTATTTCAGGTGTAGAATTGGATAGAAGGCTCCGAGTGTGGAGAACAGCGGTGGTTGAAGAGTTGGGAATGTCTGCTGTGAGCCAAAGTAATAATAAAAGCTTGACTAAAATATAAGATCTCAAACCAAATTTGAGTGTTTTTAGAAGGGGGTGTATGTAATGCTAATTGTGTGGTTGTCTTCATAATTATGGTCATGTGCGTATTATATGTATGGTGAGACATATATGATTTGAAATGTGTTTGCTTCAGTGTGTGGTAAGAGAGAATACTCATATACTTCTCTTCATAGACTAGATTATAATCTTTGCAGCAGGATAACCACAATCACATATTTACACTTCATTACAACCTATTCTAGGTAAACATAGAAGTTTATGCAAGGCTGCTGTCATGCAATGGAGATTAGGCAATTGTGGAGAGTGCAACTATATTAGGTACAGATTTCTAAAGATGGTACACTGACACATTTCTAAACTGCTGTGCATAGTTAATAAGTAGATACAGAAAATGTATTGGCTACTATACTATAAGAAAGAATTCTTAAAGATTACTGAAACCTCAGTAATCCTCTCTACTGTATGGCGCTCCTCTGCTTACTAAATTATCCTCTACTCTCTCCTCCAAACTGGAAGTATGTTACAATAAAATCTCCAGATTTGCTACCAAAGCCAAATTCTTCTCCCATCATTGTACTTCCCTTCACTCATTAAATTGGCTTGAACTCCCCAACCAATTAGACTTTCTCCAAATCACCACAGCCCACAGATTACTGTTCCAGCCTACTAAGTGCCCTGCTCTATCCCATATTCTACAACCATATAACCCCCATAGAACCATTAGATCTACCCAGCAAAACCTAATCACCGTCCGCAAACCCAAGCGCCTAGCTGGTCAGCTTCTGCTATCTTTCTCCTTAGCTAAAAAATGGAATTCTCTCCCCACTTTACTGACGACCTGTGACAACCTTGAAAACTTTAAAACTCTACTTCATTCTTATCTTTATTCAAACAAGAAATGCAACTGCACTCTTCACCCCATACTTCTCAAGCTCTCCTCTGCTTATACTCCTGGCTAACCTTCACACCAAGCTAACCTAGGGTTACCACCTGTCCCACTTTGCGAGGGACAGTACCTCTTTGGGCAGTTGTGTCCTGCAAAAAAATTGTAAAAATGGCAAATGTCCTGAGATTTTAGGCCAAAATGATTTCCTATATTTTATGTAATAGGTGCATAAAACAGTCATTCTGTATCTGAAACACCTAAATGTTATACAAAACAGAATAAGTAACTAAAATACTACAAGAATAAGCTTTTATTTAGGCAAAAATGTGATGTTTTGTCCTTTGTACTGGCCGTGGGTATGTTTCAGCCTGCAAAATCTGACATTTGTACCAAAATGTCCCACTTTGGGCATTTGAAAAAGGTGGCAACCCTAAGCTAACCTCACTAACAAATGTAGATTGCATAAATAACTAAACTGTAATATGTAGCCACCATGCTATATGCCTGTCTTTCTCGCCTAAACAAAATTGTAATTATTTGTTTTCTTTTTCTGAATGCTACCTGATGTTTGTAATGCAAAGATTCTTTGTAATTAATTCATGTAACTAAACTATGTATTGTGGAGCTTTTCTCCCTGGGCCTCCACTGAAAATGGGCTCCCCGAGCCCAGTGGACCTCCCCGGTCAACAAACTGGAATAAATAAATAATAATTAATTAAATAAAAACATGTTTTTATGTTAGAAATTCTATGTATGGATGTGCTTTTGCACATGATATCTTACCACTTGAATATTTTGTTTATAAACTCTTTTACCTGATCATCTGCCATCTTCCAACTTGTAAACCTTTGGGAAGAGTTGCTGCTTGCCTCTCATTCAAGCAGTATTTATGCATTTAATTATTTGTATGTTTATAAATGTGTGTAGCGGGTATGTCCAGGATGCAAGTGTTTATTTTTATGAGCAACCCAGATGTGCTGTCAGTTTAATTGATGTACTTAGAGTGAAGCTCATTAGCAACTCACAACATGAGCAGATTTGCAGGAGTGTTAGATGTACTATAAGTCTCTTACCTCTGCTTCTTAAGTTAAGCAGTAATCTGTTAAGAAAATGTAAATAGTTTTGAATTGGGGATTTCCATGCTGTGTTTTCAGATGCAAATTATATCTTTACTCAATGTCTTGTTAATCAAGGTTTTCCATATTGCTGTTTCATATGTAACTTCCATTTGCAGTCGATAATACTTGTGATTGCACCTCTCTGCTTGTAAAAGCAGTTAGTCTCGAGGTGTGAAATGTAGCCATTAAGTAAATAATGGGTAATTAATTGTAGCTTTTGCACTTTGCAGTTCAGCAAAAGAAATGCTGATAGTAGCTTGAGCCTAACAACTGTAACAGTCAAATATGTCTATCTTCCAGATTTAGTTGCTTAAAGTAATATTATATAGTATTTTGATATCACTTCTCAAAATACAGTGCACTTGTACAATGACTGAACCCTAGAGAAAAATAAAAACACTTATTGAAGAGTTAGTATATTAATGATGCTTGTTTTCATGTCCATCTGAAAATATGGCATTTACTTGTTTTACATATTTGTTTAATAAAACATTTTCAGAATGCAGTAATTACATAGTTGCAGGTGTATAATAGCATTGTTAATATATTTTAGTGGTTATTCATTTCACTTCTTGAATATTGATTTAAGCAGCTTTGTTTTATTTAAATTCTTTATTAATATGAAGGGTGTGGCCTCTAGTTCCAAGGAAGTTATCATTCTGTTGTATTCGGTACTCATCAGACCCATCACTGAGTGCAGTGCTCCAGTCGGTATGAACCTGAGCAGGCATATCCAGCAACTGGAACATCCACAGAGGTTTCTCACAGAAGGAAATCAGAGTATAAACAACATGTCCTATGTGGAACACCTCAAAGCTCTTTCCCTGTACTCTGTCTACTGCAAAATATTCAGAGGCGATCCATGCCTGACTTAGAAAGCATTTGTAGATCCCACTCTAATGGACCTTCTGCATATCTGCAAAACAAATAGCATCAGAGCTACCTGACCCAGGGACTTTAATTTTGTTTGTAATGTAAATAGGACATGTCAGAGGGGCAGGTATGTGTCTCAAAGAATATCCCTTCTCTGAAACAGGCTTCCCATCTATGTGAAGCAGAGTTCATCCCTAACCGTGTTCTAGCATAACCTGAACAAGTAGAAGTGAAATCAGAAATTCAACCCTGGTCTGGCAACTAGGTCTCTAATTGACATTGACAGCTCTTAAATGTTTGTCCATTCATGCCCTAGCTTACATATACCACTTAAAATATACCCCTTCAAATAACTTCTAAATGTTATACAGGAGAAGATATGCATACTTTCATGAGCACACTACTAATGTTATATGACTCAGCTAGTACCTGCATATACCTAGGCAGACATACATAAATGTCTTTCCTTGATTTACTTTATAATGTATATGTACACATAAACCTATATATACTGATAAAAATCTCTCTCCCTCTCTCTCTCTCTACGTGTGTGTGTGTGTGTGTGTGTGTGTCTGTGTGTGTGTGTGTATATATATACACACACACACACACACACACACACACACACACACACACACACACACACACACACACACACACACACACACACACACACACACACACACGCCAAACTAAACAATGTAGACCTAGACATTCAAATATGCATATAGGTATACATGTGAATATATGTAGATGTAGGTAGTAACAGTGAAATATACTTATAAATAAAAATAACACAGAAAAAAAACATATATATACATATATATATATGGATCTCGGACATTTCACCGAATGAACATTTCGCCGAAACTCAAATGACCAAACATAAATTACCGAAAGCACTGTTCACCAAAAACACAACTCACCGAAACACATTTCACCGAAAGTTGTATATGGCCTTGTCCCCACTGTAATGCGACCCTGGAGTTAGTATATATAGTAGGGGGCTGTGGGGGGTGTAGCCCCCCACATATTCTAAGTATATATATATATCATGTCTGAATAAAGTAATATCTTGCAATTGCAAGTATGCATGTATATAGTTCAAAACATTTAAAATATGTGGGGGCGGTGCCCCCCACACCCCCCTACTATTTATACTAACTGCAGGGTTGCACTACAGTGGAAACAAGGCCATATACAACTTTTGGTGAAATGTGTTTCGGTGAATTGTGTTTTCGGTGAATTGAGCTTTCGGTGAGAAGTGCACACTAATTTGAGTTTTGGTGAAATGTGCATTTGGTGAAATGTCATAGATCCATATATATATATATATATATATATATATATATATATATATATATATATATTCACCCATACGGATAAACATATAACTGTACATAATATGCATTTTTATATACATGGGTAATTGTGCACTTGCACATACACACAGATATATGTATATATACCTAAATAGGAAGTGAAAATACACACCAGCATTATATTGTGTCTGAACATATGGACATGGGTGATAATAATTATATTTGTATACTGGTCCACAACATGTGATGGATGTCACCGATCAGATATAGAAGAGTAAACTTAATGAGGCAAGCAGTTGAACTACCTGCTACAAGCTAAGGAATGAAAAGGTGAGTTTTTGAACTTGTAGACACATTGTTTTCCATATTATAGCTGATGTGCAGTTTCTGTGATGCTACCTATGCATTTACCCTTATATCAGTTGTCTGTTACACTATATATGCAATTAAGAGTGTACTTCAAGGACCTGTGAAACATTCTATTTGGTATACTTGAAAAGTGGCCTGATCTTTACCATTTGGACACTATAATAGGGTCATAAATTTGGTATGTGCACACAATCCAAGTATGTGAATAAATGCATATAATTACATTTTCAAAACGTGAGAAAAATTTTTATTAAATTGACTTTGCGTTAAAAGAAAGTGTTTTTTGGGATTAACATCTTTTACTGCTGGCTACTGTTGGGCTCCTGTTCTGTTTTGGATTGCTTGTTTCTTCCGCCCAGTATTTGTTTATTCTACAGATTTTATGGCATCTGGATCACCTAATAGCCCAGCCAGCCCGAATTTGTTCAGACGAACACAACCTTTGCAAACTTTGCAACCAGTGGATTTAACTAACATTCTTAATTCACTGTCACAACGTATTGATTATCTAACCCAGAGACTTGACTCTGTAGACAGGCAGCGAAGTGGCGAACCTAACACTATTACATCTGTTAACGGAAACAACCAGGGGAACTTTAACTCCCAGAATTATTCCAATAACACTGACCCTCAGTTTCGGTCTTCAGATGGTTCAATACCACTGGGTCAACAAGCGACTGTTTCAGCACAACAGGTGGGTGTATCTATTCCCAACTTAGCACCACCGACTGTAGATAACAGTGCTTCTAATGAATTTGTTAACACAGATGAGCTTATTGGAGTTCCATATTTTACTGAATGGGTTAACAACACTACCAAGTTAAGTTTTGGTTTTACTAACTCCCAGGAACAACCGGCTTGTAATGTTAACCTACCTCAGACAAATTTATGTTCGCTTGCTGACAAATTGAAATCTTTTGATGTGAAACTTTTAAAATTGAAAAAGCTCCAACTTGAGGTGGTATATTTTAGACAATGTTTATCTGAAAGGATAGTACCTAAGGGCCTTAGGTGCTATCAATATCCAACTGGCTTAATCCCAGATTCTCCTTTCCACACAGAATTACTTTCTTTTTTGACCAGCAAGGCTTTCAGCTTGTGGAGTTAATAATAAAACACTACTCATTGCAGATTGAGAATTTAGTGAAGGAAGTCGAAGATTTGGACAAAACTATTAAACTGCATCTTGACTTTGTTAGATATAGGTTTGACTACAACAGAGTCTTTACCAGTATTGAGCAATTGTTGGACAGACTTAAAACAACAAGATTAAAAAAAATTAATTGTGACCGTATGGCACACACTAATGGCTCTGCTTATCCTAGACCACAAATTTCACAGGTTTGGCACAATTCCAACACAGTGCCGCCCCTGACAGAAGTCAATTCAACTAATAATAATTCTGTTGACAGTCTATTACCACTTGAATCTGAGGATAACAACATTGATTTCGCTGATACAGTTAGGCAAAGTGAAAGAATTTGGGCTAACAATTCATGTGAGGGGCAAGCAAATAACAATAAACTTGCTCAAAATTTTCACCAGGACAAGAACAACATGCCCACTACTGGGGCACGTCACCCTCCGTATCAGAGGAACAAAAGGCGGAACAACCATCGGAAGAGATAGTTCCAAATGACACTGTTGCAGTAAATAACCTTGTTGTTCTCACTAATTCTAAAGGGGATTTTAACATTTGCAACTTTTCATCTGTTGTTATAGAAGCGATTTTGGTGGAACTGCTAGCGAAGGGTAACACATATGTTTTAAGTAATAACATTAATGTAGTAAAAACTTTGTTAGACTTAAAGTGTTACATAAGGAAATTAAATCTTTCCTTTTTATTAGGCAATGTTCAACAACCTGCACATGTACTTAGGGCTGCTAGTACGTTCAACCCTCCTCTTCATCCCCTTTTAGCTCTTTATGAAAGCATGTGTGAGTTAGACATTAGACACATACCTTTCATTAGAGCTAGTAATACTTTTTATGAACAGAGCAACATCACTACGGAACAGTTAAGAGCACTAAAACTACTTAGAGCAGCTCATGTCCGTTTAGTTAAACCAGACAAAGGTGGTGGACTTGTTATCTTTGACATCACTGATTATAATAAAAAAATGGGGTTAGCCTTGAATTGTCTGGGCTATGCTAAGGCATCTCTTAACAAACTAAATATTGCACAATCAAGGATAGAGTGTACTTCAGAGATCTGTTTATAGAAGCCAAAATTGACCTGGATACATTCAATTACATTAATATTCTCTACCCAAAAACACCTGTCATGTTCGGAATACCAAAGATTCATAAGAACCAACATGACCCTCCTATGCATCCACTTATTGATGGTCGAGGTTTCTTGACATATCCATGTGCATAACTCATTGACTCAATATTACAAAAATATCTTAAACTTGAGTCACGAGTATGCAAAGATTCATGGACTTTGTTGAAAGGTTTGAACATTTTAGAAGTTAACCAAGAAGACAACTTTCTTACCATCGATGCAGTTGACTTATACACTTCTATTCTTGAGTGGGTAGAAGTTTATATGAAAAATAAAAAAGCTCCACAAAGGGATATTGACCTGGCAACTGAGTTAATTGATATTATACTTTCCAACTTTTTCATTTTTAATGACAAGATCTATTTACAAAAACATGGAGTTGCTATGGGCTCCCCTTGCGAATTGTGTGGCGAACGTGTTTATGGCTCAATGGGAAGAATATTTTGTATTCAATAACTCTGAAATTTACACTTCCTTCACTTTTTATACCAGATTTTTAGACGGCATCTTGGTGATTTTTAAAGGAAATGAATCACAAGCTAAACAAATGATAGATTACTTTAACTCTACTACACCATTTTTTAAATTTACTTACACTTTTCGCACTACTAGTATTGACTATTTGGACATGAATATAAAAAAAGATATAGTAAATAGGAGATATGTTTCCAAAAAATTATAGAAAACCTACATATTGCAACTCCTATTCTAGTGCGCACCCTTACAGGCAAAAACGTTGAGTAGTGAAAGGTCAACTCATTAGAGCCGCAAGGATGTGTACTAATGAAGATGACTTTAATTCTGAATGTCAACTTTTAAGAGACATGTTTTGCAATAGAGGCTACCCGGTTAGTTTAATAAATGACTTAACTGAAGAAATTGTAAACAAACGGAGTAGAGGTATAGTTCAATCACTCTTGACCTCACCTTCCGTTGTCATTGATGTTAACCTGGTAGAGTCACCTCCTAGCCAGGTTGCCATTCGAACTACACAGTCACCAAACAATGACTTGGTTACCTTTATAAAACCTTCAATGACTCAGCAAACTAGGGAGACCTCTTTATGCAATACTTTTATAACCACCTTTAGTAAAGACAGTGACCAACTTAGATTAATTCTCCACAAAAATTGGAGTTTCCTTTATAAGGACTCTTCTCTAGTGTGACAGAATTGGCCAGTCACCCAGTATTGTTTATAGAAGAGGCACTAATTTAAAAAGTTTTTTTTAAATTAAAAGCACTAAACCTACTTCTAGACTTACTGGAACCTTTATGTGTGGAGCATGTAGGATGTGTAAATACATAAAAACAGGTAATTCCTTTAGAGTATTGAATACATGTAAATTTTACATCAACCATAAGTTGAATTGTGAGTCCAAGAGTGTTGTTTACTTAGCTCCCTGTACCTTATGTCCGGCTTTCTATATAGGGAAAACGGACAGGAAGCTTCGTGAGAGAATTTACGAACACTCTTGCGATTAGCAAAAATAAAACAGAAAATGCTTTAGCAAAACATGTTTCATTAAATGGTGGACATAGTTTCACGTTCCAAGCTATTGACCAGGTACTTCCTGACATTAGAGGTGGCCCATATTCAGTACTATTAGAGATACGAGAACTAGAATGGCAGTTAGCACTTAATGCTTTCTGCTTGCCTGGTTTGAATGAGAATTGCAATATTTCATGTTTGCTTAAATTAAGAAATCTTACACGATAGTGTATTTTTAACTTTTTACTAATGACATTAATATAATCCTTGCATATTGTATACTGATTGCATACACACTTTTTATTTGAGGTAGTATGTAACTTTTAAGATTTGCTTTAATAGTGTTTGAATTATTGTGCTCTGCACCTTTAATTCATTGCTGCTATTAGTTACATGACTTCATGCTACATGGTTTAAATGCTGTAGAAACTGTGTAACTGCTGTTTGTCTGTGTGTCTGAAGAAGTTACTTTACTCAAAGTGACGAAAACGTGAGAAAAATGTTTACTAAATTGACTTTACGTTAAAAGAAAGTGTTTTCTGGGATTAACATCTTTTTCTCCTGGCTACTGTTGGGCTCCTGTTCTGTTTTGGATTAATTACATTTGCATGTTTAAGTATGTCTACAATTATAAACAAAACGTGTGTGTGTGTGTGTGTGTGTGTGTGTGTGTGTGTGTGTGTGTGTGTGTGTGTGTGTGTGTGTGTGTGTGTATGTATATATATATATATATATATATATATATATAAATGTCAACTAGTCAAATCAAACAAGCCATTCAATAAAAACTGGAAAAAAAACACGCTAGTGTTTTTACTGTATGTATGGAATAAATGCAAATTGCAAATAACCTCTTAAGGACATAAGGACATCAAGTGTTTAAGTTACATTGCTCTGAATGCCCAAGACTTTTTTTAAATTTTAAGTCTTTGTGGTTACATTTAGGCCAATAAAGCCAACCCTCTACTAGTTGTGGACATGCATGTTTTAACCTTTTTATTGACCTCATCAACACAGAATAAATGCATAGTTTGGCTATACTTCAGAAAACAGGCCCTGGGATTCTGTAAACTCTGTGTAGGCTTCCTGTGTAAACAAGCACAGGTTCATGGCTGGCAACAGTGTTGCCAGCCTGCCAGGCAGGAAACTGTGCAAAGCAACATAAATAGCAAATCTGGTTACCTTAGGGCACAGTAGGTTAGCAGGATTGCACAGAATGCCATAGTGATTACCAGGGCTTAACATACAGTTGCGTATATATTCTAAACACAGTACAGGATAGTGTGTACAGGGCAGAGTATTGTGAAACCCCATTCCAAGCATTCTGCACAGAAATGGTCTGTAAGTGTATATGGACTGCCATGTAAAATAAACACTCAGGGGAAGTGTGTGTCTTGAATAGGGACACACAAATTAATTGTAGGAATGAACACAGGGGAAGAAGACAGGTGAAACAACCTGATGCACAGCAGATGAAGGCACATCAATTGAATACAGTTGTAGCAGGAACACCAATCACATATCAATATGGTACAAAACCGACTACACAGTGAAAATGTGCATTATGTGATTGTTACATAAGGTGACATAACAATGGGGAAGATGTCTTTGTGAGACAAGCATCCTTACATGAACAATGCAGAGGACATCTATCAGAGATGTTATATATAACTGGTATAGGGTGCATATTGTAAAGTTGTGCAAACTGATTTGCCTGAATATGAGTTTAATCACAGCAGAGGTCTGCAACTAGTGGGACACAGGTAAAGGCTGATGGACAACTGTAAAAGAAGCATGCACAATCATGAACAATATCAGAAAAATACCACCAGTAATCCCATGCCCCTGATATAACATATGTCATTCTGAGTGATCAGAGATGGTTCTGCACAAACACACTTGTTCAAATATTATGACGTCAGCAATCTATGAGGGTAACCACACACACCGTCATGACACAGTAACATCTGCTGGAGGAGTTAGTAGGGATACTTCTATACCTGTATATGACATTATGATCAATATAGGCTAGTTGGCTGCTGTGCATGGCATATATACGTGTCACGATCTACACTGTGAAGAATGTTACCCATGCCATCAGTGTTGTCAAACAACTATGTATGTACTCTGTGCATCACCAGAACAAGTATCACACATGCATCTGGTGTAACAACTTGATGGAGGTTCTGCACCATTAGACAATAATGTTTATGCAACAGAAAGAATACCTGGGTATGGCCAATAAGATGTGTGACAGGTCACCGTGGCTGAGGTGCTACACTTCAGTTACACATCACTTGAAGATTTGTAGGGTGGTACATGAGGAAAGGTGCATTGTATTCAGTTACTGGTGTGATGAAGCCTAAGCACTATGTAGGTATTATGGCCTTCGATGTGGATGTCCTTCACATAGTCAGTAGTTGTGTGACATACAAGGGAGTAGTCAGCACTGCAACCATATGCTTGTGGACGTTCCATGTACCATCTACCCCAGGACACAGCTCACATAATTATTGGTCTGATTATAGGCTGTGATGTCTACATTATCCTTGTGTTGTGCATTTGTTTCCATGATGTAATAAATCACCCTAAGTTTTTGTTTCATTGCAGATGTTGTCATGGCTGTGGCAACAATCTTTGGACAATCTTTGGTGTGTGTTGATACTGTCTGTTTTATACTAATATCACAGCTAGAGTCAATGATTGCCCACAGTCTGTAGTCCTTCAGACAGCTTTTTAGACACAGGCTGTGTATGTCATTTGTGATGTGTACAACCTAGATAACAGACAGGAAAGGGATTATCAGACAGCCCTGATGTATGGACCTGATCAGTGGACCTGAGATATAGGTCACTTTACACATTTCAGCATATTTAGATGCCACATATCTGATCCACTGGTCTAGCCACTTGGTGATGTAGGTGTTTATGGCCACATCTGACAGTGCTGAGTGAATACCTCAGTGCAGATTTGTGTCAAATGCCTTGGGTTTGTCAAGTTCAAAAGGATGATAGTGTTGTTATCATGCATGTCCCCAATGACCTCTTTGAGGATATTTAACATATGTAACAGACATGATTAGCATTAACAACTCACACAGGTCTGTTGCACACAGTTGGGATATTACTATGATCCATGATGACATAATGACATGATGAACTTACAGATGAGGAGAGTCAGGATGTGTCTATATATGCATGCATCAGGTGCTGTACCCCCAACTCAGATAGATGCATGTTGAAGTACACCCTTCTATGGAAACATAGTCTGTGCGGACATTGTGCTGAAGTGTGCATTCAACCCTGTCAGGAAGGTGTATGAACTGAGACACACTGTGGATGATCTATAATGTTCTTACAGCCCACTGATTTTGTGTAATAGGCCTGGGTGAAGGTAAGACAGAGCATACTTCCTATCGTGATCTGGCCTAGGGTTTGGACACAATCCCCCATGCAGGTATCATTGAGAAACTCTCCCAGATGGGGATTAATCCTTATGTCACTAGATGGGTAACCAATTGGCTCACCAACAGAACACATACTGTGAAAGTTGGTGAATCAATCTGTACCAGTAAAGCTGTCACCAATGGCATAGCCCAGGGATCTGTGCTTCGTCCTTTACTGTTTGGAATCTATTTCTTGATAGTTCAGGGTAAAGTATACAGCTTTTGGTTTACCATGTTTGCTGATTCATGATATCGGGTGCAATCACTGAGTCCACCAATGATGATAACATACTACAGGAGGGGCTAACACAGACAAATGATTTCTGCCATAGCCCAATGGTCTACAAGTAAATTAAAAAAAATTGTCTTTATTTTGTCCTTTTGCAAAGTGGAATTCCCTGCTAATTGCAGCACTGACAACACTGCTGCTATGCTGAAACCCAGTGATGCAAGACCTGGGAACACACATAGATAGCAATATGAACTACAACCACCAAGTGTGCACAGTGGTGCACATCACATGTCACACCATTGCAATCAGATCTGTGGATTATATAACAGCACTGTACTCAAACTTCATCAGACCACTAACAGAGTATAATGCCTGCACCTCACCAAACACAAGCAGCAGCTGGACCGACCACAGGGATTTCTCACCAAGAAAACACAGGGCCTACAAATCATGCAGTACAGTATGTGGATAGACTGAAAGCCATGTCACTGTAATCTGTATCATATAGCATGAAGTGACTTCTGCATGGCCTCCAGGCCAATCTCTGACCCTGTACCAGTGGGAATATTGCACATCCACACATCAGGTATAGGTGATAACATCAGCAGTGTCTGGTGAGGAGAAAATGGTAATAGCAGTGCCCCACATGCTGGTGCAAAAGGCTGTCTCTAATGTCTAGCAAGTGCACAAACACACACACACGCGCACACACACACACACACACACACACACACACACACACACACACACACACACACACACACACACACACACACACACACACACACACACACACACACGCACACACACACACACACACACCAGATGACTGCAGTGAGAACAAAACCTCTACCTATTTAGGTACACAGACTATATAACTCTGTATTTAAGGCAAATACCACAGCTGAAGTCTGACTTGCACTGTCTCAGCCAAGACATTATAGGTGATGACAACCGCAGTGTCTGGTGAGGAGACTATGGTAATAGCAGTGTCCCACATGCTGGCCTAAATGGCTCTCTGTAATGTCAAGCAAGTGCACAAACACACACACACACACACACACACACACACACACACACACACACACACACACACACACACACACACACACACACACACACACACACACACACACACACACTTGACTGCACTGAGGACAGTACCCCCTACCTATCTAAGACCACAGACTAAAGAACTCAGTACTTTACACAAGGGCCATGACATAAGTCTGACTTTTGCAAGGCTGTAGGACAATTTATAGTGGATGACATCAGCAGAGGATATTGGAGAGCAGATGTTGGGAGGCCTGCATAGGCTCATAGATTCATAAGTTCATAGGAAGTTACTAGGCTAATGGCCCTAGGGCCTTTACAATCCTTGCCATGTAAAAATCTGAGTAGTCTTATTGACCGTAGTTAGATGTTCATTGTTAGCAGAATGATTTTGTGATCAGCACCCAATGTTCCTGTCCACGAGAAACAAAGTTGTCACCACTGGGGTCAATTTGCAGTCACCCATCCAGTTGTCAAGGTTGCACTTGAGGGTTATTAAGGAGCTCTGTTTCACATGGACTGGGAGCCTATTCCAGTGTGGTGGCAACCACTGGGAGATATATCTGTCTCTCCAGCATGTTCTGTTTATGTCACAGGCTAGTTTGAGATTCCTATACTGAGTTATCCTTGTCCCATTCCATTTGGGAATTTGCAGCATTTTCATTAGAGCAGGGTCCAAGACTGCTCTATAGGCCAGGTACAGGTCACCTCTCAGTAGCCTGTATGATACTGATAAAGTGAAAGGCCTTTCAGTCTTTCCATGTATGTCATGTTTTGGAGGTCCTGGAGTCTCTTGTTCAGAAACCTTTGTGGTCTCTCTAGTTGCTGCAGTGTCTTTTGATGTACATACAGAAGGTAGCATTGAACTCAATTATTTTTTTCTGAAGAAGTTCACATCATTAAAAGTGGATGAAAGCGCTAGCTTATTGTGCCTCAGTGTGTCTTTTGGTTGGATCCTGTTTTTTTCCATATTGCACTCAATTAGTGTTCTGATACAGTGGAGTTATGGGTCTTGCATGTAATGCCCTTACATATGAGGTATGCAATGTAGAATGCTTTTCTTACCACTACAGACACATGGTCATTGAAGTTTAGATTACTGTCAACCTGTGTTTACAAGTGTCATACCACTGAGTTTGAGCTTAGAGGGATGTTATCTATATAATGATTAGCAGGGGCTACTTCTTTGCCAAAGGTTATAATGAGACACTTTTTGCATTGTTTCAATCCATGAGTTCGGCACCAATCATTTGTCTGTGTCAGCCCTTTCTGTAATATGCTAACACTGCTGCTGGACGCTATGATTACACTCAGTTTACAGTCATCAACAAACTTAGTAAGCCGCAGGCCATCTACTTTTGCCTGGACATCAGAGAAATAGATTTCAAACAGTAGGTGGCCCAGCACAGATCCTTGCTGTATTCCACTGGTAACTGGCCTACTGGTGGAGGTATACTCCTCAGCTTTGACAGTGTGCTTTCTGTCAGTGAGCCAGATGGCTACCCATCTAGTAATGTATGGGTTAATCCCCAGATGGGAGAATTTTTGTATGATACCTGAATAAGGTATTGTATCAAAGGCCTTGGCTAAATCAAGATAGGTGGTAAGTACTATTTTTCCCTCATCCAGGGCTTTAGGGACATTCTCAAAGAAGTCCACTAGGTTTAATACACAAAATCTACCCTTAACAAAACCAAACCAGATCAGGTCAAGAGTTTGAAGGTTGCCTATGTCCTTGTGCATAAGGTCCATGATGATTCTTTAAATAGCCTTGCAGATAAGGTTAATTAGGCTTATGGGTCAATAGTTCCTAGGGTCAGTTGATGTATGTTTAGGCATGCTGAACTGTGAAGATAGGTGTACTTCTGCATGATACCATAATGAAGTGCATTGCATATCACATAACATTTGTTAATAATTTATGTAGTGTAGTGCAGCTGATATATTTGTGAACATGTACTGAGAGGCCAGGGTTGCAGTACATGAGGAGGAGGTGGTAACACATAGCTGCATTGGAAATATGTCACATATTGTTAGATATGCCTTTAGTTTGTTATGTTTCCACTTGTAGTTTCACGGCATGAAAAGTAAATGGACAGTAAACAGCACTAGTACATGCTAATAGTGACTTTGCATAGCACAGTGGCAAGCAGTGGGTTTGCGAGTTGGTTGAGTGTTTGCACATCTGAGATACTTGCATTACTTTCCGTTTTTGCATAGTTAAACAGAGAGCAAACATGAGGTTCATTGCTAAAATTCTGTGAGTTAGTACTGAGTGAATGAAACACACCTGCTGCTTAGCTGACTCTGTGGCAGCAGGTGTAAATGCATCGATGCATTTCTTTTTGAGCCCAGATAATACTGGGTTCAAATCCAGGTGTATTTAATACTTTTAAATAAACAGCGATAATGCAATGACAATTCTTTATAGTACATTCTGCATGTGTTACTGTGTGTTGACTTATTGCAGCAGGGTTAAGCAGCATTGCGTGAAGATAACCACAGCATTGTGGAGCAGCTCACTGTTGCTTGACAGTGGTGCATGATGACAGACTCTGTGCAGTGAGGTCAAAAAGTGAAGGGATCCATTGCTTTATCTGGGACTTATGTGGGTTGTGTGTGATTCTATTGTTTGATCAGATTATAGGTATTAAAATGGGGTAAATAGGAAAGTGGTGAAATGGGGAACAGGTAGGGAAAGAAACAGAGAAAACAAAAGAGTAATGTGCAGGAGGGAGGTAGGACAGAACCATAGCTATCCATTTCTTCAAACCTGTAAACTGAAAATATGTGCAAAATCCTAGATGAATTTGAACTGCACCCCCAGAAAGAGGGATAACAACAATTTAATCATGTTGTATAACCAATTGAACTGACTCAAGTGTATCAAGAAGACATGTGTGTGAAATGGAGAGTTATGTATGGGGCATTTTTTTTTGTGGGAAAGATGTCTTTTTTAAGTCAGTAAGAGAAGAATGCTGGGTAAGGGACATTGGAATTTCTGGGTCAGGTAAGTTGGGTAGATGAGGAGACAAATACAAACAATCAAGACAAACAAGACACAAGGATGGTAAGAGACACAAAAGGTTGTGGGACACCATGATTGGGGTGAGGGAGGGAACAGTCCAGGCTCATGCCCATCACACATGGAGACAGTGAGTATCTAGTCCTCACTCACTGGACTGTTATAACTGCCCCCTTTCTCCACTAGTGGCTGCAGTGCTTGATGTCTTCTCCTCCCTCCTATGTACCATGAAGAAGAGCACCCTCTCCCAGCCAGTGTAACTATACACCAATGGTGCACTGCACAACTCTGTACACCAACCCTGGCATCTCCTTGCAGGTGATGAAATTCCCACCTCCACCACTGTTCCCAGAGGGTACCACAGCACTAGCTGATGGTGCAGGTAGTGCAGGAGCAGCAGAGTCAGTGCCAGGTTGAGTCCCAGATGTGCTGGACATCAGTGCAGGAGCCAGTGGAGCAGGGACAGGTTGGTCCACTGGGGCTGGCCTACTTCGCTGTGCTGTGAAGCATTTAATGATTGTTACAGCTAGATGACATGGAGACATTTTGATGACACATAATGGAAAAAATATATAAGCATTTAGGTGAGAGAAAAAAAGATAAAATTACTTCCATCATATGTGACATACAATGCAATAGCACAATTATACAACTGTTTTATCTGGATTATTACATTTAAGTATATAGCTTAACAACTACACACTATAACTACAGATTGCTGAAAGCAATCCTTGAAATGTGCATGTATTGTGCATATGCTGGGTCCAATTATATAGATTACAATTAACAACAGGGCATTTAATCCACTTGTATAGTTTCATTTTATTTAATATTATTAAAGAAATGCAGTACTGTATTGTTGTTACTTATGGCATTTGAACCCACAGGCTCTGACTACAGTCTTATAATTGACCTCTAAAGTTGGTTCGTACTACAGAATAATGCTTGAATACTTGCTTTTACAGTTAAGATATGCATGCTGAATTTGCTACAACTGTATAAACAAACAAAAATCTATATTTAACTTTTAAAGCTACAATAATACTTCCCTTGTGCTGCATACATACCACATTCTACCCTCAGTCTCTCCATTCGATCAGGATGAGCCTGGTGATTAAACTCTATTTCGACATTAGCTGTGGGAAGAACAGAAGAGCATTATGCATACCAGTCTTGTCTATATTTAGCTTTTTATATATTACAAATACTCTCTTATTATCATACTTATACTTACACAGCTCTGGGATGTCACTGGTTTGAAACTCAGTCACCCACTGGTTGAGAAGATCCCTCTTGCACCTTTCTAGGTTATTAAATTGATACCTACATTTTTCTCCAGTGTGTGGCATGCCAGTTGCACTGAATACAACCTGAATCAAACTACTCCAAGCCTCAGACTTGTACTGGTAGCCAAAATAATTCCCCTGCAGAACCTTTTGGTTGTGGTGCTTTACCAGGAGTCCAATACATATCCTGGACTCCAGAATACCCCATCTCTGTGACCTAAAGTGGGCACCATCTCCTCTAACTCCAGATATGTCAAACACCTGAACTAGAGCAATAGCAACTACTGATTTCCCAACAATTCCTGTTATCATGTTTATTGGTAGTGCACAAGTCTGAGCAGCAATACAACCACATGTATGCCATAATAAGCAGATAGCAGTAGTGCAAAACAGGGAGGAAATAATTATTTTAAACCGGAAGGTTAATCTGAAACTTGACCTTAGTTTGAGGGGTGACTGCTGCTGTACTTTGGAAATATATATTAAAAACTGGAAGGTAACTTTTAAATGAGTTAAAATTGCACAGCTGCACTGGAGGTATATATGGCATGACCTGACACATTTGTTTTTGGCTTTATACACTGATAAAATTGATTTTTAAGGTGTGGGATTCAAATCTAGGCATAAAAGACAAAACAGTTTCTTCCACAGTGGTAATTTTCCATCTTTGCCATGGAAGAAGTGCTGTTCAGCTATAGTCAGGAATCATTCATAAAAATAGCTGACAGTTTGAGGTGTCACACATGTATGCGTGTGACCTGACAAAGTTATTTGATATAGATCCAGGCATGTATGTTTCTCACTTAATTCTGAAGGACATCCAAGTCCAGATCGAGAATTATACTTACAGAAATATAGTACACATTATACTCTCAATCATACATCTGAAAACACAGTAAGTGTGTCTTATCCCTCATGCATGCAATTCTTATTAGCTCCATTATCTAAAGTTTTATAAGTGAGAGTGAATATAATTGGGAATGGAACAAAGTAAATTTGTCTGGAATGTCCTGTATTAGAACCCAAGACCATGTGTATGGCAGCCCTACACTTACACCTGCTGCCACAAGAACGTTGTAATAGCACTTGTATATTTTTCAGTTCATTGTTATAAACTAGACTGTAACAACAGTAAAAATAGGTTTCACACCATGTACTAGAACCCAGCACCATCTTTATTCCAGCCCTACATTAACACCTGTTACCAAAGGAGTAGTTACATGACAAGTCCATAATTTCCTACTTGTTCTTAAGTTCTCTGTGTTAACCACATTACAACACTGCTTGGTGTGTTTGCATGACACCCAAAATAATTAATTGAATGTCTGATTTCATTTATTGACTGTTGGCATCCTATCTGCAGGTGTTTCATGGCTGCAAGTGTTGTTGATCCTTGCTAATTGCTTCACAACATTGTTTAATGGTGTTGCACAATGGATAGCAAAAATTGCAACAATGCATCCTTTTTGACCTTTACAATTTTCCAGACACCCTGTCTGCATCTGTTCTCTCTGTTTCCTGTGTGTGCCACTAGTTTGGGTTTGCTCACTGCTAAGCATCATGTAAATTAGATACACACAGCCAAACCTGACATTCATGGTGTTTCTCCATTCCTTTGTTTGCGCTAAGCCATGCACTCCACAACCACTAGCCAAAAATAAATAAATGAATAAATAAAAAGGAAAAGTTGTTGAAATGAAGGAAAACAATCTATTCAATAAACACTACAACATGTTTGTTAGTACACATGAAATATTTTTACATAGGTCTGGGTTTGAATTTTCACTTCAATGAACTTTCAGAACACAGTAAGGGTGCCATATCCCTCTTTGCCACACAATCAGCTTTGCAGCAGGTAACTGAAATCATTCTACATACAACCAACTGCAACATCATCCACAGTACTAACAAACCATACGACAGTTATTTGTCCATGTATTACTTGTGGATGTAGTGCATTGAATGATCACACAATCATTTACGACTATTGTTTGCAGAAATGCAGCTCTAACTTGTCTGTCTGTGTTTGTTGCTCATTCTTGTCTTATCGGACCAGTAATCTGAGATGTGCAGTCTGTAAAGCATTCTATATCATTATCCTTAAAATGTGTGAGTATATTAAAGGGTAATAATATATAGTTGTCAACAAATGAAGGGGAGGTTGGATGTTGATGAACAGAACCTGTGAATTGTGTGATGCTTACTTACATTTCCAAACTTGATAAAATTACTTCTACACTTTGTAAGTCTAACCTGACACACCCACTGGAGATAGTGCAGTTTGTATTGCTGTTGCGTTTTCATTCTCCCTACCAATAATCATTCACAGTTGCAATACATTAGCAGCAAACACAGAGGGAGTGCCTGCACTTTGTTTACATGTGGTACATGGAGCCAGGTATTTGGGATTCACCAATTCTAATGGGTTCACACCTCATTTGCATCTTCACCATGCTCACAGCCCTGAATATACACCAAAAAGGCAACTGTGTAGCTAGGAACCCAAAGGTGAGGAGACTTGTTTATGTGCAGAACACAGAAGAGACTATTACTTTGGGATATATCTACACAGAAGACTACTGACTTTGAGAAAGTATGTTTGCATTTTTCAGCTGTATACTGCATATGCTAAAATGTCATTAAGAAAATTTGGTGAATGTATATATATTCATTAGCATTTGCCACTTTTATCTGTATGCATTACTTAGAAGTGTACTGATGGCATGGGCATGTTTGTCAGGGTATTTTACAGGTATACATGATTTGCAATAGCTTAAAATTGAAAGTTCTATGTTAAATCTATAGACGTGTTTCAGGGACAGTTCATTTGTTAGAACTTAAGCATTTCATTAATGATTTGTTAACAAAATGTGTCATTTTCTTGTTACTTTTTGGGTGGAGAAACAAAGTTGCATTTCTGCTTTGGCACAAACAAGGATACGTTGCTATTGTTACTCTCCTTGTTTTGCATCCAGACTTGCTTTGTGTGTGAAAGTAATATGTTACAACCACATAATTCCTGTTTGTTTTTATATTTCAAATATCTTGAATGTTTTATGTTTCTCCAGTGGGTAATTGTGAAATGCTACATTTTCTGTTTTTTTCTGGAAATGTAATGGAATTTTTTAGTTGTGTGATACTTATGTGTATTATCCTTCTGTTGTGTTTTAGGTCACCTAGGACTATGTCACCCAGGTGTCTCAATCCCTGAAAACACCCCTTCAGTGACCCTGAGAATCAGGTCATTGTGGAAGCTTTAAGGCAACATTGTGCCTGTCTGCTTGAGAGGAGACATGGAGATATGTCAGGAAGAATACAAATATGACAACAGATAGAGGTGGACACAGGAGGACATATGATCAGGTGTGCCCTAGGGCCGCTGACATGATCTTATCTGCATGGAAGAGAGCAGCTGCAGTGGCCTTTTATTGGATGGGTATTGATGGGGGGGCAGCTACAGAACCACTGACAGCAAATGAAGAGTTCCTTTCCACTATAAGGGATTCCAACAGCTCCCAGGAAGGTGCAGAAGAGTATGTTCTTGACATTGGTGCTATTGTTTCAGGAACAACAAGTATATCCCTGGAGGAGCTTCCAAGTAGGCTTGTGTATCTCAATTGTTAAATACTCTTGTATAGTAACATATTGACATCAATATGTTAGTTCTGTTTAACAATAAATTGTTTTTTTGGAGAGGATTGTAGATTGCTACAGTTAACAACACATTCTTATTGATTACACATGGGCTTACGTTGGACTTCTCATCCAAGTTCTTCTTGAAAGTAAAGTTAACAGACATATAAAGGGGAAAAAGTATTAACCCCCTGTATTACTGTTAATTGTGATGATGTTATCCTTAACTTTTGCTTATCTTCTACCAAGACCATTGTCCGTGGAGAGGATAGCATCAACTACACATGGTAAGTCAAATATCTTCACTGTCAGTGCTGATGAACAGTTCAAAGAAATATATAAATTGTATTCATATGTGTGATATGGGTGTGAGGACTGCTGTGTGTATTGCTATACTGTCTGTATGAGTGGCACTACTATTACTTTGTTAGCAAATGTTTGACTATAGTAGTGTAGCTATTAATTTTTTCCCATGTTTGTTGTTTATCACAGGTGATCCTGACAGTGGAAAACTCTTATCATCTGATGTCAGAGTATCATCAGACTCTGATGATGGTGGTGGCCAAACAAAGGCATGTCAGGGGGTGCAGAGGTTGAATCTGACACTGAGGTTGCCATTCAGCCATCTCTTGTAACTTCATTGGAAACAGCCAATAGGCCTATACCAACCCAAACCAGTGAGCTCTCCGATATTGGGTAGGTGGAGGGTAAGATACTTGATCATGGAAGTGTGGTTACTGCAGCTTTAATGCATTTTGACTGTGGCCATAGCCATAGTGTGAGTGAGGTGCCATTAAGTAGTGTTGTTAGTGGTGCTCAGAGGAGGCCTGCTGCAGGCCTCCACCTGATCCAGGTGCATCTTCTTGCGCCACTCAACATATGTTTGGGCTATCATGGAGGCAAAGGCATGATCCCATAGGTTCTTCAGATAAATGTGTAGGGTTGTATATGTGGCACATGCTGACATGCAGGACTGCTTCCACCATGTTGCCAATTCAATGGATTGGATGAATGACATGTTGTAAAAGGTAATGTCTATAATGGAACATCTGCTTGGAGGGGGATGGCATCCTCATGAGTTTAGGTCAGCCACATCATTTGCTCTTAGCTAAAGTGGCTGTGCTCAATCATGCTCCCATAGTGAACTACTTCAACTGCTCAATCAGTGGTTCAGGTGTCTACACCCAGATGTGTGATTGAGATCAGATGATTGAGGTTGTTAACAAGAGAGACCGTGGGTTTTATGTACCCCTACTTTCTTGTAATATGATCAATAGTGGTCCACCTACCAGTAACCATGAAACTAATACTGTTACAAGTAATAGTGATTATAAGACTTCTTTTATCACTGTATTCACCCAAGACAGTTACATCCTAAGAAATATTTTAACAAAAAATTGGTCTATTTTGAGACATGACAAGAACATCAGACCACTAATAGGACTGCAACCCATTATGGTATATAGGAAAGGCAAGAATATGAAAAATATATTTGAGAGCAGTAACTCTCATTCTAACCACAGGTTAGGTTCTATGAGCAAATGTGGCAGATGTAATTATTGCAGATATATAAAAGAAGGCAATATTTTTGACATCAATAAAGTCGAAATCAGGATCAACCAGAAATATAATTGATACTCGGAGAAAGTGATTTACTGTGCTTTGTGCACCACCTGTTCTTGCTATTACATAGGCAAGACTGATAGAAAGTTAAAAAATTGTATATACGAACATCTATATGACATAAAAAATAAAAAAAGAGACTAATTCTCTTAGCAAACATGTAATGGAGTACAATGACCATAAGTTCCAAATTGTTATTATAGATAGCATCAGTACTAATATGAGGGGTGGTGCATGGTCACTATTACTTGAGAAAAGAGAACTATACTGGCAAATACATTTGAATGCTGGGAACTGGTCAGGCCTGAATGAGCATATTTCCATTAGCCATATTTTAAAACTAAAGGCATTGGAAAGATAAAATACATTTCTTCATTATATATTTTAAATATTTTAAATATTTTTAACATTTATTGTATAATGATGTTAATGTGTGATTGATATTTATTTTTCTTAGCATTTTAACTACACTTAGTTCTTAATTGCACAGATATTTATTGTTTTTAATATATTTAATATATTTAATATATTTAAATATATTTATTATACACTGGGCAGGATTCACGATGGCTTGCACGGAGTCTAAGAGTAGTGTAAGACTCCATGCAGCCATCGCTATCCAGGAACAGCCTGTATTTGCGTGTAAGAGAGCACCTAAAACGGCTCTTACACGGACAGGGCGTGGATATGCTAATTGCCTCACTTGCAGCCGAAAGGGATGCAAATGAGGTAATTTTGCAATCTGGGAAGTAGAAACCTGCCCGTGTAAGAGCCGTGTTATCTGCAGAAATGTACTCAGTTGACAACTGAGTACCGTTCTGCAAATAACACAATGAAGCCTTGTCAGATCCAAATAAAAGTTGCATATGTTCCAGGCAGCATGCCAATGGCCAAATATGTGGCCACTGGCAACGTACCCCGATGCAAAAATAAAATAAAAATGCTGATGCTTAAACGTAGCGCAGCGCCGCGCAAACGGGCTGCGCTATAAAACAACAGAAAAATAAAAATTTTAAACCCACAAACGTGGGTTTTATGCAAAGCATGAATTTACAATGTAAGGGAATAGCAGGCTGAAAACAACATGGCCACCGAGTAGGGGTTGATAAGGGGGGAAGCTGAGTGTAAGACATGTAACTAAGCATTAGTAGGCAATCCTATGTAAATGAGTTGTAGGATAATGAATCGTACTGTCACATAGCAAATGAGCACATTCCGTGCAGTGTAGGAGTAGGATAAGGGGGAGTAACAGGGTAGGAGATAGGTGACATCACAGGGGGGAATGTCTGAAAGAAATGAAGCTCATTGGAGCACAGTGGCATGTGAAAGATGTCAGTCACACATCATGGAAAGAGGATTGTCAACAAGTAGGCATGGGTAAGCCAAAAAATGGAAGGTGTACACTATGGATAACACCAAAATTTCTTGCTGGGTATGCATGCGCGCGTGTGCACGCTGGTAGGCATGAGTAAGATAGAGTGTGCGCTTGTAAGCGTGAGTGCACGCGTTTAAGGCAGAGTAAGCATGTAGGAGCCTATTTAAACACCTGTAAACTTGTTTGCACTGGTGTGTGCAGGTTTTAACCCGAATTAGCAGATTCTAGTCCGTCTAAGCATGTGTGCGCATGGGTTAACCGCTGTGAGCGTGTTTTCGGTGGTATGTGTGTCGCTCCCCTCTGAGGAAACAGAAGGGAAAAAGGAAGCAGGAGAAATAGTAGGAAGCTACCAGGGAATACTGGCAGAGCTAGCAGGTGAAAACAATCAGAAGCAGGCAATTACACAGGCAGAACAGTAGCCCAGCCTAGCACTTAAAACTCTGCAAACAACAGTGCAGTATGTTTCTCTCAAGAGACACTGCAACAGAGGAGTAAGCTATTAGAAGTGAAAAGTGAAAAAGCTTCACTCATACCAAAAATGCTAGGGGCTGCCATAGCTGTTATAAGGAGACATATGTAACTTGCTGAGGGTGGTGACTATGCAAATGCTGCCGGACAATCCACAGTGAGGAGACGGAGAAGAGTGTACAGGCTCAGGGTCACCTACCAGGGGTTACATGAGCTGGGGATAGTGGAGCGCTATAGAGTGGACAGAGACCTCCTACAGCAAATTGTTGAGCTGTGCAGGCCACACATCACAAACAGAACCAACAGAGGGGAACCCATCCCAGTGGAAACCAAGGTATGTGTTGGCCTAAGAATACTAGCAACAGGTACCTTCCAAAGAACAGCTGGTGATATGATGGGGATAACACAGGCATCAGCATCCAGGGTACTGCACCAGTTCCTGGATGACCTGTCAGCACATGTCGGTGATCATGTATATTTCCCCAATTCCCGTGAGGTATTGGCCAGCAATATGCGTCTCTTCCAGCAAATAGCGGAATACCCTGAGGTAGTGGGTGCAATAGACTGCAAGCACATATGCATCAAAGCACCAGCTGGTGAGCGGGGTAGGGCCTACATTAACCACAAGGGCTTCCCCTCCATCAACTGCCAGGTCGTGTGTGATGCCCAGGGCATAATAATGAATGTGCGTGCTGGCTGCCCTGGAAGCTACCATGATTCCCATATCTGGCATTTGACGCAGCTGTACCAGACATTTGCCAATGGGGACATCCCACATGGTCACTTAGTGGGGGATGCTGGCTACACACTGGAGCCGTGGCTGATGACACCCATCAGAAATGCACACACACCTGAACAAGAACGCCATAATGAGGCACAAGCACAAACACGAAATGTAATCGAGCGTGTGTTTGGGCTGCTCAAGTCACGGTTCTGGTGCCTGGACACATCTGGTGGAGCCTTGCAGTACTCACCAACTACATTTACCCAAATTGTCATGGTATGTGCTATGCTACATAATATGATTCTGCGAAAACAGCTGCAGCAGGACTAGCATAGGGCTGGGCCAAACAGCCCCCCACCATTGCCAACCCAATCACAGACAGAGTGTGACTCGGAGGAGGAACAACCTGAGCCTGCCCCAGTAGGCAGCAGGAGGCATGCCCAGTATGCCTTGGCCTTGGCAAAGAGGCAACGCATAGCACATACACTGGCTCAGTAGGAACCCTGGAAATTATACCTCTCTCTGACTCACACATATAGTAAAAGGGATGCCTAAGTTGACACAACCTGCTTTCAAACATGTACAGGGAGTGTAGTATGTGCATCCAACATAGACAGCCCTGCAGCACCACCTGAGGCATGATTGCCATGTGTTAAGCAATATAACACCATGTAGTATATACAAACTTGATGACCCTGACTAACATCCTACCCTCACCAAGCATGATGCCACAATATGAAGACAAGATGATCAATTACAATAATTGGCTTAAGTATTGCTGTTAGTCAAAGGGGATCCAATGCGTGTCAGCCTGGGATGACATGCTGAGCAAGACACGATGCTCCACCTGCTAGGGATGGTGTGCACCTATCACTCCTGGCCTTTTGGATACTGGCAAAGGCTGTTGTCACCCCCACCATGCCTTGAATAGGTAAGGCTCAAAACACAAACCCACCTCCATAGGTATCACAAGGGATAAGAACCTAGATGTAATGCTACCCAATGCCAGAAGTCTAAACTGCAAGATGCATGCAGTCCAAACTCTCCTCAGCATGGAGATCTGTTCTGTAACAGAAACCTGGGTCAAGGCTCACAAGAGCACCCTAATACTACCAGGTTACACCTCATACCATGCTTTACAGCCCCAAAACATGGAACAAACTACAAAAGGAGGGTGACTATCATTAATTGTCAAGGATAACCACACCCCCAGGTTGGTACCACAACAAGAAGCAGCATGGACTATCCACGGGCAAGTAACAGTGGCTAAAACTGCCTCCCGGTTTGTAGCCTGCTACAGACCACCCTCCTAATGCCAGGAATCGCACTTGGCCTACTTTGGAACACATGAAAATATCAAGGTCTCTCCAAACAACATTATATTGGGCGACTGAAAAAACTCAAACATAGACTGGGAGCATTATTCTAGCTCCAACACCCTAGGCCAAAGGTTCCTAGAATTCATAAACCAAAATGCTCAGGAACAACTTACCACTCCCACAAGAGGGGTAAGCATACTGGATGTGATAATCATCAACATGGGTACTCTATGCCCAGATGAGAAGTGTATCCCTCACTGGTAAGATCAGACCATAGAGTAATCTCACTGGATATTCACATCCTGACCCCAGTCCCTGGGCAGAAAACCACTGTGAAAAACATGTGTAAAGCAAATGTTGCACTCCTCCAAACTGATGTGGAATCCATTAAAGGCCTTGTGCCTGTGGAAAATATGGGCCAGACCTCAGAACCCTTTATAAATGCATTCTATGAACACTTTCAGGAATGCATGGATTATGCAATCCCAAATAAAACCAAGACCCAAATCCATATACACAGGCATCTGGCCTGGTGGACCCCAGCCATTATCAAACCATGCAAGTGAAGGAGGAAGCTACTACATGATAGAGCAAAACCCAAAAAGGGAAGTAATCTCTGATCAGTATTATGGCAAAAAACTATGGCCACACATAAAATCCTCTAAGGCCAGCTACAACATGTTGAATATGGGAATCTTGAGGCAATGTTACACCTGCCCCATGTACACAGACAACCCCCTCCTCCCCCCAACAAATACAAATATATGTGAGAGAAGCAACTATTTATCCAAACTGGAGGCTGAGCTCTCTCAATTCAGTACTGGCAAAACCAGTCAGGAGGAGAAGGTAACCACACACACCACAAACCCAGTCTCACATAGACCTATCACAACTGCAAACCAAAGACATAAACACACAAAAACATTCCCGGAGGCTCTAATTAAAAATCTACCAAATCAACAGAGGCCTCCAAAGCAGACACCCAAGCAACCACTACCTCAAAATATAGCACATGCAACACATAGTTCACAAAGTCAGTGTGCCAAACAGTCACAGCCCTTAAGGACAAACAACATGCCTGATACACTTGTAATAGGTGACTCCATAGTCAGACACACTGATGTCCCGCTCAGCAGACTGAACAAGGAAAAGGTTACAGTAAGCTGCCTGTTGGGCACTAGAATCCACCACATAACACAAGCACTCAGGTCACTCCAAAGCAAGTACAAATATGACTCAGTCATTGTCCATGCTGGTGTGAATGACCTGAGACGTACCTCCCTGGACTACATGAAAAGAGACATAGAGGAGCTCTCTGATTATATAGCCCAGGCCGGTATGACCCTGACCCTGAGCAGCATCTTACCCTCACCAAGAATGATGCCACAGTACAAACACAGAATGATCAGCTTTAACAATTGTCTCAATTACTGGTGTCATTCCAAGGGGATCCAATGTCTGTCTGCTTGGGATGACATGCTTGACAAGCCACGCTGCTTTGCCAGGGATGGCTTGCACCTGTCACCCCTGGGCTTCTGAATATTGGCCAAGGCTCTTGCCACCTCCATAGTGCCTTTTTTAGGCAAGGCTCAAAAGACAAACCCACCTCCCTAGAAAACATAAGTGGGAAAAAAATAAGGGTAATGCTGCTCAATGCCAGAAGTCTAAACCTCAAGATGCACGCTCTGGAGGCCCTCCTCAGTATGGAGAACATTGATGTCTATGCAGTGACGGAAACCTGCTTCAAGGCTCCTGAGAGCACCCCAGCACTACCAGGTTATACCTCATATCATGCATTTCGGCCCCAAAACCTGGACCAAACCACAGAAGGAGGGGGAGTATCCATATTCATCAAAGATACCCACACCTCCAGGTTACTGACAATGCACGAAGCATCGGAGACCATCCATGTGCAACTAACCATAGGCAAAACTGCCGTACAGTTTGTAGCATGCTACAGACCACCCTCTCAAACCCAGGAACCCCACTCAGCCTTCCTGAAGACACTGGAGAGTATGAATGTCTCTCCAAATACCAAACAAGGTACCCACAAATTACCACATAGGTGGTAATCCATTACATATGGAAGAAGTAATCAGGGACCTAGGGACACAAGTGGACAGTAACCTCTCATTTGACACTCACATTGCCAAGGTGGCTAGGAAGACCTTCTATATTGGCCACCTTATCATGAAAGGATTCACATCTACATCAAGAGAGGTCATTGTGCCCCTATACTCTTCTCTTATCAGGCCCATAATTGGGTACAATGCCCCATTTGGGATGTACCTTACCTGACACCTGCAGCAGTTAGAAAGACCCCAAATGTACCTCACCAAGACAATAAAGGGTCTCAAACATTTGTCATATGCTGCCCGGCTGAAGAAACCTCAGCTGTATTCAGTCACATACTGCCTACTCACAGGCGATGTATGCCCAATGTACAAGGCCATATCCAATCCAGAATTAATGGACATGCTCCACCTCAGAAAATCCAAATCCATCAGAGCCGTGAGAGCGAGAGATTTGAACCTCAACATATAAATAAATATGATGTGCTGGAGGGACAGATTCATAACCCAGAGGCTCCCTACTCTCTGGAACAGAATCCCAGTCCATGTTAGGCAGAGCCCCTCACTGACTCTCTTCAAGAGAAATCTTGATGAGTGGATGGGAGATGGTAGGTTTACACCGGGGGTCATCACTGTGTTACTTCTAGACAGAGGCACAGTAAAGTAAACCCTAAATGGGAATAATATTCACATTGCAAGGGGTGGTGAAAGCCACACACACTCTGGCTAGGCTTATAAATGCCCTAGGGCAGATAGCCTAGTATGAACCTGTGAACCTATGAAGATACAAATTGTACAGGACACTAAGGATAATCACAAGGCTTTCTTAAGTGATGGTAGGAACCTTGGTAGGAATTCACAGATATGCTCTGAATTACTCAAATATTACAAACAATACACCAAACCCACACACATTGCCAACATCCAACCTGACAGGTTCAGTGCAACCCCCCCCCCCCACCAAAATGCCACATATCTATCCCAGCAGAGTGCTGGCCCCCTGACATTGCAGATGCTGAGATAACAGCCAGCATCTTCAAAGCAAAACACACAGCATCAATGGTACAAGATGGTGTCCTGGGCTGCGTCCAACATGAACTCCAAGAAGAATGGAACACCAAATAACACTACTGCTCAATCTCAGCCTTACCACAGGATATGTACCCAAAGAGCAGTGTACAGCAACAGGGGACCCTCTCCACAAAGGTGATGCCTGAATGGATACTGCAAACTATCACCCCAGAATCCTGACAAGCTTGGTCTGCAAAGCTATGGAAAGGATCATCATGGACCTCAGAAATAAAGATATTGGGGACCTACAGACACAGGACCCTACCCAGTGTGGCTTTCTTAAGGGCAGATCCTGCCCCTTAAACATGTTTGACTCATTTGAAACAGTCATCAAGGCCATTGATGAGGGGAATGTGGTCCACACAGCCTATCTGGACCTTGCAAAAGCCTTCCATACAATACCCCACTTGTTTATTATAGATAAGCTCACCAGCTTAAATATAAACCCCTATGTCAGTAGATGGGTTGCAAACCAGCTCAAAGACAGAACTGACATGGTCAGAAATGCTGCAGCCATGTCAGACTACAAACCAGCTACAACTGGCATCCCACAAGGCTCGGTCCTGGGACCTCCCTTGTTTGGTATATATTTCCCATAGGTACAGGCCAACATGGAAGGACTGTGTCTGAACAAGTTTGCAGATGACTACAAACTGGGCACCATATGTGACCCTCCAGCTGACACAAGCATCCTAAAAAAAGGGCCACATAGAAACAGACAACTGGTGCCAGAGCCATGTCATCAAGCTAAATGCAGAAAAGTGTATAGTCATCCTCTTTGGAAAAACAGTAAGTGCCCACCAATTACCACATAGGTGTTAACCCATTAAGTACTTTAGAAGTAATAAGAGACCTGGGGACACAAGTTGATAGATATCTTGCATTTGACAACCATGTGGCCGTAGTGGTTACAGAAACATACCATATACCCACCTAATCATGAAGGTATTCACATCTAGCTCAGGGGAGGTCATCGTGCCTCTTCAGTCATCCTTCATCAGCCTCACAATTGAGTACAATGGCCCCTGTGGGATGTACCTTAGCAGACATCTCCAGCAACTGGAAAGACCCCAAAAGTACCTCACCAGGAGGATCAAAGAGCTCTAACAGATGCCATGTGTTGCCTGATTAAACAACCTGCAGCTCCACACAGTGCCATACTGCCTGCCCAGAGGCAATCTGTGCCTGATGTATAAAGCCATGTCCAAGCTGGAATCAATGAACATGCTGCACCTTGTAAAATCTGAATGCCAGTGAGCTATGCACATGAGAGACCTACACCCCAGCACTGACATAAACTGGACATGCTGAAGTGATTGATCCATAACCCAGAAGCTCCCTCCACTCTTGAGTAAACTCCCAGTACAGGTTAGCCAGAGAGTCCCTCATTGACTCTCTTCAAGAGGAATCTTGATGAGTGGATGGGAGATGGTAGGTTTACCCTGGGTATCACTTTTATGTCATGGGTAGACAGAGGCACAGTATACTAACCTTGAAATATGTGATGGCAAACTCCAGTTACAATGTGTGTTGAAGGACAAACACACTCTCTGACTAGCATTAGAAATGGCCTAGGGCACATAGCTAGTGTTTGTCAATGTCCACCCAAGTTGCGGAATACACTACCAATGTTGGACAAGCCTGGTTTAAGTAGTCCATATCTGAACAAAATGCAACATGGTCATATTTGCACAACTGGCCCTTAACCAGTCTGGTGTGCTCACTATGAATATTTAAAGCAGTGATAGGACTGAAAACCAGGATACTGTCCACCACAGTGAAAGTACTGAACCAGTACACTATACGATATTACAGTGTTTGGTCAGTATGAAAGGATGTTGACAACTGTATGCAAACTATCCCATGGAAACCCTGCATGCACAGTATAATCCCTGTTGGGTTCAGACACAAAGCAGTTGGGCAGTAAGAACACAACATGACTTCCAACACACAACTATAAATGTGAAATATTGTTGAAGTTCACACACAACCACAAATGTGGTGGACCTCAGATTTCAACATATGGAAAGCTCACACTGGGCATGCTCGCACACTTTGATAAATGAGACATATGTCAGGCAACAAGCCATGGAAAGCCTGAACTGGGCATGCTCACACACTTAGACCATGTCTCAGTTTAGCAGTTGGCCACACATATCTGGCATTTGTATGTGTTAAGCCAGGAACCTCCTACAATACAGCAATCTGCCCAGTGCACACAGTTAAATGACAACAGAGACATAAGTAAAATAGTGGATCCCTCTCATATTCAAACATCTTCCACAGATACACAAGTTGTTCAAAGAAACAGGGAAAGCTATGGCAATAAAGACCTGCAAACAGTTTATCAGCGACAAATATTGTGCGTCTGAAAATTAAACATATGGGTGTAGAGGTCAATACTAGGCTGTTTGCCCTAGGGAATACATAAGCTTAGCCAGAGTGTGTTTGGCGTCTGCTCCCCAGTACAGTAGGCTACTGTGCCTCTGTAAAGTAGGTCACAGAAGGCACCATTTAAGGCTAGTGTGCTGTGCCTCCATCAAACAGGGACACAGTGGAGATCCCAGGGGTTGAATTTGCAATGTCACATCCATGTGGCTGGAGTTTGCTGGAAGAGGGTTGGTGAGGACTTATAACAGTAATTGGATGTCAATTACAGACTGAGGGGAGCCTTATCTGCAGTGTCTGGACAATTTCACTGTCAAAACTTTGAAGTGATGATTTATGTCAGTGCTGAGGTTCAAGTCTCACGAGCGCGTAGTTCGATGGGATTTGGATTTTCTGAGGTGCAGCATGTCCATTAATTACGGGTTGGACATGGCGTTATACGTCAGGCACAGATTGCCTCTGAGCAGGTGGTATGCCACTGAGTAGAGCTAGAGTTTCTTTAACCAGGCAGCATATGGCATCTGTTTGAGCCCTTTGATCCTCTTGGTGAGGTACTTTTGGGGTCTTTCCAGTTGCTGCAGGTGTCTGGTAAGGTACATCCCAAAAGGGGCATTGTACTCAATTATGGGCCTGATGAGGGATGAGTAAAGAGGCACGATGACCTCCCCTGATCTAGATGTGAATCCCTTCATGATTAGGTGGGCTATATAAAATGTTTTTCTAACCACTTTGGCCATGTGGTTGTCAAATGAGAGATTGCTATCAACTTGGGTCACCAGGTCCCTAATTACTTGTTCCGTACTTAATGGATTACCACCTATGTGATAATTTATGGGCACTTTGTTTTTGCCAAAGGGGATGACTATACACTTTTTGGCGTTTAGCTTGAGGCCATGGCTCTGGCACCAGTTGTCTGTTTCTATGAGGCCCTTTTGGAGGATGCTTGTGTTGGCTGGAGAGTCAATTATAGCGCCCAGTTTGCAGTCATCTGCGAACTTGGTCAGCCACAGTCCTTCCGTGTTGGCCTGTAACACCGAGAAATATATACCGAACAGGAGAGGTCCCAGGACTGAGCCTTGTGGGACGCCACTTGTAACTGGTTTGGAGTCTGACATGGCTTCAGCAATTCTAACCATGTGGGTTCTGTCCTTGAGCCAGTTTGCAACTGATCTAGTGTCATAGGGGTTTATATTTAAGCTGGTGAGCTTATCTATAATGCCCGAGTGGGGTATTGTATCGAAGGCTTTTGCGAGGTCCAGGTAGGCTGTGTGGACCACCTTCCCCTCGTCAATGGCCTTGGTGACTGTTTCAAAGAAACCAACCAGGTTTAAGAGGCAGGATCTGCCCTTAACAATGCCGAACAGGGTAGGATCCAGTGTCTGTAGGTCCCCAATATCTTTCTTTATGAGGTCCATGATGATCATTTCCATAGCTTTGCAGACCAAGCTAGTCAGGCTTATGGGGAGATAGTTTCCAGGATCCATTGAGGCACCACCTTTGTGAAGAGGGACCATTGTTGCTGTACGCCACTCTTTGGGTACATATCCTGTGGTAAGGCTGAGATTGAACAGTAGTTTTATGTTTGGGTTTAGCTCTTCTTGAAGTTCATGTAGGACGCAGCCCAGGACACCGTCTGGTCCCATTGATGCTGTGTTTTTTGCTTTGGAGAGGGCGGCTGTTACCTGAGCATCTGAGATGTCAGGGGGGGGCAGCACTCTGCTGGGATAGATATTTGCCCTTCTGGTGGGGAGGTGGGGGAGAAGTTTGCGCTGAACCTGTCAGCTAGGATGTTGGCAATGTCTGTGGGTTTGGTGTATTTTTTGTCATTTTGGACTAATTCTGAGCATATCTGGGAATTCCCACCCAGGTTCCTAACATAACTAAAGAAAGCCTTGTGATTATCCTTAGTGTCCTGTGCAATTTTTCTCTCGAAGTTGGCCTTAGACAATTTTATGAGTGCCCGTAGTTTTTTTGCTAACACTGATCAGAGATGCCTTCCCTTTTTGGGATTTTGCTCTATCATGTAATAGCGTCCTCCTTCTATTGTATAGTTTGTTTATGGCTGGGGTCCATTAGACAGGACGTCTGCCTTTGGAGGATTGGGTCTTGGTTTTATTTGGGATTGCATGATCCATGCATTCCTGAAGGTGTTCATAGAATGCGTTTATAAAGGATTCTGCGGTCTGGGCCATATTTTCCACAGGCCCGGGGGCTTTGAAGGATTCCACCTCAGTTTTGAGGAGTGTGAAATTTTCTTTAGAGAAGTTTTTCACTGTGGTTTTCTGGGCAGGGGGTGGAGTTGGGATATGAATATCCAGTGAGATTAGTTTATGGCCTGATCTTACCAGTGAGGGATACACTTCTGGTCTGGAGCATAGAGTCCCCATGTTGGTGATGATCAGGTCCAGTATGTTTTCCCCTCTTGTGGGAGTGGTAACAAGTTGTTCCATAGCATTTGAGTTTATAAATTCTAGGAACCTTTGAGCTAGGGTGTTGGAGCTAGAGTAATGCTCCCAGTCTATGTTTGGGTAGTTGAAGTCGCCCAATATAATGGTGTTTGGAGAGACCTTTATATTTACCAGTGTTCTCAAGAAGGCCAAGTGGGGTTCCTGGGTTTGGGAGGGTGGTCTGTAGCAGACTATAAACTGGAAGGCAGTTTTACCCACTGTTAGTTGCACATGGATAGTATGTGATGCTCTGTGCTTGCCACCAACCTGGAGGTGTGGGTATCTTTGATGAATATTGATACTCCCCCTCCTTTTCTGGTTCGGTCCAAATTTTGGGGCCAAAAAGCATGGTATGAGGTATAACCTGGTAGTGCTGGGGTGCTCTCGGGAGCCTTGAACCAGGTTTCTGTTACTGCACAGATATCGATGTTCTCCATGCTAAGGAGAGTTTCCAGTGCATGCATCTTGAGGTTTAGACTTCTGGCATTGAGTAGCATTACTCTTAGTTTCTTATCCTTGTGATACCTATGGAGGTGGGTTTGTCTTTTGAGCCTTGCCTAAAAAAGGCACTATGGGGGTAGCAAGAGCCTTTGCCAATATCCGAAGGCCCAGGGGTGACAGGTGCAAGCTGTCCCTAGCAAAGCATCGTGGCTTGTCGAGCATGTCATCCCAGGCTGACAGGCATTGGATCCCCTTTGAATGACACCAATACTTAAGCCAATTGTTGAAATTGATCATCTTGTCTTCATATTGTGGCATCATTCTTGGTAAGGGTAAGATGCTACTCAAAGTCAGGGTCATACCGGCCTGGGCCACATGCTCAGAGAGCTCCTCTATGTCTCTTTTCATGTAGTCCAGGGGGGTACGTCTCAGGTCATTCACACCAGCATGGACAATGACCGAGTCATATTTGTACTTGCCTTGGAGTGACCTGAGTGCTTGTGTTATGTGGCGGATCCTAGTGCCCGACAGGCAGCTCACCATGACCTTCTCCTTGTTCAGCCTGGTGAGCGGGATGTCAGTGTGCCTGACGATAGAGTCACCTATTACAAGTGTATCAGGTGTGTTGTTTAGCCTTAACGGCTGTGACTGTTCGGCACACTGGCTTTGTGAGCTATGTGTTGCACGTGTTTTGTTTTGGGGTAGCGGTTGCTTGGGTGTATGCTTTGGAAGTCTCTGCTGCTTAGGCAGATGTTTATTTAAAGCCTCCGAGTATGTTTTTGTGTGTTTATGTGTTTGGTTTGCTGTCGTGGTAGGTCTATGTGAGACTGGAATTGTAGTGAGTGTGGTTTCCTTCTCCTCCTGACAGGTTTCGCCAGTACTGAGTTGAGAGAGCTTAGCCTCCAGTTTGGCTATATGGTTGCATCTCTCACATGTGTTGGAATTTGTTGGGAGGAGGAGAGGGTTGTCTGTGTACATGAGGCAGTTGTAACTGCCTCAAGATACCCAGATTCACCAGCTGGACCAGAGAGGAGATTGACAACTGACCTTTGGACATGCTAGAATAGTATTGGGAATTCCTTTATAATTGACAAAAAAACGGGCCAATGGGGACAAGTTACTCAAGGGGAGTTTGTGAGGGTGTAGTGCTTTTAATTTTTTAGTGCTGACTTATATAATTGCTTTAGTGAGCAAGTGCCAGGTAACTTAAATGCAATGTGTTACAGGTAACTTAAATGCAAAAATGACAAACAGTAACTTTCTTTCAAGTGAAACAAGGAAATAAGTAGAGTAAGCAATGCAGATGTGACTAGGGATCCACAGAAGCGCTGAAAAGCCACGTTTTAGGTGGAATTAGCTTTTCAGGGAAATAACAAGCAAACAAGCATACAAACAAAGCTAGATTCAGCAGGCCTGGATCTAGTCTATGCTACAGCAAACAAGGTGTACCAATTTCAGTAAGAAACAGTTCAAATATGCAGGCAGTATAAGCCTTTAACCAGAAATTCCCAGCTCAGAAGGGCAGAGTCCAGCCTCTCCTCCCGCAAGAGTGCAGACCATGAACCTTCTTAATGTAAAATAACTGGCCTGAAGCCCAAGTGCTTGAACCAGAACTAATACTCTTTTAGAATAACAGACACTGAGCCCTCAATCAGCAGTTCCCAACTAAAAAGGATGTAAGCTACCTGTCCTGCCACCACAGTATCCTTGACATTTAATGAGACTCACCCTCCTGCCATAGTTAGTTCCATGTTTTGGGGCTGTCAAGCATGGTATGAGGTGTAACCTGGTAGTGCTAGGGTGCTCTTGGTAGTCTTGAACCTGTTGTCTATTGCTGCACAGATATCAACATTCTCCATGCTGAGTAGAGTTTGGACTGCATGCATTTTGCGGTTTACATGTCCGGCATTGAGTATCATTACTTCCATTTTCTTATCCCCTGTGCTACCTATGTAGGTGGCCTTGTGTTTTCAGCCTTACCACCAGAATGCAAAGATGTGCAGACATTACACTTTTGTAATTAATAGTGGTGTACAAAACAATACAATGACAATCATACTGTTAATGCATCAGGCATGCTGGGATATACCCACAATGATATCATTACACTGTACTGTTAACAACATGATAATATTACTACACTTCTATGTAGTCACCCTGTGTATCAGCACCATGTTAACCTGTTCCTGCATCAATGTTGCAGATTCCAGGAGGTGGCACAGTTTCATCATATGCACAGCGTGTGTACTTGGTATGCCTGAGTCTGCCACTGATACATCCAATCGACATGTATGTGTGTGCGTGTTAGTGAGGGACAACAGTACAAGATGGGGCAATGTTGATGCGGTGTGTGCATGTATGTGTTAGCCCTAGGTGTTAGCATTATGCATGTGTGTATGCATGCACACAGTTCCACCTCATGGCTGCCATATACGGGTGTTTGTGGACAGCCACAGACTGTACCTGCCAGGTCATACAGATCACTGTCTCTGGCCACGGACACGGTACCTGTGCCTGGCAGGGGTGCTACGGACAGTATCAGGTACTAAGCCAGACTGAGTACTGTCATCAGAAGCAGATGGTTGATGACTGGACACATGTCCCTGCTGGGACTGTCCAGAGCCACATGCACGTGGTCTCCTAGGGCGGTCTGATGACAGCACAGACCCAACATTGCTGGGGCTGGTACTGGCACTATGGGAGCGGCTGCGGGTTTGTTGTCGTCCGCGACGACTGCCAGCTGCTGATGTTGCTGGCATACGTCCACGTCGATGCCTCAACCGTCCTGCATTGCTCTGGCTCATGGACATGTAGTTGTGGAACAGATCTAATGTGTCCCCCCAACGTCTATCAATGACCTCGGTGAAATTACGGATGGCAGCTGCAACATCACGCATAGTGTCATTCATAGCAGTGCGATGTGCTCTAAGCTCCCTCAGACCCTGTCTGGTGTATCGTTCCATACGTGCCTGTGCCTGCATTGCAGCCCGGAACATAGCTGAGGTTGAAAGACCTCTGTGGGCACATCTGACAGGGGCAGTACAACCACGGATGCTCCCACGAGAACCCCTGGACATCTGCCTGTGTGGTACCATGTCAGGACTCTGGCCATGGCTGCTGTGAGGGGATGCATGTGCCACTGATACCACATTACCCTGGTCAACACCCACTGTATGCTGTCCCTCACCTAAGGACATTGGTGAAAATGGATGTATTGGCACGATGACTGTGCGCATTGATGGGATTGACTACTGTGTACTGTCGATTGGCTGACCAACAACAGACCCTGTCACACCTCCCTGTTCCATTACACATGTATCATCATTATCACTATCCCCAGCAGTGGCTTCAGGTTCCCTGCTACACACCACCATAGCAACACCAGAACCTGTGAGAGGAAGACAGGAAACACAGTTTACAATGTGTACACAATGTTACCACAGATGCACAGGGCACATGCACACATGCACACATGGGCACATGCACACATGGGCACATGCACACATGCACAAATGCACACATGGGCACATGCACACATGCACACATGGGCACATGCACACATGGGCACATGCACACATGCACAAATGCACACATGGGCACATGCGCACATGCACAAATGCACACATGCACAAATGCACACATGGGCACATGCACACATGCACACATGCGCACATGCACATATGCAAACATGGGCACATGCACACTCCGCAGTACATGAGATACAAACACACAGACACAAACACACCTGCAATCCAACACATAGCAATACTGTTTGAGGGCATTATTACTATTATTATCATTAGTATTAAAAGTATTGTTATTACACACTCACCAGCATGGATTGGCTGCCTTACTGTTACTCCAGAGGGACCTGCACAAATAAGACATTTATTGTCAGTGGGCACAACTGTGCCATTGATACTGTGAATATGATACAGTACAGTAGTACAACAGTTGGCTTTCACAGGTCTCCTGCTCATATTGAGAATATCAATCTTGCACAATAATTTCCAGGATAACAGCTTTAAACACAGTACACATCTCACACATGCATAAACTACCAGTGTAGAGAACAGTCAACTATAGATATGGCATGTTACCTGCACGCTCCATGTCCACATGCTGGGTGGCTCCAGCCTCCATCATTACACACGTCTGTGGATGTTGTTGTTGTTGTTGGGCTGGAGCCACAACACTTAGGAGGAGCTCCTCCAGTCTGGTGAGGGGGGGGTGTATAGGTGCCCCACCACCTGTGGCAAGCTGTTGCCTGTGGATATCAGACGCACACTGATGGACATTTCTAATTAAATCACTGCAGTGATGGCGTACCTGCTCATATGTCCGGTTATGCATGCCTATGTTATTTACCCGACGGACAAGGTCTTGCCACAGTGCAGCCCTCTCCTGCTGGTTCTGGCTGGTCCAGGAAAAGAGTGTGGCAAAATCCCGCACCAGGCTCTGGTGTATCTCCTCATCCTCTGCAGCCGAGTAAGAGGGGTTGCGCTGATGCACCATCACCCTGGAAGGAAAAGAAAAATATGTGAGCAAGTAATATGGCACACATAATACTCTACTGAAGTGATATCACTGAACTGCCATATATAGCATCTGTCTGTCTATCGAGGGATACACATGTAAATGACCACATATCAGTGCTCAGCCAACAAATGTGTGACAGTGCCTGGCACACTCCATACAACAAACTAGTATACACCAGCAGTTGGCACACTGTTTGAGGTCCAATGCACAACCTCACACTGGGGGTATGTATCAAGGTAATGGAAGGGGAACATTGTCATCCCATGCAATGCATGCAATGCACAGTTAAAATTTCAATGGTAATGCACCCTAGTCTTTGTGGCCATACCCCTACCTACACCGCAGTCATACACAGGGAACCACAGCACAACATATGGCAATGTAGTATGTTTGTATCCCAATACCTGACACATCTTTATCTGGCCTCACACCAAGGACACACACTACCATGACAGACACAAAGTCATGCTGAGCAATCACACCATTACAGACCTTGCACACAGTCAGTGGCACACTCATTCCACCTCACATAGTTGGTATTGCAATGAGTACATGTGTGTGTGCATTGTGTCATAGGTAGGTAGTATGCTATTGGCCCTGGGCCTACAGCAGCATACTGTTATGCTACCCTGCCCCTTGGGACACATGTAATGTGATTGTACTTGCTCCTTTCAAACAGTTACTCAGGGTGACTCATATGGCATATTACCTATCTGCATAACATTCAACAGGGGTATGTCTGACATCTACTAATGAGGAGCCTTGCTTCTTAATGCTGGGTGGTTTACTCCAGGGTATGGCTTATTTGTAGGTAGGAATCTGTACCTCCACCATATGCTCTTTACTGCGGTGCCAAGGATGACAGACATAGGTCATTTAGGCTGGGGATATTGTGAGGTGTTACCATGGTTGTTGGACAACTGTTATGGGTGTGACTTAACTATGTATATCCAGCAGTGGTAACCTCTGTGTAGGTAGTATGAAAGGCACTCTATCTGTGGTTTTGTCAGTCACTCTGCATAGGTAATGTGTTTGAGGGCATTATCACTGTTTGTTAGGTATGACTGTGTCCTTCTTCCTTTCTGTAGTTGTCATGGGAGGTACATACCATGTAGGGCATTGTGAGGTGTAGAGGGGTACAGTGACCTACATTTTCCTAGCTGACACACCATTTGTGCTGACATGTACCATGTACATGGATTACAAGACTAGTGTGCCACTGTGAATATCAAAGGGGAGGCTATTGTACACTTATTTCCCATGTTCCCTTCTGACACATCCAGTAGTAGGCAGGCAACCACCTATGTGGTGGTTAGTGGTGAAAGTGTTTTGGAATGGGGTATGGTACTCCAGTATCCACACTGGTGTTCAGTCCATGCCTTTGTCACCAGGCACCTGTTGCAATACATCTGCACACATGTGCCTCTCTAAGTATATATATATATATATATATATATATATATATATATATATATATATCTATACATAAATATATATATATATATATATATATATATATAGAGAGAGAGAGAGAGAGAGAGATTCATATGCATGCATATCTCTAGGCATTCATATATGTCTGTATATGTGTATGTATCTATATATATCTACATATGTATGTGTCTATTACATATATATGTATATACATATTCTATCTATCTATCTATATATGTCTATCTATTTATACATCCTTCTCTATCTATGTACACATATATGCATATTGTATATATATATATATATATATATATATATATATATATATATATATATATATATATATATATATATATATATATATTTATTTATTTTTATTTACACATACGAATACACACACTAACATACTGCTAAACATCCATTACTGTACAACCTACATTGTACGTTGTACTACAACCTACATTGATATGTGCACATAGCAACCTTCAAATACATATGCATGTCCAGCCTTCACTAACAGTTGCAGTATGTCCCCTGCCCTATGCACATCTTCATATATATATATATATATATATAGATACACACTGCTAACACATATGCAGGGTTCACAGTATGTAGATTATTAGATTATGTAGTTAACATTACCTTTGTTTCTGACTGTTGTTTGGGATGGCTTGCTGCTGGCTGGCCTGCTGATGGTTGGCTTGCTGATGGTTGGCTTGATGTTTTTTTATTTTTATTTTTTTTTTTTTTTTGGTCTCTCTCTCTCTGTCTCTCTCTCTCTGTCTCTGTCTGTCTCTCCCTCCAGTTGTTGCAATGAAACTATTGCATGTGTGGACTGGGAGTACAGGCTGCTTTTGTAGGTATCTGCACATGTGCATGTGATGGCCTCTGCACCAATTGTTAGCCAGCATTTACTAATTGCATGCAGCCTGTTGTGTGGTAATTGCAGTTCTCACTGTGATTTCAGGACAGTGCTATAAAATGTTAGGTTAGGTAGGCGTAGCCCATTCAGATTTTCAAGGTGGGGACCATGCTGGTATGCTGTGGACACTGTTCTGTGAGTGTAAAGGTTGGTATGTCTCTCATATTTAAGGCTGTGTTGTAGGCACTGAAATGCATGTTGTACTGAAACCTGACTGCTGCTTCTTCTAGTTCATTCTTCTCAGTGTGTATGTTAACTGACACCTAATAATACTAATACTGTTTAAATGGGAGTATGTGCTTTCCTGTGGGACTTGTGGATTAACTGGTATACAGCAGTGGCTCTTGGAATTTGTTGCTATGGCTTCACTATTTAGCCTTTACATTCACTCCTTGAAGGCCTGCTAGGTGTCTTTACTGGAATGTGTTGCTATGGCTTTCCTACTTTTCATTTACATTCACTCCTTGTAATGCTTGATATATTTATTTCAGCAGCAATTCCTTATATGTTTGGTGTGGTTTGGTGGTACTGCATGCAGTCTGGTCTGGCCAAGGTGTGGGGCTTGACACCTACAAGGGTGTTTTATTTTGCTGCTGAGCAGTAGTGGGGCCTTGTACTTTGTACTAACAGTTATGGATATCAGGCACATGCAGCACTTGTAAACTGGTATACTGTCCTTATTTTATTAGTTGGCTACATCCTTTGATATTTCTGGGTTGTACTCCTACATGAGGGTGTGCTTGTGAAAGCAATTCTACAGCTATTCACAGAGTGTGTGACAGCGGACAGAATGATATGCCTGTGAGTTTGTGACAATTGCAGGCCTCAGATATTCTCAGGTGTATCTTTTAGCAGCCTCAGGGAATGGTACATATCAGTGGGATACACCCGTGATATATTTCAGAAATTCTGCAGTTGTGACTGTGGGGTATTTTTAGCATATGTATTACTACACCATTTCTGACATGCAAGTAGTGCGTACTTTAAGTAATTGACAGTTACCATTACGTGGGATTCCACACCTTTTTGCCTATTGTTAGTACATTTCACAGGGAGTCAGTGGGGTACAGTTAAGATTTGTTTGCAAATCAGGAACATCTCTGTAAATCAGTCACATTTGCAAGGTCTGGCCTCTTACCTTTTCAAATATGGCGGTGTTTATCCTGCTCTGATAGTGTGTGTGGTTTGCAAGGTGCTACAGTCACATTATTACCTACTAGCTATCTACTAGCATGGCTGTTTCTCTTCTCACACTAATGTAATGCAAATCCACAAGAATTGCCAGTAAAGATACAAGAAAAGCTTTGTGTAATAGCCTTCCTATATTCCCTTTACATTCAGTCCTACTATTTCATGCTATATTGCTTTCAGCACAAAGTTCTTGTATATCAGTCATGGCTTAGTGGTAAGTCATGCAGACTAGTGTTTCCAAGGTCCTGGGTTCGAGACTGACAGAGGAATTTTATTTTGCTGCTGAGCAGACTACAGGCCTTGTCATTCAGACTGACTAAGGCACTTTTAAGCAGTTGTAAGTGGGTTAGCGCTGGTTTGCGCGGTGGTCACGCATGCGCAGTGCTGCTTAGCTTTGCGCACACACGCTTAGCTAAGCGCACACAAGCGCACACCCACTTACAACTGCTTAAAAGTGCTTGCTCTTGTATATACCCACGCTAATTTCTTTGAAAGAAAAGAAAATGGGGAGATAGGAAAGTGGTGAAAAAGGGGGTACAAAGAGGGTAGGACAGCAGGAAAGCAAGCTTGGGATTTGCAGGAAGGATGTAGGAAAGGCCCATAGCTGTCCATTTCTTTATCAGCAACAGCTGTGCATATGTGTGTAATTTGGTGTGAAATTTGAAACCTTCCACCTCTGAGAGAGGGGTGAGGACAACAAAATATGTTGTACAGCCAATTGTAATTACCAGTTCACATGTCCAGCAGACATGTCTGCAAAATGGGCAGCTATGTATGGGGCGTCATTTTTTTGCGGGAACAGAGTGCCCTTTTTTTATTTTTTTTTCAAGTGAGAGTGGAATGTGAGGTACAGGAAGTAGGTATATTTGGGGAGATAGGTAGGGGAGGTTAACAGACAAGACAAACAAGATGCATACATGGGCGGAGTATGACACATGTGGGGGGAAACACAATTGACGGGGACGGATGTTTGGATATCGCAAGCCCATGAGACCACAGATGGCAACAGTGGAACTGAGATCCCCACCCATGGGCAGTTGCCACTGTGCCTTCACTGCCCAGGACGGGCCTGTGCTGGGGGCTGTGTAGGATGGGCAGCAGGCACACCCGTGAGTTGCGCCACCCATGCCTCAAGCTGGTGTAGGGGTTCAAGCACTGAATGCCTGATCTTGCTACCCACTACAGACCGGACACTTTGGAGGGTGAGTGGACGTTCTCCTCCGGCCATGCTTGCAGAGGGGGGACGAGCCCCATCCCCTGCAGTGCTTCCACCCGAAGGTGGCACAGGGCCACCAGAGGAGGTTCCGGCCTGGGCACTAGTGCCAGGTGCACTCGCCAGCTGAGGTGGGAGAGGTGGATCCGCTGGAACCCGCCTTCCCTGTTGTCTTATGTTTAGCAATATGTTATGACATTTTTGGTTAGTAACAAACAATACCATTCAAAATTAGTTGTAACAGCATGCATCAGTATTCCCATTAACCAAACACCCATGAATTCCAAACATTGAACAGCAAGCATAACACATGCATATTTTGAACAACAGTACACAATCCAACAGCATGCAGGGTTGATTGATGGCAACAGGCCATCAGGTTTGGATATGTGAACAGGGCACATGCATCAACGTACATGCAAATATGTATGAACCAACAGGACAAATGTCCATAGGAATTAATTGTGAATAAACATACCCAGTTTGGTGTGGAATGGCATTATTTGTGAATATAGGGTAGGGTGAAGAAATATTTCATTAACAACTTCAACTACCTATACATATGCTGTACATTTCTAGTAGCTGCAGATATATATACCCTACAGGTCTTGGTACAGTTTCCTATATGTAACCTTAGGAATGATGGTAATGGGAATGTTACTGCTACATTAATATACATTGCATTTTTATTCATACACATTCATATCTGGCTGTGTTCAGGTACAGCATCCTGCTACATTTGATTTATATGGCTCTAGACAACTGTGGATGTTCATTATTTCATACAACCATACTATCTCCATATTGCAAGAGTACAGCAACATATCCAAATTGTGGGACAGACACATTCCAGCTTCAGTACTTTATTACAAACATTTCACTGTTTGGTTGTGGCTGTCTCATTCATTTCATTATGTACTGACTGCAGTATACTTTATTCAAGAGTTATTACAGCTTTCTTGGTGGATTCATACCTCTTTCTCACACTCTCACTTGTTTTATTTTTACAATTCAAGATGGTACTTAATTCTAGGCATTATTAACATGTCTTACTTGGTTACAACAATCCTTTCCAACAGACTCACTTGTTTCAGATGGCAGATTTTAAAAGGGGATGTCTTTGACACATGTCTATTGTCTTTAGCTTGTTTACCACTACATTTTAGGCTGCAGCAGGTTATTTGATATTACAATACAGGTGGAAAATCTCTATTTCAGACTTGTTTAATTTTTATTTCTGGATTACAGACTGCATCACTTATCTAATCATACAGTACTAGCAGAATCTTTATTCTAGTGTTACTTGAACTTTATTAATATGTAACTACACTGAACTCTTTTACAAGCTGTCTCACTTATATTGTATAACAATTACAGAAAAATAATTACTAACCTGCCTGGTGGTGCAACCGCACCAGCCTATCACCATAGGCTCACCGATTTGCGGAACGCACACCTGCAGCTGTAATATAAATGAAGTAATATTGGAACATACATCTCCATAATATCAGCTAGGATAATTTCTTACATATGTAATTACATGGATACTTACTCAGTAGTCAGGCGTTGGGCATTTGCCGGGCCTCCTGGATCCAACGGTTCAGTTGGTCCTGCTTTCATCTCTTCAGGTCCGCATGGTGGTGATGGACCTATTCACCAGTCCTTGGTATGCCTGTGGCACTGGTGAGATCATGTGCCAACCGGTTCCACGCCTCTGCCTTGTACGCACCCCACAGAACCTGGTCCTGCATAAGTTGAGCCTCATGATCATGGACTAGGAGCCAAACCATATATTTGGACTCCTCAACACCCCACCTCTGTGCTCGGAAGCAACTGCCATCTCCTACACCTGCCATCCTGACTGCAAATAGGTTCCACAATCAGTTATGCTGTGTATTCCCGCCTATGGGGCTTATATATGCCGTTTTTCCCGCACTTTTCTGTGATTGGCCATTTTGGAAATGTATCAGCTTAAAAAAAAACCTGCTTTGTCATGCTTTTATTTCCATTCATTCCTATATATATGCTAATACTGCATTTCTCAGTACAACTGTCATGGCTTAGTGGTTCAGTACTTTGACTATGGTGCACGGTATCCTGGGTTCGAGCCTGGGCATTGCTTTTTTATTTTATGACTGTCTACACAGGCTAGGAGGTGTGTCTGTGTAAAGGCGGCTTTGATACAGCCTGCCCTACGTTGCCCACCAGTGAGCTGGTTTGCGCATTGCGCAGCTCCGCACAAACAGGTTATGCTGGTTTACGTGTCATTTGGCTATGAGCACGCATATTACGCTGTGTGAGGCATTGCTCAGCTACGGGCACACAGTTTCAGCGTGTTAAAGTGCTGCTCAACTCCGGGCACTCATATTACACCTGTTAAACCACTGCTCACCTGCAGGCAGTCATACTCAGCTTGGTAGAGCGCTGCTCAGCTATGGGCACTTATAAATTTTTTTTTTTATTGTATCAGATTTCTTCCAACATACATGGCCCATTTCATTACATTTTACTTAAATTATAGTTATATATATATATATATATATATATATATATATATGTACATATATGTCAGGGGATTGTTTCGTGCTTATTTCACTAAAAATAGAAAATGATGTTGGGGCTCGAACTGTGACTACCTCCTATTTTTCCGATGTCTCTACTGCTACGCTATTGCTACTTGGCTTAATTTGCATATTTAGATCTTATATGCTTTTTCAATGATTGCTAACTGTGGCTGAGCGAAGAGCACACCCGCGCAAACGAGCGCAATTACGGGCAAACATTTTTGAAATTATAAAAAAAAAATTAAACTGTTAATTTTTATGTTTTACATTACAGTTGGTTTATAGTCTGTGGGGGCATGTGTGGTTGTGTTTTCTGACATTTCTGCGGACTCACTCGTGGGAGTTTCCTTTCAGGACTGTAACTCTTCTGTGGGTGTGTCTCTTTGCAGGACACGCCGTGCGGACACGCCCCCTACTTTCCTACATGGACCGTGGTAGCCTAGGGTGTGATTCAGCATGCCCTCATGAATATGCATGGCATGCTGACATCACACCGTTTAACTGCAGCCTCCATGTAAGACTTGTTAACTCTTACACAGAGGTTTTGTGAATCCTGCCCACTGTCATTTTAGTATCAGTGTTTATACAGTGTTTTATAGGGCGGTGTGTTCTATGAAATATTTTTCAGTTTGTATATTTTATCTGCTTTTTAGGTTAGTGACTACAAATATTGTGCTTTTAATGACATAATTAAATAGTTTAAAACTGGGTGGAACTTCCTGTTGAAACTGTATAAAAAGGAAGTATCTATGTGTGTTAAACTATCTGATGAAGTCTAGATCCTTCTGAATGAAAGCGCTCATCTCTGGATTTTTATGTTCTGAAGTTAATAAAGTGGATTCTGCATTCTACAACTGTGTCGTGATTTGCAGCTTGCATTACTTGGAGTGGGTTCAATCCAGCTACTTCTTCTGGCTTTTGTCTTTATTTGCTTCAGTTTGTACTTTGTGACTTCTTTTGGGCTTTGGTGACTGCCTCAAAGAGTCCACTAAGTTTAACAGGCATGATCTCCCCTTGACAAACCAAACTATGTGGGATCGAGCATTTGGAGATTTGAGAGGTATGACTGTGAATCTCTGATGCCTGACACCTACTACTTAATAATGGACACATATAAGTAACATAGGTTTCTGCTGTCACATGTTAAAGTCATTTCTGAACAAATCACCCTCCTTTTACTTGCTTACATTACCAGGTAACAACATGCAAGGAAATGCCATTAGTTTGTATTATTAAACAATACACTCCAGGTTCAACACTTACCTAGTAAATCCATCAGTTGCAACAGTTTTAGTTCAGGGATTACTTTGAATGATGCTAGGAGTAGACATCCATTACATAGTTAAGTAAAGGTTGTGTGCATTGCCTGGCATCAATGTTACTATATGTATGTGAGTAGGAGGAAGGTTTTAGCCCCTTAGTTGGTGAGTGAGTGTGCTATGCATTGTCTGTTAGCCAATGCAAGGGCATATTGAGCACACCTGCATCTGCCTATACCCACAACATCTGCTGGTTCCCCCTCTGACTCTTCATTTACATGTGGCTTTGGGGACCTTGCCATTGATGGTGAGATGTGTGACCCTTCCCCTTATTGATCCTGCTGAAGCTGTTTTCTCAGAATGATGTTGTGTAGCATGGCACATACAGTGAATATTTCAGTGCATGTACGTGGATTCTACTGCAAGGCTCCCCCCAGATGTATCAAGGCAGAAGAACCGTGAGTGTAGCAGCACAAACACACCCTCTATGATATTTCTGGTTTGAGCGTGCGTGTGTGCATTTCTGATGGGTATCATCAGCCACGGTTCCAGTATATAACCTGCATCCCCCAGAAACTGACCTTGTGGGATAGCCCCTCTAGTAAAATCTGATACATTTGGGAGGTATGCCAGATATGTGAGTCACAGTAACTGCCTGGGTTGCCAGCACACATATTCAAGATGATTCCTTTGGCATTACAAATGACTTGGTAGTTAATAGAGTGGGAGCCCTTTCTATTTATGTAGAGTTCTCCCTGTTCCCCAGGTGATGCCTTAATTTCTATATGTGTGTGATCTATGGCATCCAGCACTTCAGGGTAGTGTGCTACAGGGTAGAACTCCTGTATATTTCTGGCCCTGTTCTCAGGAGTATGTGGTCATTGGCATATTGGGGCATAGCATTCAGGAATTGATGGAGGATCCTGGATGCTGATACCTGTGACACCCCAAGCATGTCCCCTGTTGGTCTCTGAAAGGTACCAGTAGCTAAAATTCTAAGTGCTACACATACTTTTGACTCCACTGGGATGGGTTCCTCTCAGTTTGCCATGGCTCTGAGCTGAGAACAACAGAGGTTGCAGAGTTTCTGTAGTGTGTCTCTATCCACCCTGTATTGCTCTACAATTTCCACCTTATGCAGACTGTGAAATGTTAAACTTGGTCTGAAAACTCTTCTGCTTCTTGGTCTTGGACTATTAGCAGCAGCAGCATAGACTTCAGCCTGTTGCACATACACATGAATTAAAGCAACAGCAGCCCCTAACATTGCTTCTGTGTAGACTGCTTTCCGTGGCTGTATTCCAATAGGTTTCAGAATTCACAGGGAAATCCAGCACTGAGTCTACACAGTTGATTTATAGCTTGTTGAATAGCTCCCCCATCTTGGATTGGTTGATTAGCATAACATTCAGCTGTTTGTCCTGCAGTTAGCATGCTACGGTGTTTACCTTGTTTGCGTGGAGCTGCTTACTGAATACAGAACAGTGTGCTACCATGTAAATGGACCATGTAGGCTTTATTGAATCTGGCTCTCAGTTTTTTAAACCCAACTGATGCTCATTAATATTAAGGTGCTTGGAAAGTATCCAAATGACACCCAGACCAAAGGATAAAAAGGTGACACAGACCAACTGTTCAGTAAAAACTACAAGAAAACTGTGAACCTTTTGTTTGGATTTTAATTCACACTTATGTTGTGCTGATCAGGAATAAAAAGGCTGAAACATGCATGTTTGTAGCTAGTGGGGTTTTGCTTTAGTAGCCTGAATGTAACCATAAAGACTTGAAAAGTAAAAAAAAGTCATTGGCATTCAGACAGCATGTAGCTGAAACTTTTTTTTCTCAATTTATTTTTTTATTTTTCAAATACATTTGAATGAATTCCATAGTATTTATACATAACATCTTAAATAACTATGTACACTATTAACATTAGTCTGACACCATAACAGATCTTAATGTATACAGTTACTTTATTTGTATGTCCAATCCATTATCAGAGTGTCTGATCAATTATTGTATAGTGTCAATCAACGATAAGACTTTTCTCCAAGGGTTGTTGATAAGTGGCTTTGGATAAATTCTTAGTTCTTTAATTTTAATTTCCAATAATGCTGTGGTCTTCAGTAGGCTGTAGAAGTCTTCCAAAGTTGGTATTGTGTTTGTATTCCATCTTCTTGTTATACACTTCCTTGAAATTGCAACTATAGTCCATACTAGATACATGTTTGACCTATTCAAAGGACTTTTGTTCACATTTAATAATACAAGAGCTTTAGTTAAATAAAATGATTCATTAAATAAAGTTTGTAGAAAGTTATTAATAGCATTCCAAAATGGCTTAATTTTAACACAAACAAAGAAAATGTGGTTCCAATCTGCATTATGTACTTGTTCACATCTCCAACATATTCTTTTTATGGAAGAACTAATTTTACTGATTCTGTCTGGGGTTAGCTGAAACGTCTTAATGGGTAATTTGCATACATACCATGGACCTCCATTGCAGGACATTTAAGGTATCATACAGTAAAAACACTAGCTTGGCTTATTTTTTCTTGCATTTTTTTACTGTGTGACCTTTTTGTTTATGGGCATCAGTTGTATTTAAAGACTCTGTATTTCTGATATAGAGCCTTGTTATCTGTTTGTGCTGATGTGTCAATAAAAAGGCTAAAACATGAATATTCACAGATAGTGGGCATTCGTTTTATTGGCCTGAATATAAGTAACTATAAAGACTTAAATAAAAGTAAAAAAGTTATGGGTATTTAGTATTCATGTAACTGCAACATTTTATGTCCTTAATGGGTCATTTGCATATATCGTATTGGCATCCATTAAGGAGGTTTAAGGTATCATTTTGAGAAAATGTTAGCTTGCTGGGTTTTTCTTGCAGTTTTTTATATATCTATAATAGTTATGCATGACTATGTTTATGTGTATAAATAACAGAAATTATAGGTATGTATACCCACAGACAATATTGATTATGTAATAAATGCATTTAAATGTGAAGACCCATTTTACAACTTTAATACTGCTATATGACAGGTGTTCACTGCAGAGTCTTGTGATGCTGAAGACTTGCTAAGTCATTTGCGTCTGACCCAGATTAGGCACTTATGCTCAGCAAAACACCTAAATTTACACATGTTAACAAAATTAGAAATCTGTAACTGATAGGGGTTGGAATAGTAAACCTAGTAATAAAACAGCTGTTCTACTTGCAACAGGACAATGACTTCACATGTGGGTATCGATCCACAGATGTACAAATGCCCCCATTACAGCTTGCATGCATTACCACTTGAGCTACCTTTGTGGTTGCTCTACATTATCTTTCCTTCACAAAACTATGTACTGCAAGACAAATTGGATGGGAAACCACAAATTTTCCCCGAGGGTTGCACCTGTATCCCTCCTTGATAGGGGCAGGTGGTGCTGATCACATATTTGCATGCAAATATATAGACTTTATCTCCTGGTCTATAAGGAAACAAGGGTATAACATGGCTAGGCTTGTAAGGGGCCCAGGGCCATTAGCCTAGTAACCTCCTATGATTTACTGTGTACCAAAATTAAATGTACCTACAGTATTGCATCCATTTTTCCTTTTAGTCATGCATGTGGATGCATATAGAAAAGATGCCTATATGCCCTATGCATACATATGTTTGTGTATGTACAAAACTTTGATTAACCTTGTGTATATGCACATATACTGTTGATTGTGTGAAAAGCACATGTAAATGAGTAGTACCAGAGTGCTCAGCTACCACTGTCAAACAATGGGAGTTAATCACAGAGTCTTGCAAATGACAGAAAGCTTAGTTATGCATGACCCACTTAGAATAAGAGCGTAAGCACAGTATAAAATATCAGGTGCACGTCTGGGGACAGCATGAGACATCTGAAGCTGATAAATGGAATAATAGTAGTCCTACATTGTAAAAATGTAAAGGACATATTGCAGAATTAGAGATGTAGATGCAGGTTTTGGACCTACAAACCAACAGATGTCCACACTAAAGCTGATATTCTTTACCTGATGAGTTAACTTCGCTGTTGGCCTATGTAAAGTCACATTCTGAGTGATATGCACACATCTACAGTCCTAATGCAATACCACAGATACACAGTTATATGTCAAAAAAACAAACGTTTTCACTGAGTGCCATCATCCAGGCCCTAATGTTATATTGTACTAGTATGCAGCTAACAATGTCCAACTTAATTACTGTAAGAGTGAAACACAATGCTTGCAGTAGCACTTCAGCCATATATTTATAAATGTGTTTGACTGAGAATTGATGACTCACTGGAAGAACTCCCTTTGTTATGAGTGTACATCTGAAACAGTAAAGAAAATAGATATACTACAATAACTCTGTATTTTATATATGCAAAGCATAGAGTGAAGGTGTTAGGATATGGGACAACTCACTTACAGGAGGGATCCTGCGGGTTTCCGCAGACTTCAGCAATCGATTCCAGTACCTGCTCTGGCTCTCTCTGATGCAGGTCATCATAATTGTAGTGCACCTGCATGCCTGTCCAGAAGATCCTGGTCCATCCATAAAGCTCCCTAGCAATACAATTCCAGACATCCATTATGGTGAAGTTCTTCTGGTGTGCCTCATCCTGGTCTCATGTTGAGCATAGACAATCTAAAGCTACAAACCAATATTCAGTGCAAAAACAAGAAATAAAAACACAGTGGCAAGGGAGTACTAAGAGCTGAACAAAATATTTAATAAATTTAGCTACATAGTCTTCTTGTTATTCCAGTTGGGTGACAGAAAAATCCTCAGCCTCCTGTCACTCATTGTCTCACTTGAAATAGTTGAAGGATGTTTGAAAAACACTGTCTAAGATATGTTCAAAAACACTGTCTAAGATATGCTCACTGAGGTGCCACTCAGTTTTCAGGTAGCAAAGGAATAATTTGGAATGGAAACATGTCACATTTTAAATCTGGTGCAACGAGGTTGGCACCTGACAGTTGGTGGATATCAAATGCATCCTGTATGAATGTCCATACATTGGCTTGTATTAAGTATCTGTGCCAACTGCTAAAAATGCATGTGACACCATTGGCTAATGTGCCGTAATCTGAGAACTTACTACTTTATATACAATAGCAACTCAGAAACAGTCAATGCTAATGAAGCTAATTATGTATGGTGCGTATGATATTTAAATGTTGTGTGTGCCAAAGTCCTCATGCTATTAGGTATACTCTGACAGGGTAGAAGAAGGCAAGCTATGGCTCAAGGGTACTACATGTATGTCTATATTCTGATATTTTAACTCAAGAATTATGTATAGGTAGAAATTGTCATATGCTTACTTGGGTTTACTGTTTGCACTTAGTGTGGTATTTCACACTTCTTATATTTTTTGGAAATTAGTCTATAAATATGTCTACCACGGTGGTGGTGCTGCGGTAGCATTGTCGCCTCACAATAAGACATTGTCCTGTTTGATTCTCAGCTAAAGTATCTACTGTGTGGAGACATGCGTGAATGGGCGTACCTTTGTTGAAGGTTGTACGTCAGGGCTGGCAACTCGGTACATAAAAATCTACTGCCAATCATTAGCGGACCGGAGTTCCGCTGTGGTGACCCCTAACCGGGAAAAGCTGAAAGATACAACAACTACAGTCTATAAATATTTCTATCTGACATTGTTGGAAACACTGCAAGTTGGTTTCCTCCAGTTTAAAGACTTATTGACACATATCTTTGCTTCTGTATTCCATTGTGGATACTGTCAGATTACAAGTGAATCCACAGTGACTGCTCATTCAACTGTTAACATATACTCTAGGTTATGGATACTGATGGATTACAAGTGAGGTTTCAAGGATAGCATTATGCAATCTAGTTTGCGGATGCCAGTGGATAACTAAACAATCCCTATGAAGTTTCAGCTAATTATAATATAGACCTGACCTAATGATAGCGTGTAACATGTCAAACATGGTTACACATATATATAACATTACTGAGCTACCAACACAGTTGTATTTACTATGATGCTTTTGCATGTTTTATAAATACATGGCATTAATATTCACTATTTACAGACTTTTTCAGGTATACACTGTACCCAGTTTAGCAACACAAGCTTGTTCTACTGTTCTGTGTCATTTCTATATGTCTAATTTTTGCAGATCATCAGATAGTAGTAAAAACATGTGCACTTGAATGCACAGGTGTTCTAAACCATGGTAGCACAGCATCTTTGCATTGATGGTGTAGAGGCAATATAAACTGTCCTGCAAAGTGAAAATTCTTACTGACTTAGGTTCAAACCCTAATTGTCTACAGTTGTCATACAATTACGCAGTTGTGTAATTCCATATAAGTGAGTGTGTTACTTATCGTGTGTGTGGCACTAATTAAGTTATGTTTCTGATTTGTACTGCTTATGGGCCACATATTGGCTGTCATGTGTGTATATTAGGATTTAGTGTGATATACAGCAATGCATATTATATTTGCATGATTTGTACTGCAATGGCTCAGTATATCACATGTTTTCCCTTATTACATGTCATACCTCTGAACAGTAATCCTCAATAGGTGTAATAGAGGTTTACATCCTAATATGCTCATGTATGTTTACTGCAGAAGACTAATAGAAACACAAAAGGAAATTTTTCTATGCAGGATAACAAAATCATCTTGAAAGCCCTTAGCCAGCATGACAAACACCATCTAGGATGGATGGGTGATACATTGTGGAGGACATAGGTGTTGCATGACATCACCAACAACGAGAATGTTCTCAGTGGTCACACCCAGTCATAAGAGGTATGCACCAGTGATGTTCATACATGATCCTCTGTACAGTTAACTGGTATGAAATAAGGGGTAATGCAGGTGAGGGATCTCCTATACCCATTCTGATGAAAAAACATTATTCCCTGTTGTACATCACACCACTTAACAGGACATTCATATTCCAGGGGGAAAATACAGACCAGTATGCCAAGATGCCATGGACTGTATAGTGTTCTTCTCCATAACAACTTATTACCTGATAGCTGCATGGTCTTGCACTCATACATATATTATCTGTTTGTATGTGTTTCACAGTGCCATCCTGATGCATTTCAAGAGAGCAGGAATTAAAGGAGGACAGACCCTGTAAGTGTCTCTCTATGTGGGGTGTATGACTCTGTTGTAGGGTGCTGTGAGCCTACATACTTATAATATCATCACTTATGCAGGTACAGCACATCAACCCAGAACCACTAGACCATCAGGCATGGGTTTGCCTCCTTGGCTCTGGATGAATGCAGTGCTATACCTGAAGGGGGAGATGTATGTCTGAGTGGTACACACCTAGGTGTTGTATCTATTCGCATGTATTTCACAGTATCATAGAGATACGTCTCAAAGGAGGTGGAATCAGAGCAGGACAGATTAGGTCAGGCAAGCATTTTGCAGTGTCATCCCAATGCACACCACATGGAATACTCTCTGGGGCTGAGATGTCTGGAACATGTGTCTATATATTCAATGCTACTATTCTGATATCAGTAGCAGTGGCCATGCCTAATAATGAGTTTCTCTGTTGTGTAGGGGCATTGTACCACCAATGGCTATGTCATCCAGGTAAGTGCATGTTTACGTTACAGTTGCATGTGCTTTGCTCCTTGTAATGATAATCGAACAGATCTGTTGCTCAGGAACTATGTACCATGACTGTTATGTGGAAGTGATGGTGACCATACTTCCCAACCTCTTGGAGCAGGAAATCTGGACAAAGCCCAAAAGAATGGGGGACAAAGGCCCAAAAATAGGGACATATTTTAAATATTTCTGTTATAAACATAGAAAGTTGGTGGAGTAACAGGGTTAGTTTTAACATACACTTTCTGAAGGATCTGAAGTCTGAAACTTAAATACATGCCATTGTTTAATGACTTCAATCCTCAGATCATCCTAGTGATTTGCAAGAAAACCACAAATTTTATGAGGAACAGACTAAAAATATGAGGCAAAAAAATCTGGACATTCTGGGAAAATCTGGACAGTTGAAAGGTACTGGGGTGACACATCACCATGTATATGTAATGTCCGCATGATGGCATGTGGACCTGTGTCCAGTGGCATATGCCTTCTTTTACAGGTGCACAAATGTTCACAGCACCATAATGGCAATGAACTGTGTACACTTATTCATGCAAATGAGCATGGAGAGCATCAGATCTGTGTGTTACATGAGAGCCAGGTTTGCAGGCTTGATGTGGTCATGGCAGCACTGGCTGCATAGCAGAATAGTTAGGTATCTGTTACACATTCTGTCAAGAACCTTGTCAGAGTGTTGTTTGATAAGTGCCAAAACAAGGCTTGGGTGATAAGTACCTTGACACATATGATCAAAATATCAAAAGTTGGGGGAGGGAGACCACCCCTTGTACTACTCAAATTTAGCTCTTACCCATCACTGTCTGTTCCGCTGCATACATGTGCAGCTTTAGTGGATCATAGTGATCATAACTCAGCAAGCATGTCCAGACATACTGCCCGTGCAACTGCACAAATCCACAGTGTGTCCCAAAATGCACATGGTGCCACCTCCAGAACAATGGTACAGAATCTTGGGAATAGTATTTCCTCATACATCAGGGGCAGCCAGGACCATGATATGAACCTTTATCATTGGCCCTGTAGGCTACGTTAGTTTAACAGTGACAGTTACAACAGTGTCTGTCTTGTTGTGTTGCCCTGACCTTCTGGGAATAATGAGCGCTGGGCAGGTTAGTGGTGTTTGACATGTCTGATACCACACGTTGTCAAATGGTTTAATTTCTGCAAATCTTTTTTGTTTCTAATTCCACGATGGGAATGGGCCCTGTTCCTTATTCAGGGTATAATTAAAGTTCATGAAATTAATATTGTTTTAATATTTGATGTTAGCCAAACATGCTTTTTATAGAACCTGCAATGTGCTCAGAATTGACTCCTTCTGCAAATTTTACGGAGTTACTTGTCATGTATCTGTTGTATTGATGAACACAAATTTCCATTTGAAGCTTTTGACATTTATTCTTCTGCAAGTATTTTTCTTTCCTCTAATTTATGTCTTAATCTTTTTGAATATCCTCTATCAATTCTGGGCATCTTGCATAATAGCAAAAATACATAATTTCATGTCAAGCTTTAATTTCTCCAAGCCATTTTGATTTCTAATACCATGACAGGAATGGACTCCATTCCTAAGTCAAATTATGATTAAAGTTTGTGAAATTAATTCAGTATTTGATGTTAGCCAAAAGTGCTCTTTGCAGCACCTGCAATGTGCCTAGAACTGACTCCTTCTGCAATTTATACAGAGTTACATGTATAGGTAACACATCTAAATAAGACTGTAAATAGTTTTTTTATGAGACCCATTGCTCCTACTACTACTGGAACTGGTTGAGTAGCCTTATTCCACATCGCCCTCATTTCTGCCTGCAAATTCTGGTATTTTATGACTTTGCAATTACTGCAGCAATTTGAATGAACAATTGTACTTTTGTCTTCTTTTCACATACTACTGTATCTGTTTTTCTCACATCTATTTTCTGAACTGTTAGTAATGGTGATTCCAAGTATATAAACTTCATCATCATCATCAACCCCCTTTTCCCCATTTTTCTACATGGAGTCGGGGTGTCGTGTTAACTTTCGCATCTCTCTTGATTCAATGCCACACTCTTACCTTCTTTGACACTCATGCCTGACTATCACAGATGTTTTCTCTCAATCCATTCACCTCTTTGCTGGACACCCTCATTTCTTCTTACCTTCTTCCTGTCCATCACAATTCTTCTTTACCAGATTGTTTTCTGCTTTTCTGCACATGTACCCAAACCACCATAATCTGTTCTCTTTGATATTTTCTACAATTGCAGCTGCTTTGGTTTCTGATTTTAAGTTCTCATTTCTTCATCTGTCCTACAGTGTGCATCTCACCACCAATGCACTTCATTTCAATCACCCCTAGCACTACCTTTACTGCCCATCTTTCTGTACCATACAGTAGTACTGGTCACACCACTGTTTTGTGCACCTCACTTTTCAGCTTCTTTGGCATTCTTCTGTCATACACTACACCTAACATTGTATGCCAGTTGACTGCAGCTCCTCTGATTCTATATATACATAAACTTCATCATTCTCTATAATGCTTTGTGGCTCATGTTTCCAATGCTTCTCAGCTACTTCAGTATTGTAATGCTTGCACAATCCCCAATGCAACACCATTATGCCTTTCAGTATACAGGCCCTCTGCCATTAGTGTATCACACCCAGCAACAACATGTGCAACTGATCCAATTCTGTTTTACAGAACCTGCATTTGTCTGTTTCTCTCACATGTTTGATGGACTTTGTAAACCAATGTATATTTAATCAACTATCCTGGGCTGCTAATATTAACTTTTCATCTTTTAGTTTAAATTCACCTCTCCTTAATCATTCTTGCATCAAATCCTGATTGACATGAGGTTGTTCCAGGAGTTTTCTGTACTTCCAACTATATTTATGCCTTTTACACATTTCTTGCCTTCTCCTCTGATCCTTCTCCTTGTGTTCTTTCTTTTGCTTTTTGGCATATTCTGTTCCTGCCTGATTTTTGTCTTCTGGTTTGATTTCCATTCCCGCTTGACACCGACATGCACCAATATGCTTCTGATAAACTACACTGGGAAGTCATCTTAGATTTGTTTTCTTCATGTTTAAAAATTTTCACTATGTTTGGATCTGATGAGGTCAGTAGATATGTATGCTATCCTATGACTGTACATCTATACATGTAACAAATTTTGAGGAAGCCCAAACCTCCTGCAGAAGATCAGCAGCAGCAGCAACAGCAGCAACTCCCTTTTTCCAGTTTTCTACATGGGGTTGGGGTGTTGTTTCACGTGTCATCATCTCCCCCTGTTCAATGCCTTCTCTCACACATTCCATCCACCTCTTTGCTGGATACCCTCATTTCCTCTTGCATTCTTCTTCTTGTCCATCTCAAATCTTCTTCAACAGATTGTCTTCTACTTTTCTACATATGTGCTCTAACCACTGTAATCTTTTCTCTTTGACCTGTTCTGTAATTGGAGCTACTTTGGCTTTTGCTCTTATGTCCTCATTTCTTCATCTGTTCCACAGTGTGCATTCTACCACCCATTCAGGTACTTCATTTCTATCACTTCTAGCTTCCTCAGCTGCTCTGCCTTTACAGCCCAGGTTTCTTTACCATGCAGTAGTACTGGTTTCTCCACAGTTTTGTACACCTTAATCTTCAGCTTCTTCGGCATTCTTCTGTCATACATTGCCCCTGACACTCTGTGGCAGTTGGTTGCAGCCCCTATGATTCTAGCTTTGAACTCCTCATTCAGACTTCCCTTCTCTTCAACCATTCCTCCTAGACACATGAAGCTGTTAACCTGTTCCATTGTTTTCCTTTCTATCTCAATTTTCAGCTTCTTCTGATTTTGCTCATTTGCTACCAAGTGTCTTATCTGTACTCAGTTTCAACCCATGTGCCTTCAGTTTTGCATTCCATTCCCCTACCCTTTGCTGACGTTTTTGCTCAGAGTCTGTCTGTAATGCCACATTGTTCTGCACACAACACCTTTGTTGACCTGCCCCCTCTGACCTGTTACTTAATGTAGTCTATCACCAGTATGAACAGCAGTAAGCTATGAGCTGAGCTCTGATGCACACCCACTCCCACTGGGAGCCCTTTTGTAAGGCTGAACACTGTTCGTACTTGAGTCATTGGGTCCTTGTACATAGCTTGCACTAATTCTAACAATGTTTCTGGACTTTTGAGCCACCACAGGACTACCCAAATCAGCTTTTTTGGGACCTTATCATATGCTTTCACCAAGTGTAGGAATCTTGATCCAAATTCAAACTGCTCATTTCCCATCTTATTTTCTACTAGCCTGCATTTTCATTTATCAATCACCCTCTCCAGAACTTTCATGTAATGTGACAGGATACCTCTGTACTGCTCATAGTTGGGGTGTCCCCTTTATTCTTGAACGCTGGCATACATATGGTTACTCTTCAGTCATCTGGGATACGCCTTTCTCTCCACACCGCTAGGAATACTCTCAGGAGCCATTTCTCCCATATCCCATCCAGCATCTTTATCATGTCTGCTGTGACCTCATCTGAGCCTGCTGCTTTCCCTGACTTCATTTTCCTTAGTGCTGTTCTTACTTCTTCTAGGGTGTTCTCCTCTTTTCACTCACCATAGGCTGTGTCTGGGGCAGCATAACTTCTGTGGGATTTTCTTCATTCAGAAGCTGCTGGAAGTATTTCTTACATGTGTGTCTTTGATATCCTGTGGACTGCTAAGCAGGTTGTTGCTGGCAGCCCTTATGAAATGTGTCTGACTATTTTCCTAATCTTTCTGTCTTTGCCTTGCAACCTGATAGAGTGTATTTGTGCCATCCACTGAGTCAGTTTCAGAAGTTGGTAGAATGTTTCTGATGCCTTGTTCATTGCTATTGTAACTCCTTTCTTAGCATCTTTATTAGTCAAATGGTATTTCATCCTAGCCTGGTCTGTCTTTTCTATCTCCCACTTTTTCTTGCACACTTTCTTTTAATGGCTTCCTGGACTTCTGTATTCCACCACCAGCGTTCTTTATCTATCTTATTTCCATACCTGGCTTGACCACATATCTGTTCTGTAGCCCTTAAACATGCTGTTTTGAGGTGCTGTCATTCTTCTTCAACTCAAAATTTTTCTTTTCTTCTTGGATGCTAGAGCCCTGAGTAATTTCTTGAACTGCTGTGATTTCTCACCAGTCAACTTCCAAGTCTTCAGCTTGGTCTGTTTTGACCTTAGAGCCTTCTTTGTCCACTTCTTGCAGCTGATTGTGGCAACAATGTCATTTATGTTGTGGGCCAACTGTTTCACTGAGGAAGACTTTGCAATCCTTTCCTTAGTAGGAGGAAGTCTACCTGAGTTGTATGTTAGTCACTTCTGCATGTGATCTTGTGACTGTTTTTCTCTGTAAACCATGCATTGGCTACAATCAAGCTATTTCCTATTCTCTTTGCCGCAGTATGTGCATTCAGGTCACCCATTATCAATACCAGTTCATAGAGTCCTGATTTATCTAATAGGTTTTGCAACTGCTTTCTGAATGTATTGTTTGCCTCAGTATCATGACCCTGCTATGGGGCATATGCTGTTAGTCTAATTGCCATGACATCTCTCACTGTTTTCTGTAGCCTTTCCTTTACAACAATTCTCACACCATTTCTAACCTGTCCTCCTCCTGTAGTAGAATTTTGATCACAAGCCAAGTCACTGCCCTTCCACTTTTTCTCTTAGATAGGGTCTGTATCACTTCAGCGAAAACCCTTTTACTCAAACACCTTTTTGTTGAGTGCTTATTGTTGAAAGCTTGATCCCTCGAATGGCCATTTTAGCAAACCCAAGCTCGGGCAACTAGACACTGGCCAGACAGTAGCTTATTGATCCATGGCTGCTAGACTTTCTGGCCTTCATAGTGGGCACACATTGGCCAGTAGTTGGCACATACACCCCTCACCTCTGTTAGCATGGCCTCCCCTGTTAGCATGGGTCCCTGGCATAGGTTGGAGTAGGCAGGTTCCTCAACTCATCAGCAAATACAACAACACCTAGAACCATATTTTTACACTGTCAAGTGGCTAACCCTGCTGTGGCTCACAGTCTGTGATCCATGAGGATAATGTGCCCTGTAGTAGATGCCCAAAGTGGTTGGTTTGTACAACTCTTCCCTCATAGAGAACCATGAAGAATCGGTGCTGCTGCCCACAGCTCCATTCTTTGGTGAGTTTGAGATGAAAACACTCAGCATATTTTTTGGAGGTGGGAGGAACCCCCACAGAGACATAGGGAGAACCTGTAACCTACAAACATGCATTAGTCAGAAGTCAAGATCAAACCTTGTACCTTGTGCATGGGATACAAATGCCTTAACCATTATACCAACTTGCCTCTATACCTTCTCTTTCAGACTGAGAAATAATTTAATCTTGGTATACACTGATTTTTATATATCATTGATACGTGAGAAGCATTTTTCTTGTTTTCCAGTCCAACTGATCCAATACCTTTTGGGGGCAGTCAGTTGTCAGTCACACCAAAACTCTTGGATTTTATTCCTAGATGTCAGAGCTGTTTTCATTATTAATTTTAGTCTTCTAAAATATTCTTTGTTGAGTTATGTTCGCATTTGTTCATATTTTATTTTTGATCCTTCATCAGTTCCCAAATATTTATACCCTCCCTCCTGCTCAATTTCCTTTATATTACATTCCTGTCCCAAACTGATATTTTCTTGGTGCTGCAGCTTTCCTGCTTTAAATGTTGCTTTTACACATTTATCAAGACTAAATGACATTCTTATATGATATGAGAAAGTTTTGACCACTTCCAATTCTGCTTTCACATTCTTATCTGATGAATTATACAGTTTTAAATCATTCACAAAAAGATGAGAACTCTTTACAATTAGTTGTTGTCTTTGAGCTAAATTGTAACCTTGACCTAATCTGTTAAGTAGACAGCGTAATAGGTTTAAGGGCAAGACAAAAGAGCAATGGTGAAAATGAGTCACCACAGACTATCCAACTTTGAATTTTTATCCCTGGGATAATAATTTGTCCTTTAACATGGCTTACCTGCAAAGTGATTTGCCACCGTTTCATGGTCTAAAGCATGTGCACATATCACAGCATCCTCCCACCAGCTCATTACTAGGTGGGGGAAGGATGGTGCCATCTTGGCTTAGAATATTTGTTATTAAATTAAAAACAAATGTTCTCTAAACTAATTCTGTTAGTGCACAAAGCAAGTTAATATAATCATTTGTGCAGTCAGTGAACTTGCATAAATAATTTCTGAGATACTCAATACTTATATCTTGTAAAATACTATTGTAAAGTCAAACGGCTTCAAATGCTACTTTGAAATACTCATCACCTGTAAAAGTATATATTGTTTTAATAGATCTAAAAGTGCCCATGAATCTTTTAGTAAAAACTTTGAATTCCGTACAATAGGGTTCAATACTGAATCCCAAAAAACTGCAATAACTTTGGTTTTACTGAAGTTGGCAGCTATAATTGGTCTAAAGGTTATGATGCCTTATCTGTAAGATCTTTGAGGACTTTAGGAATCACAAACATTCTTGTCATCTTTGGGCATTCAAATTTCATTTACTCATATCATGTAATATTTATTTATCCCTGATGCACAAGGTCCAATAACTGTAAATTAATTTTCCTAAAACTTTTATTAATTACATTAACTGATGCACTTTCATTACAAATTTCATCAGTTAATATTTCTTCATTTTGTTATAGTCATTTACATCAATTAATACTATGTTGCAACCTTTGTCCGCCCTCATAACATGTAAGAAATAACATTTCTTCTAAGTTCTACTAATGCTTGTCTTTCTTCTTTACTCAGGTCATAAACTGTTTTGTAAAGAGGCATCAGCAATTTCTCTAATTTCTTGATTGCATGTTTCTATAAATTGTAGTGTATAATGCAGTGCAGGACTATAAGTTCTTTTCCTAAGACAATTAACAGAAGGTTCACTAAACCATTTCACATTACGAAATATATAATGCAAGTTAAGCTTGCTAACATACAATTTAAGATCTTTCAGAATTGCTGTAATGTTCAGTCTAATAGAAGGTATAAAAGAAAAAAACGTTTTTAAGTACACTAATATGATACTCATTTAAAGAAAAGTTACTTAGGTTTAACACAGCATAACGACTTATAAGGTTTTTTTGCCTCTCCCTTTCCCTTTCCCTTTTATCTTTCCTTGAGACACTTGATGAAAACGGGATACAGAAGCAGTAAATGTTCTAAAAATCAGAATTTATACCTCACATAGTGTCATTAGCACAGTCAACAGTCATTACCCTGTTCAACACTTCATTGTATGTACAATTATTTTCAGCACAGACAATAACATCATTTCTTTCAGTTTTCAAAGGACTGATTTTCTTATTGTTAAAAGTCCCATTATGTAATACTTGTTTACCTACTTGGTATGCTGTACCATTTGCATACATTTTAGCATCCCTAGTAAGTTTGTTCTTTTTCTTATAAATAACTGTCACTGTGTGCCTTTCAACTTTAGCTGGTATACCACTGTACAGTTAAAACAGCTTTTTAAAAAGTCTGTTATATTTTATCTGTCAGCTTTTAAAATACATTCTTTAACTACTTCTAAGTTAGTCTTATAATCCACAACCAAAACTTTTAACATGTTAATTACAGATCCATTAAATACTTGTCATTTTGAACAACATCATGAGGAAATTGAAAAAAGCTTAGTCCCATAGGCACCTGTTTAATAGAAATACAATGCTCTAAATACTGAATCTCCAGTTCTGTAGATTTAGTTTTAGTAATATCTTTTTCTAAATTAAAAAAAAATAAATGTCTGCAGTGAATCATAGTAACATTAGGTTCAGTGTTAACAATACCTTGGTTTGTTGTCAGTACAGATGTTACAGAAGCCTGAAATGAATTAACACTGTTAAAAACAGAGATATTATATCAAATTCAGCAGCTGCAGTACTTCTTCCACTCAAATTGTTATTACTTCCATTGGAAACAGCTTCCTTGTAGGTTTGAGAAGGAACTTCTTCTGGAACATTTAAATTTTCAGTGTTATTCACAATAAAGGCATCATTCATTTGCTGAGCCAGGCCAGAAAGGTTACATGTTAAGAACAAGAACTTCTGTGGAATTGAGTAAATAGTAACATTCAAATTGGCTTCATTACCATCATCAAAGAAACCAGTTTGATCATTGCAGCCTGTGGTATCCACAGCACTACAAAGAACTAGGAAACATCACAAAAGCTCAGTGCAATGCTTAAAAAAACAGCAACAAAATTAAAATAAGCAATTGCTGTAATACCACAGTGCTAAGTCACAGCAATAGTACTTTTAAGTTTAAGTACCAAAGTCTAATAGCTGTTCAACTGGCCTTTTCTTCAAAAGCAGAAACAATAAGAGAAACAGTTTTGCAATGCTAAGCACTTTCATCCAACAATTTAATGAATTTCTTCAGTGCTATACAAAACAGTCACTTAGTTCTACTTACACTTTTACTTAATTACATAATCAAGCACATGATACCAAATTTAACAATCTTCGAGATTTAAAAAAGCATTCATATATAAAAAGTTCACACACAACTTTCTAGTTAAAGTACAATGAAGGAAACATCAATAAAGAAAAAAAATCCTTTGTAACTTTTGTAAGCATTTTATATTTATGCTTTCATTTACCCAGGACTTAAATTTGGTATCATGTGATTGATTATGTGATTAAGTAGCTCTGAAGAAGTCCATTAAATGTTTATTAGTTTTGCAAAACTGGCTCTCTTATTGTGTGTTATTTTGAAGAAATGGCAGTTGCACAGCTATCAGACTTTGGTATTTAAATTTAGAAGTACTTTTTATTGTGTGTGCTTTTGTAGAAAAAGCCAGCTGAACAGCTATTAGATGTTGGTACTTAAGCTTAAAAGTAGTATTACTGTGACTCAGCACTGTGGTATTACAGCAATTGCTTTTTTTTACTTTGTTTGTGGTTTTAAGTATTGCTCTGAGCTATTTTTAAGTTTCCTGGTTCTTTGTAGTGCTATGGATACCACAGGATGCAATGATCAAACTGTTTTCTTTGATGATGGTAACAATGCCAATTTGGATCTTACTACTCACACAATTCCACAGGAGTTCTTGGACTTAGCATGTAACATTTTTGGCTTGGTTCAGCCAATGAAAGATGCCTTTATCATGAATAACACTGAAAATTTATGTATTCCAGAAGAAGTTCCTTCTTAAACCTACAAGGAAGCTGTTTCCAACAGAAGTAATAACTTCATTGGAAGAAGTACTGCAGCTGTTGAATTTGATATAAAATCTCTGCAGGATTCAATCAACTCTGTGTAGGCTTCCAATGAAGCCTGCACAGAGTTTACATGTTTGCGTGATGGTGTGCTGCGTGTGGCATTTCGCAATGCATATTAATGAGGTGCTGCATGCCTAAGCTAGGTTTTGTAGGTTGCAGCAGTTTTGCTGACCATGAAACCTTAAAAGCAAATACAGATATCAATTCTGTGTAAAGGAGGGCATCTATGGTGCAAAGATTTGTGTGGAATGCCACAGTGATTACCAGGGCTTTACGCATTGTGCAACCTTGCCAGCAAACACAGATAATAATTCTGCGTAAAGAAGAGCAACTGTGGTGCACGGATTTGTATGTAATGCTACAATGATCACCAGGGGTTTTACAAAAAGCTGTCATTCTGTTAAAGCAACATATCTGCACAGAGGCCAACTTAATGAGAGGACAAATAATCAGTAATAGGGACATATTTGGCATAGATGTCACATAGGAATGTGTTCGACTGTAACAATTACAACCTCTTAGAATGACACATGTGGACAAAGCAATAATAATGGGGGATAAAGGGCAAGAAATTAGGACAGATTTGGTTTTTAGTATTGTACTGACAAACTTAGGAAGTTGATAGAATATATAGGTTGTACATTAGCATGAACTTTCTAAAGAAACCAATAAAGAACCACTGTTAGAAAAAGCAGAGATAACCAAAAACTACGACAATAGATCCAATTCAGTAGTTTATTGAACACAAGTTGCAATCCCTAGCCTCGCCTTCGCCTTCAGGGAATATAATCATCTAACATTCAGACATCTTTTATATATCTACCAATAAAAATAATTCAATTATACAATTATCAATAATATAATTATACAATTTGTTATAAAAAAACTTTCCAGTTGCATTCTAAATTCATACCTCTAGGTGTCATAGTATCATACTTTAGTATAAAAGTGTTTCTTTATACAATAATGTCGATTTTACTTTTTCTTCACATGTATTCATACTTAAACTTTCTAAAACTGTAGCTAACAAATCTTTAGAATCACTATTATGAAACTCTTTAAAATGTACAGCGACAGGACTATCCATTTTTTTATGTTTTATGTCTCAGATGTTCCTGAAGCCGAGTTTTAAAAGCCCTTTTGCTCTCCAACATAAAACATATCACAAGGGCATTTTAATGCATATATAATTTTTTCAGTATTACATGAAAACTGCCCCTTAGGATAAAATTTCTTATTGTTAATACAATCAAATGTTCTATTAACATATTTACAAGAAATACATCTGTTACATGGATATGTACCACATAACTTAACATATATATGTGCATTTAAATACAACTGTGGGGTAGAAAAGGCTGCATGTACCAGCATATCCTTTAAATTTCTCCCCCTCTTAAATGAAAAAGTTACTTTTTTTGGAAATATCAATGCTAAATTCTTATATTTAAACAGTGAAGTCCAATAGTATTTAATCATATCAATAATTTGTGGAGATAACAAATCATAAGTTGTCACCATATACATATTTTTTGAATCATCTTTACATGTATTTACAAATATTTTATTATTGTACCTTTTTTGTATTCTATTACTTTCTTCATTAGTTTCCTTCATTTTATTTAATAATAACTCTATTTCTTGAGCATCATACCCTCTTTCAATATACAAGCATGCCATTTTTTCTAATTCCTTATTAGTTTCATCACTACCATTGTTTAACCTTTTAATTCTCATAAATTCACCATATGGCAATAAACTTATTAGATGAGGTGGATGACAACTACTTCCATCCAACAAATGTAATTCATTTCCAAATTTCCGAAAAATCTTAGTTACAATATCACCATTTGATCCACCTTCTAAAGTTATATCCAAGAAATTTACTTTATTCCCAATTTGGAAGCCATCAAATTTCAAACCAAATTCGTTTTTTAGTATATTATTCATAAATTCATGGGCCTCTTGTTCTCCGCCCTTACAAATAAAAATTAGATCGTCTATATAACGAAAATAGCTAATGACATTCTTTATATAAAATTCTGTCCTATATAGAAATTCCATTTCAAAAAGATTCATCATAATATTAGCATACATGGGCGCAAACCTTTTAGTTGGTGGAATAATTGACCATCAAAACTAAAAAAATTGTTCTTCAAACAAAATTCTATAAGTTCTATAATATATGTTGTCAGGGGACTATCTCCTAAGAGTTTACCTACAGCTCTCAAGCCATGTCTATGTTCTATACTAGTGTATAGACTTTTAACGTCTGCTGTAAGCCAGTACATATCCCTTGTCCATTTTAAGGGTAATATTTTTGCTAGTAAATCAAAACTATCTTTATATATGAAGGCTGTTTAATCACAAGGGATATAAAAGCTATGGAGAAACAAACCCATATTCTTGGTTATGAAAATAATTACATGCTGAAACAATAGGCGACCTGGAGGTTCATATAAATCTTTATGTATTTTCGGAAGGCAATAGAATTTCATCCTTTTGATGAAAATTTCCTAGTTATGTCATCTTTAACAAAATACCCCAGCCTATATCCTTTATTACATAAATCTTCGTATTTTTTTATAGCTACCTCATAGTGTATCATATCACATTTCTCATATGTCGTTATATCATTCAGATGTCACATCTTAGCATATTGTGTATGATGCATCAACACAATTTTATTTCCTTTGTCAGCAGGTTTCACTATTATTTGTTTATTGGCTGCTAGTTCTTTAATAGCTTGCCATTGTTTTTAGTCATATTATACTTAATGTTATTCGTTTCAACTCAAATTCATTATAAATAATTTCTGATGCAAAATCAATCATAGCGAAAAGTTTTTAATACCTTCATGCTGATGGGGAGGCATAAAAGTACTTTTAACCTTTACCTTACTTGTATCTAATCGACAGTATGCATTGTTCCTATGCTATTCTCATAATCAGGCGTGACAGGAATAAAACTGTCATCAGAAATTTCTTCAAAACTTGAATCTTCCTCAATAGGTACATTTGCAGAATTATTCTTATCATTTCCAAAAAAATACATCAAATTCAATAAAGATATCACATTTTAAAAAATGTAACCTAGGCAAAACCGTGTATATATTTTAAACCATGATTAAGGGCAGAAATAGTAACTTCATCAATTGAATTGCCACTTAAATTTATAACATAACTATCTACATCATTACCACATTTATTTGAAACATTTACCAACAAGTTAGTTTCTTCTGAAGCATTTATACCTCTGTGCCGCTCCTGAAGCCTCTGAATATTGTCTCTGTCCATTCTCCACATGAAAGGAGTTTCCTCTGAACTCATCTCTGTTGTCATATTCTGGACGTTTATTTCTCCGAAAGGAGTTTTGTTGTGATTCTGTGCGGAGGTAATGCAGGATAGTCATTGTTACCTTCTCGGCTTCACTATCCCAATCTGTGGAGGCATCCGAGAAAGTATTACGCCGCCATCTTCTCCTCGTCTGCAAACCTTACGTTCCGGCGTCGCTTCTTGTTGTTGATTGGGCGACAGAAAGCCGAGCCTCCTGTAATCTTTGATGTCCCGATTTAATTTATATTTCTTCACATTCAGCAACTCTTTTTCCATATCTATCAATTTGTTCTGTATATCTTTGAGACAAAGTTCCATGCGTGACAAACCAGCCATGTCTGATAAGGTTTTACAGACATTGCTGATATCAATATAAGTCTCTTGTTTAATTTTATCACGCTCTATTAAGATAGTCACCCACTCAATAGAGCAGCGGTGGGCAGCTTCTACCCATCTTTTCTGAAAGACTTTGTCTACTTCATCTACTAAATCGAACAGAGTTGTTGGATTTTTAAGAGCTCGTAAGCCCCTAGGTGTAATGTCTAATTCAATATATCTTTGTAAACTTAGACAATTTAAATGCACCGCCAGTTCTTTTGACATCAGTTTATCTAATTTATTGAATGTCTCTCTCATTTCAGCAGGCAAAAAGTTATTAGTACTCTGGCCAATATTTGAGAAGGGATTACCAGTTCGTCTTTGCTCTTCCTTCTGTAGAAATTTCTGCCAGAACGTAATATGCTGTTCCTGTGTATTACGAATATTGTCACCTTCATTCACCGCAGTAGTAAACTGCTCCATAGTTGTCTGGTTTTTATCCAAGAATTCTTGCCTAAAAATTCTAGGCACATTCAAAGCTGGATCACTCGACATTAAGAAACCAATAAAGAACCACTGTTAGAAAAAGCAGAGATAACCAAAAACTACGACAATAGATCCAATTCAGTAGTTTATTGCACACAAGTTGCAATCCCTAGCGCCTCGGCCTTCGCCTTCCAGGGGAATATAATTGCAACTTTTGAACTTTCTAAAGACCATGAAGTTTGAAACTCAAATGTCAGTCATACGTTTTTGACTGCTCTCTTCAATGACATGCCAATAATTGCCAGGAAAAAAATGTTATGAGGAAAAGATAAGAAATATAAGACAAAAAGCTGGACATTCTGCCCAGATCGGGACATTTGAGAAGTATGCACTTACATGTATGTAATATTGAGTCACATCAGTCCTGAGATCATCTCAGTAATATGGCAGAAGGCCGTATATTTGTTAATGAAAACATCTGGACATCTTGGGAATATCTGGACAGTTACGAGGTATGAATGTGAAGTATATGGTTCAAATACAGTACAGGGCAGTGTACCTACAGTGTAGAGTACTGTGATATCCCATTCCTGGCATTCTGTACTGATGCATTGTTAATGATCTGAAACAGTACATGGGACTGCCTTGTAAAATGATCACCCAAAGTGTGTGTATTGAATAGAGACACACAGAGAAATTGTAGGAATTAATACAGGGAAAGAGTACAGGTGAAACTCCTGCATGTAAAGCAGATAAGGGCATGTCAATGGAAGACGGTTGTAGCAGTAACACCAGGCACATATCTCTATGGTACAGTATGGACTGTACAGTGAAAATGTGTCATCTGTGACTGTCACACAAGGTGACATAGCAATGGGGAGGATGTCTGTGTGAGATAAGCATCCTTGCAAGAATAATGCAGAGCACATCTATCAGGGAACTGACACAATTGGGGTAGGGTGCATATTGGGAAGCTGTGCAAAATGATATGCCTAAATATAAGTATACTCCCAGCAGTGGTCTCCAGCAGGGTGGCACAGGTAAAGGATCATGGCAAACATTACAAGAACTAACCACAATCATGGACAATAGAATAATACCACCATTAATCCCACGCCTCTGATGTAACATATGTGGTGTGGCATGATAACAGATGAGCCTGCACACACAGATACATTTGATAACAATTATGATATACATCCACACTCTGTGAGGGTAACTATGCACACTGTACTTTTACTGTATGTCTGCAGGAGGTGTTAGGAGGGACACTGCTATACTTGTATGTGAAAGAATGGTCAATACAAGCTAGTTGCCTTGTGTGCATGGTATTTATCTATGGCACAATCCAAATTATCACAAATGATACACCTGCTATTAATGCTGTCAAACACTTATGTATGCAGTGTGTGCATAAGCTAAGCAGATAGCACACATGCATCTGGTGTAACAACTCTCTGACAGTCCAAGAACACTACATCAATTGGCCCAGACAATATCCCAGGATGCTGTCTAAATAGCATGAAAAGTGACCTATCAGACTATCTGGAATTGCTATTAAACTGTAGCCTCCAAACAGGCTTCATTCCGCATGAATGGAGAACAGCAACAGCCATCCCTCAACACAAAGGTGGCTCATCCACAGATCCTGGAAACTACAGACCCATAAGTCTCACTATTTTTTTATGTAAAGCCATGGAAATAATTATCATGGAAATAATCACTACTGATATAGCAAACCTCCAAACATTGGACCCAATCCAGTTTGGTTTCATCAAAGGCAGGATGTGCATACTCAACCTGGAGAACTTCTTAGAGAAGGTCACCAAAGCGAAGGATGAGGGCAAAATGGTTCACACACTGCCTACCTTCACCTTGCCAAGGCATTTGACACAATGTCCCACTCTGGCATTGTTGACAAACTCAGGAGGGTAGGTAAAACCCATAACTCACCCGGTGGATAGTCAACTGCCTCACACACAGGACCCATGAATTTAGAATTGGGGAGTCCACGTCTACAGAGAGGTCAGTCATAAGTGAAGACTCTAAGGGATCTGTCCTTCAACCCCTCCTTTTTGACACTTACTTCTCTGAAGTCAAGTCCAATGTCAGTGGTCTCTGGCTGACTACATTTGCAGATGATTGTAAATTAGGAGCTGTCATTGAATCCCACACTAACACAAATGTTCTCCAGGAAGGGCTGACACAGACAGACAACTTGTGTTAGAGCCATGGACTAAACTAAATGACAAGAAATACATAATGGTATATGTCAAGAAATCATCCACCCCTGGTACGTATCATATTGACAATATGCCCCTTAGAGTTGACCCATTTGCTATGGACACACACATAGAAAGTAATCTAGCCTTTGACCATAATGTGTCTACAGCAGTAAGGAAATCATTCTATGTTGTGCAACTTATAAACAAAGGTATGGCATCTAGGTACAACAAAATCATTGCTCCACTGCATTATGCATTCATAAGGCCTATCATTGAGTACAATGCTCCCTTTGGTATGTACCTAACCAGGCATTTCCAACAATTGGAACATCCACAAAAGTTCCACACTAAAAGAATACAGGGTGGAAGTAAAATGTCCTATGGAGACTGCCTCAAGGCCTATCCCTGTATTCTGTCTCCTACAGGCTTTTGAGGGGAGATCTGTGCTGACATGCAGATTATTGTCAGACCCCACTCTGATGGACCTCTTGCATATCCACAAAACAAAAAGTACAAGAATTACCCATTCTAAAGACTTAAACTTTGCCTATGATATAAATAGGACCGGATGGAGAGACAGCTATGTATCCCAGAGACTACACCATCCCTGGAACAGGCTACTCATCCGTGTGAAGTAGACTTCCTCCCAAACTCAATACAAGTGAAACTTGGACAATTGGATGGAGAACAAGAAATTTATCTCTGGTTTGGCACTTATGTCTATAATGCACACAAGCAACCTGTAAATGGTTCATGTCCCAGGCTCCTGCTTATAAATGTTTCATCTCCCAAGCCCCTGCTTACACTTATCAAGGGTATCAGAACTTGTTAGAGATTTGGGATTCATTGGTGCTTAAAAGTGCCTTGTGGTCATTAGCCTAGTAAATACATATGAACCTATTGTTATTCCACACCATCAGACAGTCGTGTGTATTTTCCAGAAAGAATAGCTAGGTATGGCCAGTAAACTGTGTGACAGGGCACTGTGACAAAGGTGGTACACTTCAGTTACACATCACTGGAAGATATGTAGGGAGGTATATGAAGGCTGCATTCTACACAGCTATTGATGTGATGAAATCTGGGAAGCATGAAGTTATTAGGCCTCTGATGTGCATGTCCTTCACATATCCAGTACTTGTGTTATATTCAAGGGAGTAGTCAGCACTGTGACCACACGCTGATGGATGTACCACTTACCCTCTACCCCAGGACATAGTCACATACCTATTGGTCTGATTATAGGGTGTGATGTCCACATTATACTTGGTTGTTACATCTGTTTCCTGATTAAATAAATCTCTCCATGTGTGCTGTCAATGCAGGTGTTGTCATGGCTGTGGCAGCTGTGTATGGTATGTGTTGATACTGTGTGTATTATACTAATATCACAATTGGAGTCAATGACGGTGCACAAGCTGTAGTCCTTCAGGCAGCTGTTTGAACACAGCATGTATATGTCATCTGTGATCTCTATCACTGAACTAATGAGTAGGAAAGGGTCTAACAGACACCCCTGAAGTACCAATCTGATTACTGGACCTGAGATGTATGTCGTGTCACACATTTCAGCATAGTCAGATGCCACGTATGTCATACACTGGTCTACCTATTTGGTGTTATAGCTGTTTATGGCCACATACGACAGTGTTGATTGAATACCTCAGTGTTGATTTTTTTCAAATGCCTTGACCTGTTCAAGTTGCACACAATGATACTGTTGTCATCATGCATGCCCTCAATAACCTCTTTGAGGACATCTCTCAGATGTAATGGACCTGATGTAGCAATGACAAATCACACAGGTCTGTTGCACACACCTGGAATAATTCTAGTGTACATATAGAGGAGGTCCATGATGACATGTTGATCTACCTCACAGTTGAGGAGAGTCAGGATATCACTATACATGCATGCATCAAGTACTGTTCCTCAACTTAGGTGGATGCATGTTGATGTACACCCTTTTATGGGAATATAGGCACTGTGGGGGTGTGTTCAACTGTGTATTCAACCGTATCCAGATGGTGTATGTGCTGGTTATTGCCATAGGTGATCTGTGATGTAGTCTCAGCACACTGATTCCATGTTATAGGCCTGGATGAAGGTAAGACAGTGGATACTGCCTAATGTAATCTGGCCTAGGGTTTTGACACAATCACACACACAGGTATCATTGAGAAAAACCTTAAGCTGGGGATTAAACCTCATTTCAGTTGATGGGTAAACAACTGGCTCACTGACAGAACACATCACTTGAAAGTTATTTAATCAACCTATACTAGCAGAGCTGTCACCATTGGCAAACCCCAGGGATCTGTGTTTGGCCCTTCACTGTTTGAATTGTATTTTGTGACAGTTCAGACTAAAGATATGGCCTTTGCCTTACCAGGTTTGCTGATTCTTGCATATTGTTGCAATCATTGTGTCCATCATTGCTGATAACATAGTACAGGAGGTGCTAACACACACAACTGAATGGTGACAAAGGCACATGATCTACAAATAAATGCAGGAATGTGTGTTTGTAATGTTGTCCATCTGAAAAGTTGAGTTCCATGTTAATCACAGCATTGACAGCAGTCCTTTTATGCAGAAACCCAGTGATGCAAACACTGGGATCACACTTAGAGAGCAATCTGAACTTTGACCATCAACTGTCTACATTGCTATTGAAAGCCTATGTTGTGTACCTCACAAGTCATGCTATCATATTGATATCTTAGGATTGTATGACAGCACTGTAGTCAAACCTCATTATAGCACTAATAGAGTATAATCCTCTTTTTTACACATATCTCACCAGACACATGTAGCAGCTGGAGAGACCACAGGGCCTACACACTATGCCATGATGTATGTGGCTAGATTGGAAGCCATGCCACTGTAAACTTTATTGTATATGATGAAGTGACTTCTGCCTGGCTCACAGATCAGTCACTGACCCTGCCCTCATGGGAGGACTGCATATCCAAAAATGTGATATAGCTAATGACATCAGCAGTGTCTGTTGAGGAGAAGATGACAGTGTCCCACATGCTGGTGTTAAACACTCTCTGTAATGTCAAGCAACAGCTCACACACACACAGACACACACATGCACATATGCGCACACACACACACACACACACACACACACACACACACACACACACACACACACACACACTTACTTGACTGCAATGAAAATATAACCCCTACCGATCTAAGTAAACAGGGTACAGAACACCCTACTTCATGCACGCAACATGGCATGAGTCTATTTATATGGCAGTGCAGGTGAACTAATAGTAGATGACATAAGTAGACCATGTGGGAGACAAGAGGTTTGGAGGTCTATATGAAATAGATGTGCAGCTTTGAGCAAGTATCAAAATACTGGCAATCTATGTAATTGGAGAAGAAAGTGTAGAATATGCACATCTGCTCTGCTGTCTAGACACGTGCATGCAGACACTCTCACACACACACACACACACACACACACACACACACACACACACACACACACACACACACACACACACAGTCAACTGCAGTGAGAACAGAACCCCTACCTAAGTACACAGACTACAAAATACAGTACTTAATGCTAGTATCACAGCTCAAGCCTGATTTATACAGGAGTATAGGTGAACTTATAGTAGATGACATCAGCAGGCCTTGTGGGAGACAAGAGGTTGGGAGGCCTGCATGAAATGGATGTGTAGGCATGAGCAAGTATCAAAGTACTGACATTCCATGTAATGGAGAAGTAAGTGTAAGATACACACACACATCTGCTCTGCTGTCTATACACACACACACACACACACACACACACACACACACACACACACACACAGTGAGAACAGAACCCCTACCTAAGTACACAGACTACAGACAAGTCTGTTTTATACAAGAGTGCTGGTGAACTTATAGTAGATGACATCAGCAGGCCATGTGGTTGACAATAGGTTGTGAGGCCTGCACAGACACAGAGCTTCACAGGTTCATATGAGGCTACTAGCCTAATAACATTAGGGTCTTTAGAAGTCTAGCTGTGTAAAAATGCAAGTACCATTATTGAGCATAGTTGGATGGTTATTTTTAGCAGAGCATGTTTGTGAGCAGACCAACTGGCCCTATCCATGAGGGACATAGGGGCCAGCCCAGAGGTGACTTTACAATCACCAAACCAGTAGTCAATGTTGCGTTTGAACAGGTTATTGAAGAGAGCTGCTTTACCTGCAGTGGGAGCCTATTACAGAGGAGAGTGAACTGTTGTGGGATATATCTGTCTCCTCAGCATATTCTGTTTATGCCATTGGCTAGTTTGAGAACTCTGGGACAAATTATAGTTCTTCCATTTGAATTGCAGACGTCCATCATTTACAGAAGGGCATGGTCTGAGACTGCTCTGCAGAGCAGCCATAGGTCACCTCTCAGCAGTCTGCATGATATCAAGTACAGTGACAAGTATGTTAGTCTTTCCATGTATGTAATGTTTGGAGGCCTAGGAGTCTCCCAGGCTCAACCCTGTGTTCTCTCCAATGGCTGCAGGTCTCTGGTGAGGTACAGAGATATGTGAGCATTGTATTTCATTATAGGTGAGATAAGAGTACAGTACAATAGAGATATGACTACCTTGGTCTTGGATGTGATGTCCATATGTATGATGTGCGCAATGCAGATGGTGTGTGTCACCACTATGGACACATAGTGATTGAAGTGGATTGCTATCAACATGTGTTCCCAAGTCTCACAACTCCATGCTTGAGCCTAGAGGGATGCTATGTATATCATAGTTAGCAGGGGTACTTCATTGACAGAGGTGACAAAGAGTCATTGTATGCTTAAAGTGCAGTTTGTGAGTTTGTCACCAATTATCAATCTGTGTTAGACCCTACTGTAATATGTTACCATCATTGGGGACCTCTATATGAGTGCATCCAGTTAACAATCATCTGCAAACATGAAAAAACCACAGGCCATCTACTGTTGTCTGTGCTTCAGGTAAGAATTTCCCAAACAGTTGAGAGACCAGCACAGATCCATGTGGTATTCCACTAGTGATTGGGCTAGTGGTGTAGGTGCAGTCCCCAACTTTGATAGTGTGTGTTCTGCTGTTGAGCCAGTTGGATATCTATCTAGTACTGTATGGCCTAATTCCCAGATGGGAGATTTTCACTATGAAACATGAATGGGGATAGTGTCAAAGCCCTTGGATAACTCAATATAGGCAGTATGTCCTGTTATCCCTCATCCAGGTCTTTGGGATCAGGATCCAAGAAATCCACAAAGGTCAATAAGCAAGATCTACTCTTGCCAACCCCAAAACAGGTACGGTCAAGTGTGTTGAAGGTCTCCTCTGTCTCTGAAGGATGTGGTCCATGCTGATTTTTTCAGAAGCCATGCAGATAAGGTTTTTTAGACATATGAGTCAGTAGTTGTAGTTCTGCATGTTACCAGATTGATGTGCATTGCATAGCACAGATTTGATATTATTTTTTGTAGGGTGGCTGATATATGTGTGGAAAAAGTACTGAGACCCCAGGGATGTAGTTCTTGGGGATGTCAACACATGGGTGTATTTTTAATATATGACATGTAGTTAGATAAGGCCCTCAGTTTGTAATGTTTCTACATATACTTTCATGTCATACAAAGAAGTGGACAGTAAACAGCAGAAACACAGCATAATATATATATATATTTCCATAGTGGGAAGACCATCGGGTTTGTGCAATGGTTAGTATAGTGTATATGCATGTGCACAAACAAGAGTTGCATTGCTAAAGTCCGACAATTAGTATTCAGTCTGTGGAATATACCTGCTACTTAACTGACTCTGTGACAGCAGGTGTTAATACTGTGATATGTTCCTTTTTGAGCCCAGATGGTACTGAATTGGAATACAGTTGTATCTAATACTTTTATCTACTTTTGCATTACCATTGCTGTAAGTTGATGTGCGATGCACACCATCACTCAATAATGCATTAAAAAAAAGAAATGGGGCAGATGGTACAGCCATGAAATAAGGATCCTAAAGTCTGACAGTTAGTATTGCATCTCTGGAATACACATACTACTTAACTGACTCTGTAGTGTCACATGCTAATGCAGTTAATGCAGTAATACATTCCTTTTGAGGCCAGATGGTACTGGGTTGAAATACAACTGAGTGTAACACCTTTAAGTATTTTTGTATTACCACTGCACAATAATGCATTAAGGAAAAGAAATGAGGACAGTGGTAAAATGGGGTCCAAGCAGGGTAAGAACAAAATGGGAAGCAATACAGGAATGTGCCAGAGGGAATTAGGAAAGGACCATAGCTAACCATTTCTTCATCAGTAAAAACTAATAATATATGCAGAATATTAGCTGAGTTTGGACTCTCACCTCCAGAAAGAGGGGTGACTACAACACAATCATGTTGTATGATCAACTGGACCATATCAAGTGCATCAAGAATAGATGCATGCCAAATGTTGAGCATATATGGGGAGGTTTTTTTTTGTGGGACATGTGCCCAATTTTTTTTTTTTTTGGGAGAGAGAGGAATGCTGGGGAAGGGACATAGGCACATCTGAATCTGGTAAGTTGGGTAGATGAGGAAGCAATTTCAGACAGACATGACAAATAAGACAAAACAAAGGGACAGTGACACCATGAATGGGGTGAGGGTGGGGACATCCAGGACCCATGGACATCAAGCTGGTTTACAGTGAGAATTGAGTCCTCAACAACATGACTGTTATCACTGTCATCTCACTCTGCCAATGGCTAGAGCTCTGGGCATCTCTTTCTCCTCCTCCTGTTCTTGCATAAAATGAGGGAGAGCAGCCCCTCTGTCTGATGTAGTTATGCACCAACAGTGTGGCACACAACCCTATGCACCATCCCTGGCAGTTCAGCACAAGTGGTAAACTCACACCTGCCATTGCTCCCAGAGGGAAACACTGGCCTATCCTCTAGGGCAGAACTACCTGAGGGAGTAGGTAGTGCAGGAGCAGCAGAGGTGGTGCTGTCAGTCAGCTGTCAGTCCCAGATGTGCTGAAATGATGGTCAATGGTGCTAGGGCTGGTGGAATGAGGACAGGTGAATCTTGTGAGGCAGGTCTACCCCGCTGTGCTATGGTGCAATTTATGATGGTGTTCACATGGATGAAATAGGCACATTTTGAGGACAAATAATAAAATAAAACAAACAAAAAAAAAAGAGATAAGGGTTGGGGTATGAGAAAAAAAAGAGATAAGATCAGTACCTTCATATGTAACATACAATGCATTAATACAATGGGAAGAAATTAGACACTGTCATCTGTGCTAGCATGTCTGGTTGAAGTTTTGTACATAATTTCAGTTTAACCTGTGTAATATATGCCTGCATGACTAGCTATGATATTGTAAATGAGTTCTTGTATGTTTATTGATGCCCTGTTTGTACAGGATGTTTAAAGAGTTGAACAATGTTCTTTGACATGTCTAACTGTGCATGTTTGTGAAAGAGATTCTAAATTCAAGCTGTATCAGAGACAGCTGATCTACAAAGGATGTCACTGGAATGTTTCCAGTTGTTCTGTGTTTACTGTCAAAGACTGAAGATGGGACAAAACTTTCAAAGCTATTTGTTGATTTTCAAAGACCGAAATGAAAATAAGAACTGGTACAGTTAAAACAGTTAACCTAACTTATAAAAGAGTCTTCTGAAGACAATTGAGTTCAGTTGATAGTTCAGTTCATAGTTGAATTTAGTTCAGGTCACAGTTCATAGTTGTACTGAGCAGTGGATACCCAAAGGACCCACCGAGAACTGTAAGCCTGCCTTTGCTCTGCTGTAATATTTGATTTAGATCAGGGACAGTGCCCTTTAGTCAGATAGGAAATTATAGCTAATCAGTCAGGGTTTTTCTAAATGTTGGATCTCTGTCCTTCAGTATTAATTTCATTTTCCTGCTGAGGGAATTCTGTTTGTGTACTGAAATTGCTTTTTTACATTTTTAATAATTTTGCTTATTATTAAATAGTTTTATTATTTTTACATTGTGGCTGGTAAATCAGTAAATTTTTTAGTGATTTGAGAGCACTTATACCTGCTTTGACAATTCCCAGACACTCTGAAAGCCTAGTTGCTTTAGGTCATATGCTACTATTTGTTTTGATATCTAATTTTAATAATTGGATACCACTTTAAAGGGGCATGTAGATGCTCTGATTGGTGGAAGTATTTTACTGTTTCATTTGGGGATAAGGTCACAGCTGGAAATCTGTGTCAGGCTTTCTCAGAAGTGTTTGGATGTGTGAGATTCAATTTATTTAAATGTGAGTGTATCAGAGGTCGTAAACTGGGACACATTGCTCGGAAGTATGTGATAAGGAATTGCATTAGGGGTGGACAGAAGTGTACAGTCCAATCCCAGCTTATAGAGCGTGCTCCTTTTGTGCTCTTAAGGGAAATTGTGAAATATTACTCCTGTTTAAGTGACTGGGCTGGATTCACGATGGCTTGCACGGAGTCTAACAGTAGAGTAAGACTCCATGCAGCCATCATGTCCGACGAGCAATCCAGGAACAGTTTGCAGGGGCATGCTAGAGAGCTCCTAAAACAGCTCTTACACGGACAGGGCCGGGTTATGCAAATTACCTCAATTGCAGGCGAAAGGCATGCAAATGAGGTAGATTTGCAATTCAGGAAACCCAAACTTGTCCGAGTAAAAGCAGTGTTATCTGCAGAAATGTACTCAGTTGACAACTGAGTACCGTTCTGCAAATAGCAAAACGGAGCCATGACAGCTCCAAATAAAGGTTGCATTCAGTGCAGGAAGCATGCCACTGACCAAATATATGGCCAATGGCAATGTTTCCTGATGCAATATGAAAAAAAAATAATTTATTTTTTTTCTCCGATTTCCAATGTTTAAGCGTAGCGCAGTGCCACGCAAATGGGCTGCGCTCTAAAAACCAGAAAAATAAAAATTAAAACCCACAAATGTGGATTTTATTTAAATTGTTAATTAACAATGCAAGGGAATAGCAGGCTGAAGACAACATGGCCACCGAGTAGAGGTTGCTAAGGGGGGAAGCACAGTCTAAGAGATGTAACCAAGCATTAGTAGGCAATCCTATGCAAAGGAGGGTTAGGATAGTGAATCGCAGGTTTACATAGCAAATGAGCACAGTCAGTGGAGTGTAGGAGTAGGATAAGGGGAGTAACAGAGTAGAAGATAGGTGACATCACGAGTGGGGTATGTATGAAAGAAGGGAAGCTCATTGGAGCAGAGTGGCATGTGTCAGCTGTCATTTACACATCATTGAAAGAGGTGTGTCAACAGGTAGGCTAGGTAAAGGCAAGAAATGGAAGGTGTATGCCTTGAATAACACCGACGTTTCTTGCTGAGCGGGTATGCCCGCGTGTGCCCGCCTGTAAACCCGATTAAGACAGTGTGCGCACGTGTAAGCGTGAGTGAGTGCGTTTAAGCCGGAGTAAGCATGTATAAGGCAGTTTAAAGTGTTGTAAGCACGTTTGTATTGGTGTGCACGCATTTTAACCTGAATAAGCAAGTTGTAGTCCGTGTAAGCATGTGTGCATGCGTGTGAGCTGCTGTGAGCTGCTGTGAGTGTGTTTGCGCTTGTGTGCGCAGTGCTGCCCCCCCCCCCCAAGGAAATGGAAAGGAAATAGGAAGCACAACAAAAAGTAGGAAGCTACCAGGGAGTACTAGCAGAGCTAGCAGGTGAAAACAATCAGAATCAGGCAATTACACAGGCAGTACACTAGCCCAGCCCAGCCTAGCACTTAAAACTCTGCAAACAACAGTCTATTATGTTTCTCACAAGAGAAACTGCAGTAAGCTAATAGAAGTGAAAACTGAAAAAGCTTTACTGAGACAAAGACATGTTAGGGGCTGCCATTGCTGTTATAAGGTGACATATGCAACATGCTGAGGGTGGTGACAATGGAAATGCTGCTGGACACCCCATAGTGAGGAGACGGAGAAGAGTGTACAGGCCCAGGGTAACCTACCAGGGGCTACATGAGCTGGAGATAGTGGAGCGCTATAGAGTGGACAGAGACCTCCTGCAGCAAATTGTTGAGCTGTGCACAGAGGGGAACCACTCCCAGTGGAAACCAAGGTATGTGTTGGCCTAAGAATATTAGCAACAGGTACCTTCCAGAGACCAACTGGTGATATGATGGGGATATCACAGGCATCAGCATCTAGGGTACTGCACCAGTTCCTGGATGCCATGTCAGCACATATCGGTGATCATGCATATTTCCCCAATTCCCATGAGCTATTGGCCAGCAATATGCATCTCTTCCAGCAAATAGCGGAATACCCTGAGGTAGTGGGTGAAATAGACTGCACACACATATGCATCAAAGCACCAGCCGGCGAGCAGGGTAGGGTCTACTTCAACCACAAGGGCTTCCCCTCCATCAACTACCAGATCATGTGTGATGCCCAGGGCATAATACTGAATGTGTGTGCTGGCTGCCCTGGAAGCTACCATGATTCCCATATCTGGCATCGGACGCAGCTGTACCAGACATTTGCCAATGGGGACATCCCAACATGGTCACCTAGTGGGGGATGCTGGCAGTGAGAGGTTCCTGGGTTAACACATGCAACTGCCAGATATGTGTGGCCCACTGCTGTACTCAGACATGGCCTAAGTGTGTGAGCATGCCCAGTTCAGGCTTTCCATGTTTTGTTGCCTGACATTTGTCTTATTTATTCAAATGTGTGAGCATGCCCAGTGTGACCTTTCAGTATGTTGCGATCTGAGGTCCACTACATTTATGGATGTGTGTGAACATGACCAATATTAACATTTATACTGTGTGTGTGTGTGTGTGTTGTAAGTCAAGTTCTGTTCTTACTGCAGGACTCACCTTTGTGTCATAACTCAATAGGGATTATGCTGTGCCTGCAGGGTTTCCATGAGATACTTTGCATAGACTTATCAACATTCCTTCATACTGGCTGACCACTGCAATACTGTCATGGTTTAGTGGTTCAGTACTTTAACTATAGTGCACAGTATCCTGGGTTCGAGGCCAATTACTGCTTTACATTTTCATACTGAGCAGACCAGACTGCTTAAGGGCCAGTTAAGCAAATATGAGCATGTTGGCTTTTGTTCAGCTATGCCTTACTTAGACCAGGCTTGTCCAACATTGCTGAACATTCACCAACTTTGCTGGACGTTGCCCAATATTACTCAACATTGACCACAGTTGCACTAGTTGGCGTGTGCAATTCTGTTTGCATATACTACATGGTGGTAAATGCTGTTTAGCACTGCTTTAAATTGCTTAATACATGGCAATCATGCCTCAGGTGGTGCTGCAGGGCTGCCTATGTCTGCAAGGCCATGGAGTCCATCATGGTTGAAGTCATAAACAGAGCTATTGGAAGCTGACATACACACAACCCTACTAACTGTGGTGTGTTCATGTGCGGATCATGGTTCCCAAACATGCTAGACTGTTTGCAAGGCAGCCACCCAGGACATACATCATTGAACACAGCTACACATGTCTCACATAAATTTTGAATAGCCCTTTATCAACATCCCAGACACATGTAGTACCCACAAAACCAACAAGCTGTGCATAAATATGTGTTGACATATGAAGGAATGTCAATGTATCCACAGATAGATCACACAAGGTAAGGCTTATGAGTTCCTGATCAAGTTGTTGACACCCGACGACCCACATGGACCATTCCTGGAATGGCATAAAACAAAGTGTACACACATTACCATGTCCAGTCTGATGATGTTACCATCCTATAAATACAGCAGGAGAAGAGAAACCAGCCAGTAAAGGAAATAGCATGCCGTGTTAATGCGTCTCTCTCTAGTGTCATAACATAGATAGGGGTTTGATTCCTGCAAACGCTGACTATGTGGGGGTGTGTGTATGTGCGCAATTGTCTTTGAAAGGATTGCCCTTTTTGGAGACAGGGAAAACACACTAAAAGAGGTACATTCCTCTTTGGAAAGACTGATGATGTCACCATCCTCCAAATACAGACGGAGAAGAGAAACCACCCAGTAAAGCAAATAGCGCGTCATGTTAGTGCATCTCTCTCTAGTGTCATAGTATAGTTAGGTAGGGTTTGAATCCTGCAAATGCTGACTGTGTGTATGTGTGCAATTGTCTTTGAAAGGAGTGCCCTTTTTGGAGACTGGGAAAACACACTAAAAGAGGTACATTCCTCTTTGGAAAGACTGATGATGTCACCATCCTACAAATACAGACGGAGAAGGGAAACCACCCAGTAAAGCAAATAGTGCGCCGTGTTAATGCATCTCTCTCTAGTATCATAACATAGTTAGGTAGGGATTTGAATCCTGCAAATGCTGACTGTGTGTGTGTGTCACTGTTGGTCAATGCAGTGTGGGTTTTGCTCTTACTATGGTATGACATATTATGATTACAATAGTAAGTGCATTGCACACATCAGGTATCTGCGTGGCATATATATGTACATGTCCCCTCAATCAGTACATAGGTGTGAAGCCTGCATACTACATGAACACATTTGTTTCCATTGACAGGTTGTGCCGCTGCTTCTCAGATCGTAGGTCACATATGTATGTATGTGACAAGGCCATCCACTGTCGTGATCTTTGGCCAAGGTCATCTGTGTCACACACACCCATGACAGTTATTTAAGAGTAGTGTGAGTGAGGGTATATGTCAGACATGTTCATACACAACAACGACTGCCAATAATGGACAGTCTTCATAGGTGTACAACTGCCTTGTGGATATGCATTCAGGCCTCTAATGTCTTATGTGATACACCTTGGGACTCCACAATACCTATGGATATGAGGATACCAAGGGACACATGACATAACATGAGGCTGTATGTACACATTGGTACCAACATACATGTTGAGGGCTACCAACTATGTGGTACTGATGGGATAGTATGTATAGTACATGTGGATGACTATGCCATAGTCGGCTTACTGCTATACAGCATGTATCAGACAACAGGTATCTGTCTGTATGATACCCTTGTGTAGGATATGCGTCCCATCCAGGGAATGCATTGTAGGCCAATGCATGCATTTCCAGATTTGGATGGACACATCCCTAATGTGTTTGCATGTACCTAAGGGGGCTATATGCCAAACAGGTGTGGTTAGAGGAATGAGTGGTGGTCATTACCACTGGTTAGTGTTATAGTGTAGCACCGGAAGGATCCAACTGTTACTGAGTTCCCTACGACTGTGTGTCATTTGTTAGGACATCATCCAATGATTGCTTATACTTATGCTGTTGAGGTTGTGTATACTACCAGACCGCAAATCATTGACAGATATTAACGGTATCACCCACAGCATAGTGTCAACCCATGTCATACACACATGTCTACCCATGTTAGTACATAACTGTAGTAGAATGCATACTGGCCATTAAAAGATACTATGAGATGTTAACAATGTGTACAACAGGGTATGCCACATGTCCCATATGGCCACTATGCACATACATGCAGACAGTGCGCACCCACCATGTTCACAGATGTACACTTGCTAATCTGTACTGCACACATCACACACATACTGTCCACTCACTAACACATGCTGGCAACATATTACACTTCAGCCAAGTGGCACATGGGTGGACAATACATACTCAGACCTAACAGTGGTGTAAACAATGCTACACTGACAATCAGAGCTTTGATTCATAATGTCTGCTCAGATATACCTACAAGGATGTCATTACACTTTCCTATTGACAACTTGCTAATATTGCTACACTGCTATAGTGTCACCCTGTGCATCAGCACCATGTTAGCCTGTTCCTCCGTCAATGTTACAGATGACAGGAGGTGACACAGGTATCATCATATGCACAGGGCATTTTGTTGTTTGCCAGAGCCTGACATTGACCCATCCAACTGACATGTCTGTGTGTGTGTGTGTGTGTGTGTGTGTGTGTGTGTGTGTGTGTGTGTGTGTGTGTGTGTGAGTGTTTGTGTGTGAGGGACAACAGTACAGCATGGGCCAATGTTGATTTAATGTGTGTGTGTGTATGTGTGAGCCCTAGTTGTTTGGTTAATGTGCGTGTGTCTGCATGCACACAGCTCCACTATGTGGCTGCCATATACGGCAGTTTGTGGGACAGCCACAGACTGTACCTGCTAGGCTGTACAGATCACTGTCTCTGGCAATGGACACAGTAGCTGTGCCTGGAAGGGGTGCTACGGACAGTATCGGGTACCAACCCTGACTGGGTACTGTCATCAGAGGCAGAGGTATGATGACTGGACCCATGTCCCTGCTGGGACTGGCCAGAGCCATGTGCACGTGGTCTACTGGGACGGTCAATGGACAGGCCAGCCCCAGCATTGCTGGGGCTGGTACTGCCACTACAGGAGCGGCTGTGAACTGTGGACCATCCACGACCACTGCCAGCTGTTGCTGTTGCTGGCATGCAACTGCGTCGATGTCGCAAATATCCCGTATGGTCCTGGCTCATGGAAGACATATTGTGGAGGGCATCTAATGTCTCCCTCCAACATCTATCAGTGACCTTGTTGTAAGTCCAGATGGTACCGGCAAGGTCACAGATGCTGTCATTGATAGCGGTGTAATGTGCCCTCTGCACACTAAGTCCCTGCCTGGTGTACCTTTCCATACGTGCCTGAGCCTGCATTATAGCCCAGAATATACTGGACATTATAAGACCTGTGAGGGCACGCCTGCCAGGGGCAATGCAACCAGCGGTGCTCCCCTGAGAACCCCTGGACCTCTGCCTATGTGGTACCATTCCAGGAATACGGCTATGGCTGCTGTGAGGGGATGCAAGTGCCATGGGTACCACACTCTCCTGGTCAATGCCAACTGTATGCTGTCCCTCGCCTATTTCCATTGGTGGTGAGGGATGTATTGACAGTATGAGTATGCGCATAGATGGGGTTGAACACTGTGTACTGTCGATTGGCGGACCAACGACAGACCCTGTCAAACCTTCCTGTGCCAAAATACATGTCTCATCATCACCACTATTCATGGCAGTGGCTTCAGGTTCCATGCTGCTTTCGGCGACCCCTAACTCAGCACCTGTGAGAGGAAGACAGGAAAAACACTTTACAGTTTGCACATGCACACATGCACACATGCACACATGAACACATGCACACATGCACACATGCACACATGAACACATGCACACATGCACACATGAACACATACACACATGTACACATGAACACATGCACACATGCACACATGCACACATGAACACATGAACACATGCACACTTGAACACATGCACACATGAACACATGAACACATGAACACTAATACACTCCTCAGTACAGCACATACACACACACACCAGCAATCCAACACATACTCTATAGTGGGTGAAGATGGGTGTCAGTATCACAAGGTAAATAGTCACCACACACGTGTCAGCATGCAGAATATGTGTTGCACAAGACCATGCAGTGCAAGTGTAGACACCCCTATTTAATGGCAGTATAAATGTCTTTGATGCAACTGTGTAGTTGTTCAGTGATTGGCTACACCCTGGAACACAATGTATACATGGACACAACATTGCTGTGCAGGTATTATCAGCTCTGCAATGCACTGTGCACCATCACTCACAAGTATACATGCCATGGCTGCATGTGTTATCTGTGTGACACATAGATATCCATGTCTGACTACAGTGTCTGTGTCCATAGCAGATAATAGTGGGCACAGGTGTAGCACATGCATGCTATGTACACACAGGATGAGTGGTGCATGTTGACGTGAAGGAATCCCAATGCTTGACATGGCCAGTATACAGTGGTTATGGTGAGTGTGGGACATATTGCAGATATGGCGGTGCCAGACATGGCATGGCATGCTACACGACTGCAACATTATACACCACACATACCCAGTGTGTGTCAAGTGACCTATACACCCACTAGCATTCCAGGACATATATGTGACACTTTGTTTGGATGGCGACTGCTATGCATATTGTGTATACTGGCATGTGTAAGCACATACACAACATGCTATGCATATTGTGTATAGGTGCATATGTTTACACACACACAACATTGAGGTGCAAAGC
>NC_056731.1:204070446-204210446 GCF_019279795.1 Protopterus annectens
TCATGCAGACTGGTGAGTCCAAGGTGTGGGGTTTGAGACTGACAAAGGTATTTTATTTTGCTGCTGAGCAGTACAAGGGCCCTGTCATACAGAGTGACTAAGGCACTTTTAAGCAGTTGTAAGTGGGTTTGCACAGGTTTGTGCGATGCTTAGCGATGCTAAGCTAAGCTTAGCTTAGCTTATTTTACTTTAGCAATACTAAGCTAAGCTTGGCTTAGTTTATCATATCTTAGCAATGCTAAGCTAAGCACACACATGCGCACACTGGTGCAAACTCACTTACTACTGTTTACAAGTGCTCACTCCCGCTAACCCTTGCGCTCATTTCTTTGACAGAAAAGTAAATGGGGAGATAGGAGTGTGGTGATAAAGGATGCACAAAGAGGGGAAGACAGTAGGGAAACCAGCTCGGGATGTACAGGATGGGTGTGGAGAAGGTCCATAGCTGTCCATTTCTTTACCAGCAACAGCTGTGCATATGCAATGCATTAGGAGGGATATTTGAAACCTTCCACCCCTGAGAGAGGGGTGAGGACAACTAAGTATGTTGTACTTCCAATTATGAATATCAAGCACATGCACTGTTTGTGAACTGCTATACTGTCATTACTACGTTACTCACTTCTGAACATTTTGTGGTTTGTTTGTGTTGACATTAGCACAGTCTGCTCAGGACAACTGGACATATTTCACTACTATGTATGCCTACCTACACCCTTGGTTGTGCCTGACTACATGGGTATATAGTACCTTTGGGTAGGGGTGCAGAACTGCAGAGTGCATTATTTATTATTGTGTGATGTTTATCTTGCTGAACATGCAGAGTTGCTGTGTACCTGTAAGTCTATAAAGGCTAGTAATCTGTTTGAGTAGCTCCCACCTGTGGACATACCCAGATGGTAGACAGAGGTTAGCCTAGTATTCATTGACTGTGCACCACACCAGTCTTTTCATCACCTGAACAATGGCATTGTCACAGGTGGTTGCTAGCAGTACATGGCTACATCCTTTGATATTTCTGTGTTGTACTCCTACATAAGGGCATGCTTGTGGAATTCATTCTACAGCTATTTGCAGAGTGTGTAACAGCAGACAGGCTGATATGCCTGTGTGTTTCTGACTCTTCCAGGCCTCAGATACTCTCAGGTATATATTTGAACAGCCTCAGGGAAAGGTACATATCAGTGGGATACACCTGTGATATATTTCAGATATTTTGCAGTTGCAACTTTGGGGGATTCTGAGCATATGTATTACTACACCTTTTCGGACGTGCAAGCAGTGTCTACTCTCACTTATTGACATTTATCATTAAGTGGGATTCCCCACCTTTCTGCCTACTGTTACTACATTTCACAGGGAGTCTGAGGGGCACAGTAACATTTGTTTGCAAATCAGGGACATCCCTGTAAACCAGTCACAGTTGGGAGGTCTGGCCTCTGACCTATTCAAATATGCCAGTGTTTATCCTGCTCTGATACTGTGTGGGGTTTGTAAGATGCTACTGTAACATTATTCCCTACTAGCATGGCTGGTTCTCTTTTCACAGTCATGTCATGCAATTCCACAACACTTGCTGGTTAAGGGCCACAGAACATGATTTGAGTTATGCCATTCCTATTCTCCCTTTACATTCACTCATTGTAATGCATGATATATTTCTTTCAGCACTAAGTTATTGTATATCTGCTGTGGTGTAGTGATACTTCATGCAGACTGGTGAGCCCAAGGTCTGGGGTTCAACACTGACAGGTGTATTTGATTTTGCTGCTGAGCAATACAAGGGCCCTGTCATACAGAGTGACTAAGGCACTTTTAAGCAGTTGTAAGCAGGTTTGCGTGGGTTTGTGCGACGCTTAATGATGCTTAGCTAAGCGCACACAAGCTCACACTCGCGCACCCACCCTAACTACTGCTTAAAAGTGCTTACTCCCACTAATCCCCACGCTAATTTCTTTGAAAGAAAAGAAAATGGGGAGATAGGAAAGTGGTAAAAAATGGGGCACACAGAGGGAAAGACAGTAGGGAAACCAGCTGGGATGTGCAGGAAGGGTGTAGGGAAGGCCCATAGCTGCCCATTTCTTTACCAGCAACAGCTGTGCATATGTTCGTAATTTGGTGTGAAATTTGCAACCTTCCACCCCTGAGAGAGGGGTGAGGACAACAGAGTATATTGTACTGCCAATTATAATTATCAGTTTACATGTCCAGTGGACATGTGTGTGAAATGGGCAGCTATGTATGGGGCGTAATTTTTTTGTGGGAACAGATTGCCCTTTTTTTATTTTATTTTTTTTAGGTGAGAGTGGAATGTGAGGTAGGGGATGTAGGTATATTTGGAGAGGTAGGTTGGGGAGGTAAACAGACAAGACCGACAAGACGCATACAGGGGCGGAATTTGACACATGGGGTGGGTGAACACAAATAACGGGGAAGGTTGTTTGGAAATCGCAAGCCCATGAGCCCACAGATGGTAACAGTGGAACTGAGATCCCCACCCATGGGCAGTCACCACTGCACCTTCACAGCCATGAGGGTGGCTGTGCTGGGGGCTGAGTAGAACGGGCAGGCTCACCCGAGAGATGTGCCACTCTCGCCTCAAGCTGGCATAGGGGATCAGCGACTGAACGCTGGATCTCCCTACACACCACAGCCTGGACCCTTCAAAGGGTAACAGATGGCCCTTCTCCGCCCACACTTGCACAGGGGGGATGAGCCCCATCCCCTGCAGCACTTCCACCCGAAGGTGGCACAGGACCAATGGAGGTGGGGAGCCCGGGCTGGGCACCGGAGCTGCTGGTGCCAGGTGTACTTGCCAACTGAGGAGGGACAGGTGGGTCAGCTGAGACCGGCCTTCCCATACGTTCTGTGATTAGGTGTGTTTAATTACAACATAAACAACAGCATTCCAGATTAGTTGTAACAGCATGCAGTAATATTCCCATTAACCCAACACACCAAGGTTCCAACAGTTGAACAGCAAGCATAACACATGCATATATTGAACAACAGTGGATATTCCAACAGCATGCAGGGATGTTTGGTAGCAACAGGCCACCAAGAATGTGGTGTTTGAACAGGGCACATGCATCAACATGAATGCAAATATTTATAAAACAATAGGATATATGTCCCAGCAAATATTTAAGATTACACATACCCATTGAGGTGTGGAATTGTATGGTTTATGCACAAACAGTAGGGTGTAGAAAAAACCTCAGTTAACATCTTATAATCACTTTTACTCTACACTACATTCCTAGTGACTGCAAGTGCATATTCCCTACATGTAGTATTACACTTTCCACCATGCATTAGGTTGTGTAATGGGTTTGGCTAGTTCAATATATACTTGACCTATATCTGACATACTGTCCAAGATGCACATGTTACTGCTACATATTTCATGGTTGCATTTATATTTCTTTATCTACATATCTGGATGTTTTCACATTACATTTTCACTTCAATTTGTATAGAACCGTGCATTTATTGAAGCACACTCACATTTCTGGGGAACATATTAGCATGCTACTCATGTGCCAGATTTACTTATGCATGCCAGCCAGTAACTGACTGTTGAGGACTGTATATATGCTTCACAGCTACTAGCACTTCCATCACCCACTGTAGATGGGACTGCAGAACTCTGGGTTGCCAGCACTTTCTAACACAGTACTATTTGTATATTGCAAGGGTACAACAACATTTCAAACTAAGTGACACACACACACTCCAGGTTTTAAACCTTTATTACTGATATTACACACTTTTCCACAGGCTCAATCCTTTATTTGTTATAACAGTGCATATGGCAGACATATTCAAGACATATTATACCTTTATTAATGGGTTAGAGCACACGTTTGCAGGCTCACTCACATATATTATATGACAGTACCTGAAGAGATTTTATTCCAGACATATGTTACCTTTCTTAATGGGTTACTACACTCTTTTTCTGGCATTATGACTATTTCGTATGACAGTACATGCAGAGGACTTATTCAGGCCATTTGATGGCTGTATTATTGTATTACAACACTTTATTTCATGCTCTATCCCCTATTTTATATAACAAAACATGCAGAAGTTTCATTAACCTGCCTGGTGGTGCAGCCTTTGCAGCCTATCAGCATAGGCTTGCTGATTCGCAGCATGGTCATCTGCAGCTGTGAAGTAAATGAAGGGATATTGAGACATACCTATCCGTTATACAGAATCAATTATCAATTCTTACATACTGCATTCTATGGCTACTTACCCAGTCGTGGGGCATCCTGCATCCCACGGGCCTCGTGTATCCTTTGGTTCAGGTGGTCCTCCTTCCATCTCTTCAGGTCTGCATGGTGGTGACGGACCTGCTCACCGGTGTGAGGAACGCCTGTGGCACTGGTGAGGTCATGAGCTAACCGGTTCCAAGCCTCAGCCTTGTACTCCGTCCCTTGGAACTGGCCCTGTAGGAGACTGGACTCATGACGGTGGACAAGGAGCCAAACCATGTATTTTGACTCCTCGATGAACCAACGCTGCACTCGGAAGCGTGAACCCTCTCCTGCACCTGCCATTCTGACTGCGAATGTGAGCTACAATTAGTTATGGCGAGTATTCCTGGCTATGGGGCTTAAATATGCTGCATTTCCAGCACTTTTATGTGATTGGCCATTTTTGAGAATTCTAGGCTGACTGCAGACATGCTTAGTAATGGTTAATCTATCATTTCTAAGTATATGTATGCTAATAGTAGCTGTTTCTTGTAAGCTGGCATGGCTTAGTGGTTCTGTACTTTGATTATGATGCACAGGGTCTTGGATTCGAACCTTGTCATTCTTTTATTTTAATACTGTCTAGACAGGCTAGAGGGTGTGGCTGTGTTTAAACAACTTTGCTCTACGTTGCTCCCCGGTGCCCTACGGTGCCCTGGTTGGCGCGGCGCGCACGTCCACGCAAACACATTGTGCTGGGTAAAGCACATTTAAACTTTGACCAACTCTATTGCGCTGGGTAAAGTGCTATTGAGCTATGGGCACCTGTATTGCCCTGGGTAAAGCACTTTTAAACTTTGGGCACCTCTGTTTAGCTGGGTAAAGCGCTGCTTAATGGCAGGCTATTATATATCTGGATCCTTTAAAAATATATATTTTGTTCACTGATACATTGGCCATTTCACTGCTTTTACTAATATTTTAATCATATATGTCTGGTATTATTTCATATACTGATTTACAACATAAATACAAAGGGGAGTGGTGGGACTCGAACCGTGAATGCCTCCTCTTTGTGCATACGCTCTACCATTACACTATTGCAATTTTGTGTGATTTGCATAAACACTCTTTCTTATGCTCTTCCATGCAGGAATTGCTAACTACAGCTAAGCAATGGGCACACCCGCGCACACACGCACAAATACGGACAGCTATAGCATGGATTTAAAAAAATGTATATATATATTTCCTTTATATAAGTGTGATGGGGGTTTACAGTGTCAGGGAGTGTGGTGTTGGGTGCAAGTACATTTGAGCGAACTCGCTGTTGTGTGTTGACATTATGATTTTTAAAACCTTGCAGGGGCGTGGACATTTAGACTGCTCGGCAGTCGGACATGCCCCCTGCTTTCTTACTCAGTCCATGTAAGAGTTACGGTTGAGTCAGCATGCTCTCATGAATATTTATGGGATGCTGAATTCATACCGTTCAACTGCAGTCTCCGAGTAAGACATATTAAGTCTTACACGGAGGTTTCGTGAATCCGGGGGACTGTCTCACATTGGAGTCAGTAGTGAGGATTGAAGTTCCTTAGTTACTGACGCACTATAGTAGGGGATGTCAAATCACAACAATTATTTGACTATATTATTTTAACCTTTACTCTTAAGACTATCACCCACTAACAGATAATCACTTTTAAGACTACCAGCTCCTAACAGATGCACACTATACTACAGATTGCAGAAAGTACTCTGTTACATTGTATATATTGCACATATGCGTGTTCCAGTTATCCAGATTACAGATTACAGCAGGGCATGTGTGCCACTAGTATAGAGCTTTTTCTTTAAACCTTTAAGGTACACATAACTGAAGAATTAACAGTTAGTGTATAGCTGTGGTGTGGTATTTGAATCCACCAACTCTGACTAAAGTCTAATATTGTACTCTTGGTTTGTGCTGGAGACTAACACATGCATACTTGCTTTTATAGTTGGAATATGCATATTCAATTTGATAAATCTGTATAAAATACCAAAAAAAGACTATCTTTGTTTGTGTTTCAGACTAATGCATGCATACTTGTAAGCAAAGTTGAGTTACTGTTATGACACAAACAAGGATATGATGCTCTTGTTACTCTCCTTGTTTTACATCCTGCCTGTTGTTTGATCTTGTGATAGTTGTGAAGTCAGAAACTACAATGTGTGTCATTACTTTTTAACTTCTGTCTTAAATTATTTTCCAGTACAAATGTATGGTGCTAAACTGAGAGCATGCAGTGATCATCAGCACTTTTGAGTGGTATGGCTGTATGAATATTTGATGCCTTAAGCCTACTACTTACTAATGGACACATATAAGTGAAATACGTCTCTAGCCTCACATGTTAAGGTGATTTCTGTACACATCTCCCACCTTTTACTTGCTAACTGTATCAAGTGCTGAAATCCAAGAATGTTGTTGTGTCTTTCGGCTTTTCCCAGTTAGGGGTCGCCACAGTGGAACTCCGGTCCGCTAATGATTAGCAGCAGATTTTTACATGCCAGGTTGCCCAGCTCTGATGCACAACCTTCAAATAAGGTGCGCCCATTCACACATGTCTCCACACAGAAGACGCTCTAGCTGAGAATCGAACAGGACAATGTCTTTTTTTTTTTTCCAAACAATCTTTATTGAATTTTTGATATACAACAACAAACAAACTTAAAACAAGTGGAATTAGGTAGAATATAAGTATATATGAGCAATATAATAACACATTCCTACATCTACAAAAAGGCAACAACTCTAAAAATACCTATATACATAGTGCCATACATCTCTAAATGCTAAGGTATGCATCCTACATCTGTTTGCCCATGAGTTAATAGAAAAAAAAAAAGAAAAAAAAAGGGGAAGAAAGAATAAAAACTTGTTCCAAAAGACTTCTTAGATATTTTAGCATGGTAACTTCAGCTAATATCTAGTATTGAAAAAATAAGGTTCCATAGGTGTTTGAATTCCATTTTTTTACGAGGGTTGACAATAATCAATTTTGAGAAGTTATGTATGTAACTGCCATTTTTCTGAAGCTCTCCCAAGATAGCTTTGAACGATCCATCCAATGTTTGGTAATATAAAATTTAATCAACAGACATATAATAATCAGGCTTTTAAACTTAAGGGGTGGCATATTAATATGGGTAATATGGAGTAGCGCCATTTCCCAAGATAGTGTTGATTTGTGATAGCCCATTTTATCCAATCTAACCTTGAGGGAGCACCATAGGTTATGCGCGATACTTGCAATACCACAGAATATGTATAATATCTGCATGTGGATGTGGGCAACAGGGGCATGATGTGGAAATAGAGGCATTGAATTTGTTTAGGTGGGTTGGGGTAAGATATAGATTATTTATAATCATAAATTGAGTGTAGGTAAATTTCTTGAAGGGGGAGTATTTAAAGCGTGGGATTATCGATTCTTTCTTCTGTTGAAGAGATAAATTGGGACCTTGTTTGTTCCAATAGTCAGCAAAGGTAACTTCGTCCCGAAGGTATGTGGAGAATGCTTTGTATGAAATGGAGAGCATATGTTTCTTGACACTTAAGTTTAAGAGCAGTCGAGTGATAATCTTGATTTCAGTTTCTGTTTTGTGTTGATTTATAAGGAGGTGAAAAGAGATCTCTTAGCTGCCTCAAAATGATAGTATAGGCTTTAGACAACGATAAAGTTCCTCTAAGCTCATTTAGAGGGAGATGTTGGAATTGAGTATATCCCATATCGTGTAATTTTTGATCATAGGGAATCTGTTTAGGTTCAGCATTTGGCCTCCCATTGTAATGTTAGGGTTTAAATGAATAGGCTGTAATAGTGGTAGGGCATCGGATAGGCCTATCTGGTTGAAGAGTTCTGAAAGTCTTCAATTAGGTCCTTAAGAATTTTATGAATTTTCATTTTCTTAATTGAAGCTCTCGTAAGGAAAGGCAGAGATTTGGGATTCATATTTTTATTGATAGCATATTTATGCCATACCTTGGTCCAGATAGGGACCATAGCATGGATTCAGTGGCATAGTTGGCTATGTTAAGAATTCTATTAGCCGGATAATTCTATAGTATAGAATGAGATTTGGTAAGGCCATACCTCCTTTCTGTTTGGGAGCTATGAGATTACAGTACGACATTCTAACTGATTTTGGATGCCAAATGAACTTTCCAATCTCTTTCTGGATTTTCTTGATAAGAGTGACTGTAGCTGGGGATAAGGAGGAGTTATATTGATAAAGAATTTTTGGGAGTATATTCATTTTGACAATGGCGATTTTGGAAAGTGTAGAAAGTTTCAGTAGCTGCCAACGTTTCATATCCTGTGTAATAGAGTTCCAAATCCTTGCTAGGTTGGCTTGCATTATAGAGGAATATGAGTCTTCATAAGTAACTCCTAGATACTTGATTGATTGGGAGGTGTGAAAAGGCATGATTGGAAAGAGGTAAGGCTTGTGGGCTGCAGAGTTAATTTGGAAAATATGGGACTTATTAGTATTGATTTTATAGTCTGAGAATGCTGCAAAGGTATCTATGGAGTCTACTAACTTTACTGCATTATTAGAGGGATACATGAAATATAGGTTAAGGTCATCAGCAAAGGCGGTGAATTTAATATTGAGATTACATAGTTTCGGGGTGGCATAATAGGCTTTCTGTGTAATAAACAGAAGTAGTACTTCAATGTATAGGTTGAACAGTAGTGGAGACAGAGGGCATCCTTGTCTCGTGCCATTGGCTAATTTAATCGGTCTTGAGAGTTTCCTGTTTATGTAAATGTGTGTGTGTGAGCTATTGTATAGGGTCTTTATTAGGGCAATGAATTCAGAGGGGAGACCAAACTTTGAAAGAGTTAGAAATAAGAAGTCCCAGTTGACTCTGTCAAAGGCTTTATTTAGTATCAAAGCGTAAATAGGGTCTCGCTCTGTTTAGATAATTGCATCATTGATTCTAGTATTAAGGTGTTGTCCCATGTGTGTCTATTGCTCATAAATCCAGTTTGCTCTGGAGAGATCAGATCATTCAGCACATCTTTCAATCTAGCAGCTAGAATCGAGGATAAGATTTTAATATCCACGTTTATAAGTGATATTGGTCTATAGTTATTAGGATTCGTATCATCATTTGAAGATTTGGGAATTAGGATAGTTTTTGATAGATTAATGTATGGATCCTTAATGCCATTGTCAGCTATGGATTTAAACAGGTCTAGTAAGATAGGAGCTAGGGTAGCTTTATATGATTTATAGAACTCAGATGGGAAGCCATCGGCCGGGCCTTTCCTGCTTTCAGTTTGTCAATAGATTCTAAAATTTCAGTAATATTGAACTGGGCTCTAAGTTTATCTTTCTTTGGTTCAGTGATCTTTGGAAAGTCAATCATATCTAAAAAATTTTTCATCTCTTCTTTGGAGGCGATGACGTGGAGGTAGAGTAGATCTCCGAATATATTTGGTGAAAAATGTGCAAGATATGTTCATCCGATCTATAAATTTGATTTTCATACTGAATACAAGAAATTTTTGGGGACCTAGGTGAATGATTCTCGCCAGTGCTTTGGAGGGTCTGAATGTGCTCTGAGAATTTCGCTATATATTTAAATTCCCAAAAAGATAGATTAGATTGGTGGTGTTCAAATAGTTCTTTTTGTTTGGTTAATAGATTCTTTTCTACGGTCTCAGAGTATCCATCTAGCAGTTTTTTGTCTAAACCATCAATTTCAGCCTGCAGGTCTCCTAATTTTTTAGAACGCTGTTTCTTAAGGAAACTCGCTTTTTTAATAAGGATACCTCGAAGCACGGTTTTAGTTGCAGCCCATCTGATATCCAGGGAGATAGGTTCGTCTTGTTTATTACAATAGAGATCTTTAAGAGCCATTCCAATTTCATTCCTCAGGGATCTATCGTTTAAAAGATTGCAATTCAGAGACCAGTTATAAGTTGTAGGAGTATTTAATTGAGTTAAGCTAACTTCTAGAGTTATCTTCGAGTGGTCCGACAGGAAGCGAGGCTCGGCCGTATAGTTGACTTTCCTATTTTTTAGTCCTTCTGAGATCAAAAAATAGTCAATTCGGGACCAGGAGTGGTGGCATTTAGAAAAGTAGGTAAAGTGGTTATGGCTATCTTTTGAAGTGATGGAGCTGGATGCAACTGGGTCCCATAAACCAAAATCATCTATCATGTCAGATAAAACCTTACAGGTTGTGGTATTGCTATGTATATCTCTTCCTTTACGGTCCACCTGCGGGTTAATGACCGCATTCCAGTCCCCCCCAATTATTAGGATGTGCTTTGGGAATTTAAGCAGGAATTTATAAATCCCAGAGATAAATTCTGCTTGTCCGGAGCATGGCCCATAGATATTAAGGAATAATATCGGTTCAGTTATTGGTCGAACATAGCCAGTGAAATAGCACCATCTCCCCTCTTGGTCATTCCCTTTTGATATTATTTGTATCTGGGAGGGTTTTGACAATAATAGCCACCCTTTTGAGTTGTTAACCGATCCAGAGGAAACAATATCATTAATCCATGCTCTCCTCATATCATTTGCCCAGTCAGTAGTTAGCAGATGTGTCTCCTGCAAGAAACAAACATTACATTTAGACTTGAGTAGAATATGCATTACTAGTTTTTTCTTTTGGTAATTATTCAATCCCCGAACATTCCAGGATGACACTGTCATTATATCAGGATTGTTAGCCATAGTATCTTTTAAAGGTTCTTCTCAGTATATTAAGTGTACATTTACAGATGTTTTCATCAAATGATAGGAGAGTAGTATGCGTGCTGAAGTACCTTAGAGTTAAGGCAGTAAATATCAAATGTATGGCACTAAAATCCCTCAATCCTACTACCGTGCATCCCCACCACCCTATAGCAATTGAGAGAAATAGTAAGTGTGACATTGTAGTTAGATTAAACAGTAAACAATATATACAATATTTACAAAATTTATACAAATTCTTAGTAGGTCCAAGTTTGAACATCATATCCCTTCTTAGAAACCTTAAGGCTTCCAGGAAAAAAAAAAAACTACAAATCCTAAGCTTAATCCAGCTAGCACCGGGCGCCTACATGCAGTGTAAGGTTATGTTGCTAAATATATATAAGGTGCCCGTGTATCATTTATATGTGAACATCATATATAGATCCTCAAACAGATATATTTTACAGTCCAGTAGGGGATCTCCGTAACTATTTAGGTGGCAGCGAGCCACAGAGAAAGGGAAAAAGAAGAAAACAATTATTTTGTCCCTTCATATTGAAATATATACACATCCGGATTCATGGGGTAATTAAAGTAAGAGTAAGTGATTAATATACAATGCAGATGTCTCACTATTGACAGATCTAATTAACAGGTCCGATGTTGCATCATCTTTATTCTCCTCAATCTGCTTTTTAGTTTCTTGCCATGCAGTATAAACTTCAGATATCATTCGGTTCCCATAGTGTGAGCAAACCTCAGGAGTTTCCTGGATGTGTACGCCATTAAAAGCAGGCTAAGGCCACCCTTATATGAGTCGAGCAGTAAACCATCTAGTGAGACCAGAGTTCCTAGGACACGATTAGGTATAAAGCTTGTTTCTTATAAAATATAACATGTTAATATTTATACAGACAGTAGTATCCTAACTAGACAGTTTTAGGATGTTAGCGCACGACTCAGATGGGTACTAGAAGCGGAGTAATGCTCCGAGGAGCATAGTCAGGTAGAAAATGCTTGGTATGTGTATAGCGTTTTCTATCTGATGTTACGGTTGTATCTGGGTTATATCTGAGTTGTGTAACTCAGTGAGTTTAATGCTGGCATAAATCCGAGCTTGGGATAACTAGATCGCGCTGATTTATAGTTTCATATCAGGTTGTTATTAACCCTGATGCAGGTTTACATATTCAGGTGGAGGGATTCATGCCGAAACATTTAGTAAAAATGTTTTTGGCTTCAGTCGGTGAAGACATTTGCAGTTTAGATCCCAGGTAAGTGAAGATCAGTGTTGAAGGAAACCTCATCTGGAACTGAATTTTCCTCTGTAACAGCTCCGCACAGTAAGGGGCGAGTTTATGGCGCATCTCCCTAATCTCTAGTGGTAGGTCTTGGGAAATTATTAATGAATGGCCATTCCAGACAAACTTTTTATTTTTTTTATAAGCTAATATAATAGCTTGGACGTCTTGAAAATTTAACATTTTAATATAGATTGGTCTTGGCTGCGCAGATGACTGTTGGCTCGGAGAGCTCTGTGCTCTTTCAATCTGGTATTTGTGTACAGGGTCTGGATTTTACATAAACTTATGAAAATTTGTGTGCAGACTTCAATTAGTTGGTTAGATTCGTATTTCTCACTTAGGCCACGTATCACCAGATTGTTTCTTCTGCTTCGTGCCTCTAGGTCGGTGATCTTAGCTTGCATGTTGCTGATTGTTCTGTCTCTGGTTTGGAGAGCTTCTTTAGTGGCAAGAATCTCAAGTTCATTCGCTTTAGATTTTTCTTCCACAGACTCTAGTCTACCAGCAATTTTTGTAGAGAGGTGTCAAATACAGAAAATTTTGGAGTTCTTGTATGGCATTTTGAAGGGTAAGAGAGCGTTTTTAGTTCATCAATGGGTTGAAGGTTGTCTGGTTTGCCTTTAGTCGGGTCTTTGGAGAGCTAAAGTTTTAGACGATCTTAGCCTCTTTGGGTCTTTATCCGTGAGGTGATGATAGCAGATAGTTTGGCTTTGGTGGCTTGCGTGTCCATGTTCTCAGATTCTCTTGGCATTCTAGATCTCTCAGACGTTTGGTGTGTTTGTTTCTTCGGGTTTGCTCAGTATGTGGTTATACCGGTCAGGCCTCTAATGACCGCTGGTGAAATAGTAAGCGACAATCGCAGTTAATTTAAGTTTTCAGGAACCCACAGGATCACTGTAGAATCTCTAGATATGTTCACAGTAGCTGGTTAAAGTTAAAGGTAACAAATGAAGCGTAAAGAGGTTTGGAATTCCCAGATTAAGCTGTGAAGCTGATGTTGGGTCCTGGAGCATCAAGGAGAGGGTACCGATTAGATGCCCACCATCTTGGATCCGAACAGGACAATGTCTTGCTGTGAGGCGACAACACTACCGCAGCACTACCACCGCGGTCTTGCTGAAATCCAATAATATACCATAATATTATTAAACAATACACTCCAGGTTCTGGACTTTGTAAATGCAGCACTTGCCACAGTGTTACTTCAGGGCTAATGCTGTCTGATACAAGCAGCACACAGCCAATACATGGGGAGGTAAAGGTTGTGTGAGTTGCCTGGCATCGATGTTAATATATATATATGTATATATATATATATATATATATATATATATATATATATAAGCAGGAAGAAGGTTATAGGCCCCTAGGTAGTGAGTGGATGTGCTATGTGTTGTTTCTTAGCTAATGCAAGGGCATACTGAGGAATGGATTGATAACATCCTTAGTCTTGGATGTCATGCCGTTACTTATGAGGATTACAACTTAAAATGCCTTCCTTACCACTGTGGACACATAATGATCAAAGCTAATTTTGCTATCAACCAGCCTTCCCAAATCTCTCACCATTGTGTTGGAACTTAGGGGGTATTATTAATAGTGTAATTTGAAGGTACCTCGCCTTTGCTGAAAGGGATAATAGTGTAGGCTTTCTGAGTTAAGTTTAAGTCTGTGTCTTTGGCATAAATCATTTATGTATGTAAGCCCATTTTGTAGTATGTTGATTTTGTTTGGGGATTAAGTGGTTGCACACAGTTTGCAGTTGTCAGCAAACTTGGTGAGCCACAGACCATCTGTTAACACATGAATTTCTGAGAAATTGTTTCCAAACAGTAGGAGGCCCAGCACATACCCCTGTGGAACACCAGTGGCAATAGGTCTGCTGGTAGAGGTGGATTCCCCAAGTATGACTGTATGTGTTCTGTTGATGAGCCAGTTGGCTACCCGTCTAAAGATATATGGGTTAATCCCCAACTGGGTGAGTTATTCATGGATGCCTGAGCAGGGGAATGTGTTAAAGCCCTTGGCCAAGTCAGGATAGGCAGCATGTACTGATTTACCTTCATCCAGGGCTTTGCTGCCACTCTTGAAGAATTCCACTAGGTTTAACAGGCATGATCTGCCCTTAGCAAACCAAACTGAGTCGGGTCAAGCATTTGAAGGTCACCAATGTCCTTGTTGATAAGGTCCAAGATGATTCTCTCCATGGCCTTACAAACAAGTCTGGTCAGGCTTATGGGTATATAGTTCCCTGGGTGGATTGAGGGACCCCACCCTCTGTGCATGGGGAGTACAGTTGCTGTTATTCACTCTTCCAGGACAAAGCCAGCACTTAAATTGTAGTTGAAGAGAATACCCAGTGGTTCCACTAACTCTTGCTTTACACTTGTCTATGTTGCAGTTCATTGCTATAAACTGCAATGTCACAACAGTAAAACAAAGGTTGCATACCCTGTACTAGAAGCCAAGACCATCTGTACTCCAGCCCTACACTAAACACCTGCTACCACAGGATTAGTTACATGGTATTACATATTTTACTATTCATTCTTAGGGTCTCATTGTTAACTACCAAGCAGCGTCACTTAGTGGGTTTGCACGATGCCCAATAGTGTTAATTGAAGGCATCCAATTTCTATTTTTGGCTCTCTGGGCTGCAGTTTACACACTACTGCACTTTGCACAAACCAAATAAACACAGCCAAACCTACCATTCATTTTCCTCCGATTCCCATGTTTGCACTGAGAGGCGCAGCACGCAAACACTGGAAAAGGAAACAAAAAAATAAATAAAATAAAAGATAGAGAGAGAGAGAGGAAAGGATTGGATCCGACTACCATCAGGCCCCGAAAAGGAAAGTATCAGTAGATTAACATGTACTGCCATAGGGTCAGTTAAGTAGTAAGTGTATTTCATATACTCAGTAGTAGCTGTCAGACTTTAGCAATGCATCTCACAGTGTGCAAACAGGTGTGTCTTGTATGTATATATACTTTGTTAATTCTTGCGTAATGGAAAACTACATATTATTAAGTATTACTGCTGTTTATTGTCCATTTCTTGTGCATGGCATGACATTACATGTGGAAAAATTAAAAAAATGAAGGCCCTGTCTCACAGTATGTCACATATTTACAATACAGCTGTGTGTTGCCCCCCAAGCACTTTAACCCTGGCGTCTCAGTACTTCTTCCACACATATATCACCTACACTTCTGAAAATAATATCAAATGTTGTGTGATATGCAGTACACATCAATCTGGTAACATGCAGAACTACAACTACTGACTCATATGCCTAATAAACCTTATCTACAAGGCTAGGGAAGGGATCAGCATAGACCTTATCCACAGGGACATAGCTGACCTTCAACACACTTGAGTCAACCTATGTTGCATTTGTCAAGGATAGATCTTACTTATTGAACCTCGTGGACTTCTTTGATTCTGACCCCAAAGACCTGGATGACAGATAACAGGACATACCACCTATGTTCAGTTATCCAAGGCCTTTGAAAATATCCCCCATTCATGTCTCATAGTGAAAATGTCCCATCTGGGAATTAAGCCATACAGTACTAGCAGGATAGACAACTGGCTCATCAAAAGAACACACACTCTCAAAGTTGGGACTGCGTTCCCCCCATACACTAGCCACTTACACATGGAATACCCCAAGGATCTGTGCTGGGCCATCAACTGTGTGGAAACTACGTCCCTGAAGCACAGCCAGCTGTAGGTGGCCTGTAGTTTACCAGGTTTGCAAATGACTGTTAACTGGACACAGTAACATATTACAGAAGGGACTAACAGAGACAAATGATTGGTGCCAAACACACAGACTGAACCTTACAACAAACAATGCCTCATTTCCCCCTTTGGCAATGAAGTGCCCCTGCTAATTATAATGTACATAGCATCCCTCTCAGCACGAACACAGTGTTTTGAGAGTTGGGAACACATGTTCATAGCAATCTACACTTTCATCACTATGTATCTATAGTGGTGAGACACACATTTTGCATTGCACATATCATATATATGGACATTACATCCAAGACCAGGTAGGTCATTGGTCTGTTGTACTCCACCCTTATCAGACAACTAATTGACTACAAGGCCCCCTTCTGTCTGTATCTCACCAGACAACTGCAGCAAATGGAGGAAAATAGAGGTTTGTGACTGGGAGAATGCAGGTCCTCCAAACATCACATACATGGAAAGACATCAAGACCTGTCATTGTACTCAGTTTCCTTCAACCTGCTGAGAGGTGACCTTTGTCTTACCTACAGAGAAGTCTCAGACCCTCCCCTACTGGAAATGCTGGACATCTGCAAATGAAATGGAACAGGGATAACTTGGGCTGGGTTTCTCAATCTAGCCAGTGACATAAACAGAGCATGCAGGTGAGATAGATAGATCCCACAGTGAATCACATTCCTCTGCTGTAGGCTCCCACTGTGTGTGAAGCAGTGCACCTCAATGATCCCCTTCAAGCGCAAACTTCACTACTGTTTGGGTGATTGTAAAGTCACCTCTGGGCTGGCACCTATGTCCCTCATAGGCAGGTCCAGTTGTTGCTGCTCAGAAGAGTGATCTGCTAACAATGACCATCTAAATATTCTTAATAAGGGTACCTGTGTTTTTACAAAGCTAGGCTTCTATTGCCTCATGCATACTGACAACCAGGTACTCATAAAAGTACAAAGAAATGTGAGAGATGCAACTATACAATGAATCTAGAATAAATACTCTCTCTCAGGTAACAACAAACCAGATATCAACACACACACACACACACACACACACACACACACACACACACACACACACACACACACACACACACACACACACACACACACACACACACACACACACTTCAGCTCCTAAACAGACCAAATGTACAACACATACCCCCACATATGCAGAGGTAGTCATTAGAAGATTACGAAAAGAGCAGAGACCTCACAAACGCAAACCTTCTGTAAAAATTACAGTCCCAATGGAACCCACTATAGATAAAAACAAATGTTTCAGTGTGTCAGCCATTAAGCCCTTAAAGCAAAACACCTGAAGACCAATGTATTGGTCATAGGAGAATCCACAGTGAGACACACAGATGTCCTCCACACCAGTTTGTACAAGTTGAAAGTCACACTCAGCTGCCTGTCAGGTGTCAGGGTCTGCTAATGCAGGAACTTGAGTCTCTCAAAAGCAAGGACAGTTACATCTCTGTTGTACTCCATGTTGAAGTCAATGGCTTGAAACGTGCAGTACTGCACTACGTAAAAAGAGATATGACTGAGCTCTCAGATTATCTGTCCCAGACATGTATGGTCATAGCCCTAAGCAGCATTCTACCTTCACCCAGGATGATGTCTCAGTACAAAAAAAATAATTATCAACTTCAACAATTGGCTTAGCTACTGGTATCACTCCACAGAAATCCAGTATTTGTCACCCTGGGATGATATGGTCAACAGACCTCTCTGCTTTGACAGGGATGGTCTTCACCTGTCACCTCTTGCCTTTTGGTTACTGGCCAAGGTACTTGCCTATCCACAGTATTTTTTTAGGTAATGACATGAGAACAAAATTCCTGACATAACAATTTCCTCAAAAGACAAACCCAAGGTTATACTGCTTAATACTAGGAGTGTAAATCAGAAACTGCACTGAATGGTGGCACTGCTTATTTGGGAAGATGTCAATGTTTGTGCAGTCAAAGAGACATGGTTAAGGGCTGCAGATAGTGCTCCAGCCATGAAACCCTATAATGTCTTCCACATGTTCAGGCTGTAAAATGAACATGAAAGAAACAGAAGAAGAGGTGTTTCCATCTTCATGAAAAACAAATACACTTCAAGACTGGTTATGCAGTACAACTCCCTAGAATTACTTTAAGTCCATCTAACTGTAGAAAAAAAAAACCTCCACATCATTGTTAACTACAGGTCCACCAACCTGAACCATTAAAACCACACGGAGCCTTCCTGGACCTACTTAAGTCACTCATAGTACAGTCAAACACCCTAGGCATGGGTGACTTTAACTATCCTTCCATCAATTGGGATACATATATGAGCTCAAATACACTCACCCTATGGTTCCTGTACTTTGCTAACACAAATGCTCTGGAACAGTTAGTCCACACCCCCAGAAGGGGATGGAATGTTCTTGACCTAGTACTCATCAACATGGAAGATCTCTGTGGCACCCTGTTTGCGAGACACTCCCTAGAAAGGTTTGACCATACATCAGTTATGTTCAATCTAAAAATTGTACCTGACCCCCCTCAGAATCCAAAAGGTTGGAAAGTTTCACCAAAGCAAACTATAGCCTCCTAAGTGATGGCATACATAGTTTCAACCCCACTGCCACCACTGATAGTAAAGACTCCTATACTGATGTGTACACTGTAACACCCCTGCACTGGCCCAGTAATCAAGGAGCCTCAATCCTCGCCACTGGCAACAGTGAGGGATGTGCACAATGGGAGGATTACAAAAACATGCACAGTAAAGTACAATTTCCCTTAAGAGCACACAGAGATCACAGTCAGTCTGGGACGGGTTTCTGCCTCTTTCTCCAGATCCCCAATAAGACTCCCCATTGCAGTTGAGTGGTCAAGCCAAAACCTGCAACACCCTCTCTGTCCAACCTGTGTTTCATGGCCCTGCCCAAGTAACTGACACATACATACATACACACACACACACACACACACACACACACACACACACACACGCACGCACACACACACACACACACACACACACACACACACACACACACACACGCACACACTTTGAGATTTGATTTATATACAAACACACAGACACTCCTGGTGAAGGCTGGCACAGGTTTACTAGCTATGCCCCCTCCTGCCCAGACTATAAGGTAGTTATCGCTGCCACCAAACACTACTTATATCAGCTACTCTAAAGGCCCTTACAAAGGGTGCCCAATCCTACTGTGTAATGTTACTATTATCCAAATAGTAAGTGTGACCAAGAGCAAGGCCATTGGAGTGGCCTATACAGTGTCACCAAATACATATGCAAGTAATCTATGAGCTTAAATATCTCTAAACAAACCAGCCACAAATAAAAGGTTTACAATATATTTAATAATAAATAATAAAAGAACAAGACAATATTCAAACAACCCAGTAACTACAGAGTTCAGAATCACAGGAAATATTTTAAAACAACATTGCAGGATACTCTCAAATAAATACAGAAAACACCTAAACTAATCTTTACTATATTCCTATCTATATCTAAAATATACTATGCCCTAAATAACTTACTTACAGAGCAAGGCAAATGCAGATGATGGATGTTTCTAGGTCCAAGACAAGATACAAAATGCCCAGTCTCTCTATCTGAGAGAGTTCTTAAATTAAGAAGAGACATGGTTTAGGGCAGCAGAGAGTGCTCCAGCCATGAAACCCTATAATGTCTTCCACATGTTCAGGCTGGTTAGCCTGTCACTCTTTGTCACCTGCCTTCACTTCGCAGGCTAACAGAAACTTACAAAATTTAACATTTTTGTGTGGAAAATAAATAGGTCTCAGATGTTTGCTCAGAACTGGAAGTTGTAAAACAATTAAATACCTTTACATTTTAGGCCTAGTAATTATTTCTCTCCAAGACAATGGAAAAAAGCTTCTAGCTCCAGACATCCTGTCACCTTGTTGCATTAACTAAGTAAGTTTTATAGCACATCATAAAGCACTTCATTTCAACTTATTTTCTTGAAATTTTGCAAGTTAACTCTCTATGTTCCAGATTCTACTATTAAAGCATACATTTCCACAGGTTTATAGTTTATATACATTTCTGTTCTTTTCCACTGGGGTACACTGTGGTTACATTCTTGAGGCTCATTACATAACATACGGTTCTTTTACATTTGTAGGACAAGCATATGAATCATATTACAATTCACAAATGACATATGATTATTTACAAAATTCCAGATAGCTGGACTGGCAGTGTCGCATACACAAATGCCCTTTATAAACAGCTTTACAAATATATAGACTAAGCCATACCAGAACAGATCAAGACTTGCTCATGAAAAAACAAGCTGCACTGGTGGACATCTAGCATACATAAATTATACAACATGAGAAAGAAAGTGATGTCCAGGAATTAGATAGAACAATTTCAGAAGACAGACACCCTCCTTAAAATGAGATATCTTGTAATGTGCTGTAAAGCTAATTATGAAACTAAATTAGCATCCATAGCTAAGGATGATCACAAGGCATTCTTTAGCTATGTCTGTAATGTAAAAGAGAAGGCCCAGCCTTGCATTGCATTCATTGTGGATGGTATGGGTCACACTGAACCTGAGGACATCAGCAACCTGTTTACAGACAGGTTTGGCAAAAATTTCACACCCCTGCCTCCAGCAATCATACCCCAAAGCATACCTGTCACCAGTTCTCTACCTATGATCTCCAAAGAACAGGTCATAACCACACTAACCAAGGCCAAAAACACAGCCTCTATGGGACCAGATAACATCCCAGGCTGCTTACTAAACTGTAAAGTATGAGCTAGCAGAACCACTGGGTACCCTCTTCAACTACTATTTAAGTACTGCCTTTGTCCCAGCAGAGTGGAAAACAGCAACTGTACTCCCCTTGCACAGAGGGGGTCTGTCAACTGACCTGGGGAACTATAGTATCATAAGCCTGATGAGCCTTGTCTGTAAGACCATGGAAAGAATAATCTTGGACTTTATCAGCAAGGACATTGGTGAACTTCAAACTCTTGGCCTGTTAAACCTAGTGGAATTCTGCAACAGTGTCACCAAAGCCCTGGAGGATGGCAAATCAGTACATACAACCTATCTTGACTTTGCCAAAGGCTTTGACACAATCCTCCACTCAGGCATCTATGAGACACTCACCTGGCTGGGGACTAACCCATACATCATTAGACAAGTAGCTAACTGGCTCATCAACAGAATGCATACAGTAATACATGGGGATTCCACCTGTTCCAGCAGAACTGTTACCAGTGGTGTTCCATAAGGGTCTGTGCTGGGCCTGCTACTGTTTGAAATCTGTGTCTCAGAAATTCAGGGGATTACAGAAGGCCTGTGGCTCACCAAGTTTGCTGATGGCTGCAAACTGTGAGCAATCATTGAGTCCCCAAATGATGTCAACATACTACAAAATGGGCTTACATACATAAATGATTATTGCTACAGTCTTAAACTTAACCCAAAAAACATGCACTATTATCCCTTTCAGCAAAGGAGAGATACCTACAAATTACACTATAAATTATACCCCCTAAGTTCCAACCCAATATTAAGTGATTTGGGAATGCAGGTTGATAGCAACATCAGCTTTGATCATCATGTGTCCACAGTGGTAAGTATGTCCTTTTACATTGCATACCTCATAAGTAAGGGCATAGCATCGAAAGCTAAGAATGTCATTAATCCACTGTATTCATCCCTCATCAGACTAATAAGGGAGTACAATGCTCCCTTGTACATGTACCTTACCAGACACCTGCAGCAGCTGGGGAGATCTAAGAGTTTCTCAACAAGAAAATCCAGGGACTTCAACACATGACCTACATGGACAGATAGAAGGCCCAGTCATTGTACTCTGTATTGTATAGATTGCTAAGAGGCAACTTGTGCCTGGCCTATAGAACACTCTCAAACCCTACCTTAATGGAAATGCTGCACCTCCATGAATCAAATAGGAGAAGACTCACTCTCTGTAGGGACCTTAACCTAGCCTGTGACATCAACATGATATGCTAGAGAGACAGATATGTCTCCCAAAGATTGGCACTGGTATGGAACAAACTCCCAATTCTCATGAAACAGAGCTCCTCAATAACCTTAAATGTAACTTGGACAATTGGATGGGAAATCAGAAAATTACCCCAGGGATTCACATATGTCAGTCTTAGATGGGGTGACCAGTGCTGATGTTGTATTCACAAATATGGACTACATATCTTTGTCTATAAGGAAACAATGGTACAAGTTCACTAGGCTTAAAAATACCCTAGGATCATTAGCTTAGTCACCTCCTATGAACCTAGGGCCATTATGGTAGTAGCCACATATGAACCTATGAAGCTATAAACCTATGCATGCCTGCCAACATCTTGCCTCACACATGTCCTGCTGATGTCACATACTATAAGTTCAGCTGCAGTCTTGCAAGAGTCAGACTTGTGCCATGGAACTTGCATTAAGTACTGTGTTCTGTAATCTGTGTACTTAAATAGGTAGGGGTTCTATTCTCACTGCAATCAAGTGTGTGTGTGTGTGTGTGTGTGTGTGTGTGTGTGTGTGTGTGTGTGTGTGTGTGTGTGTGTGTGTGTGTGTGTGTGTGTGTGTGTGTGTGTGTGTTTGTGTGTTGGTCTGCTCTTGACTTCAAATTATAGAGACAGCCTTTTACCACAGCATGTAGTACACTGTTACTGCCATATTCTCTGCAGACACTGCTGAGGTCTTCAGCTATATCAGATTTTTGTATATGCAGTCATCCCACCCAGGCATGGTCAGACACTGGCCTGGAGGCCAGGCAGAGGACACCTCATCCTATACCAGACATATTACAGTGAAGCACCTTTTAATCTATCCACATACATCATGGCATGGTCTGTATGCCCTGTGTTATCTTGATGAAAAAGCCCTGTAGTCTCTCTAGCTACTGCATGTATCTGTTGAGGTACATGCAAAAGAGAGCATTATACTGTACTACTGTTCTGATGAGGCTTGACTACAGTGCTGTCAAACAATCCCATGATCTGAATATGCTGGTGTGACTTATGATGTGCACCATGGGTTTGTCCTGGAAAATCTTTACAGAGTGAAGTTAGAAGGTAATGATACACATTACAGTTTCTGACTTTACAACCCTTACAACAGCATTCACTATAAAGTTGTGAAATTTGATGTTATCAACTGTTTAACATTCCAAGGCCGGTATATGTCAAAGGTACAATGAACAGTTCAACAACAAAATGCAGATATACTAAGCACTAAATTAGCTATGCACACTGAGCATCAGACACAGCATTTGTATCCCTGAATCCAAAAGATAGAACCAAAAGATAGAAAACAGGGATATGGCAGTTATTATTACTTACACAGGTTGTTGTGTGTGGTGGGGGGTGCAGGAAGACTAGGCTGACACAAAAGGTCTGTGAGTGTGTGTGAGTAAGAAGGAGAAGAAGGCAGACATTGGGATAAAACAACAAATGGCCAGTGAGACAAAATGAGCAACTGCTGCGTGTGTGTCTGTAGGGGTCCTCTAGGTGAAATTGGTGTGTGAGTACCTGCATGAACACAGACAAGCTCTGTGTTAGCTCTACATCTTGGTTTATTGGACAAATCTGACCTGTGCATGGTAGAGGTGGCAGTTCCTGTTGTCATCCCTGTCACGAGAACTGGATCTGACAGGAGTTGCACTGTCAAGTCCACACCCACGGTTAGATGTAGTGTTGCTACCTGACCATGACTAATGTCTGCTGGATGAGCTCCCTTCATGGAGATGCCCAGGACCATGATCCCATGACCTGCCATGTCTGTGTGTGGACAGCACACTCACTGTCAGATCAGTGGAAATACTGCCACTATGGGAGCATGACTGGGCACAACAAGTTGACTGACAGCAGATGATATGGCTGACCTCTGCCCATGAGGATGCTGTTTCCTTCCCAGCAGACGTTCCATCACAGACACTGCTTGTTCCATGATAGACACCCCTCGGTCCATCACAGACACCCCTCATTTTAATGTGTCATTCATCCGATCCAGTGAATCGGCAACACAGTGGTGCAGTCACACATGTCAGATTTTGCCACATCCACAACCCTGAGCATTTGTTTAGCTCACCTATGGGAACACGTCTGTGCCTCTATGATGACCATAAACATACTTTGAGTGGCACAGGAAGTGACACCTGCAGCAGTTGGAGGATGGACAGCAGGCCCCCTATGAGCACCCCTATCAGTTCTCCTGTGTGGCATTTGCTATGGCCATATTCAACAGTCAGTGAAGCTGCATTAGCCATACTTCCCTGATCAATGTCCTTGTCCTCCACCTGTCCTATATCTGTGGGCTCAGTGGACTGGTTAGGCATAGCCCTACTGGTTGTGTCAGATGGAAATGCAGGGGATGCTGTATGTCAACCTCTGTGTCAGATTCAACCTATACACCAATGACTGTGCCTCAGTTTGGCCATCATCATCATCAGAATCTACTTATACACTGACATCAGGTGGCACAGGGCCCACCCTCCCACTGTTATGTTCACCTGTGATAAAAAACAAGAAAGAAAGGAATACATGAATACATACAAAACTATAGTGCAATATACACTAACAAACTAACAGTGCTGCCACTATTACAGACAATACAGCAATACACACAACAGGCCTGTGATCAAAATCATACACTACAATATTAATTTAAATTGATCAGTAGTACTGACATAAAAAAATATTTGACTTGCCATCTGCAGGAGATGTACTGTGCTGTAGTCCAGATAATCTTGGAAGAAGTTAAGCAAGAGTTAAGGGCAACATCATCACAATTAACAGTAATACAGGAGGAAATACATTTACCCCATTAAATGTGCCTTAACTCTACTTTCAAATAGAATGTGGCTGACAACTTCAACCTAAGCTTATAACTGTAGCAGTCTTCAACCCCCCTCCAAGGAAAATACATGTGTCACAGAATTAACTTATTCATTTTAATTGTTTTACTATACAACAGTATTCAACTGTTCAGATAACAAATCCTACCTGGAAGCTCCTCTGGGATGTGCTCACTGTCTCGGAAGGTGTTGCACCCACACCCACGACATGCAGTACTGCACTCTCCTGGGAGATGGCTGGATCTCTAATATTTGTCAGGAACACTTCATTGGGGGTTAGTGGTTGTTCCCTAGCATGCCCTCCCCCAGTAACCATTTGGTCATAGCCCACTACAGATGCTCGTCTCCATGCAGCTTTTATCATTTCAGTGGTCCTGTGGTGCACTTGTTCATAGGTTATTGCATGGCCACCCACAAGATTGAGCTCTTCTACAATCTGCTGCCATATTCTTATCCTCAGTGTCATATCTACCTGTTCCCTTTTCAGGAGAAAAGCACCATGTTGCCAAAATCCATCAATAATTACATCAGTAAAGGGGGTCTCCTTTGATCGACATGCCTGAGTGACACACTTGTAGATGTCCTAAATTACAACAGAAGTATAATACAAATAATTATCACATAACTGAAAAATAAATGTTTTCAGATAAAACAGAAAAGGTAGCTAGTCAGTATTACCCACTGGAGAAACATAAAACAGTGTAGAGATGTGAAATACTAACAACAGGCAGAATGCAAAACAAGGAGGGTAACAAGAGCAACCTATCCCTGTTTGTGCCATAACAGTAATTCATCTTTGCCTCCCCAAGAAAAAGAACAAGCAAATGACCAATTTTGCTAACAAAACATCTTTCAAATGCTAAAAGTGCTATCAAAGGACCTGTTCCTGAAATATTTGTACATATTTATCAGACAGCATTCCATTTCCATGTATTATCAATAATGTGTACCTCTGAAATGGCTTGACAAACATGCCCATGCCGTCAGTACATTTCTAAGTAATGCATACAGATAAAAGCATAAATGCCTTTGCTTTACATTATTCTTAAATACATTCCAGTATATGCATTATGTAGGTGACAAAATGGGTGCATACCTGCTGATGATTACAACTCCTCTGTACATTATTGTCCTAAAGAAAAAACATTTTTTGCAGTCTTCCAAACATATACAACTCTTCCCACCATCAGTTTTGGCTACCTACACGTTTGCCTTTTTATAATGGCGTAGATTATTAATGGATTTCATCAGTCTTTGTCTGTGTTTCATAGATGCTAATTATAGCGTAAGCAGCTGAACTGAATGCTAATCAACAAATCCAACATGGTGCAACTATTCAACAAGCTATAAAGCATCCATTTAGACTTCATGCTGGTTTTTCCTGCAGATGTCAAAACCTTTGGCGTACACAGAAAGTCTACACAGACAGAATATTTGGGATTGCTGCTGCTTTAATACATTTGTATGTGCTAGAGGTTGAAGCCAATGCTGCTGCTGCCAATAGGCCTAGGCTGTGAAGGAGAAGAATTTTCAGACCACAATTAATTTATCACAACCTATAGGGTAGACAGAGACATACTGCAGGGACTCTGTGATCTCTGCCACCCTCAACTCAGAGCCATAGCCAACTGAAGGTAAACCATCCCAGTGGAAACTAAGGTATATGTAACCCTTAGAATCTTAGCTACAGGTACCTTTCTGAGACCAACAAGAGACATATTGTAGGTGTTACAGGCATCAGCATCCAGGATATTCCATCAATTCCTGTATGCAATGCTCTAACATGCCAGTGAGCACATATATTTTACCTGTAGCTCTGAGGAGTGGGCCAAAAATATGCAACAGTTGTACCAGGTAGTGCATTACCCTGAAATACCGGGTGCCATAGATTGCACTGATGTAGAAATTCAGGCAACACCTGGGAAACAGGGTAAGGTCTAAATGAACAGAAAAGGCTACCATTCTATCAACTGCCAAGTCATGTGTAATGCCCAGGGAATCATCTTGAGTGTGTGTGCTGGCAACCCTGACAGTTACCACCACTCACATATCTGGCGCACCTCCCAACTGTGCCAGATGTTTGGTAGGGGGATATCCCACAGGGGCATTTGCTAGGAGACACAAGCTATGCACTAGAACTATGGCTGATGACACCCATCATAAATGCATACACACCCAAGGGAGAATGCTATAATGAGGCACACCTTCAAACCACGAATATGATAGAGCTTGTGTTTGGGCTGATGGAGCCATGGTTCCAGTGCCTAGATACATCTTGGGGAGTCCTGCAGTACAATCCATGGTCATGTGCAGAAATCTTCAAAGTATGTGCCATGGTACACAACATAATCCTAAGGAAACAGCTGCAGCAGGATCAGCAAGGGGAAGGGGCACACATCCCACCACCAATGCCAGGGTCACTACAGTCACACGGAGATGAGGAGTCATCAGCTGCTGTTGGTGTAGGCAGACATAGGTGTGCTCAGTACGCCCTTGCATTTGTTAACAAAGTATAGCACACTCACTCACCATCTAGGGGCCTAACACCTTCCTTCTGCTCACATACATATAGTAACATTGATGCCAGGCAACCCACACAACCTTTACTTCCTCATGTATTGGCTGTGTACTGCTTGCATCAGACAAAGTCAGCCTTGAAGTAACACTGTGGCAACTGCTGCATCTACAAGGTAAGTCCTAATCCTGGAGTGATTTTTTTAATAATATTATGGCATTTATTTATTATTATTGGTACAGTAAGTAAGTAAAAGGTGGAACCTTTGTGCAGAAATTACATTAACATGTGACAGCAGAGACTTATTTGACTTATATGTGTCCATTAGTAGGTAGTAGGCATCAGGCATTAAAGATTTGCACAGTCATACCTCTCAAAAGTACTGAGGATCACTCCATGCCCTCAGTTTAGCACCATACATTTGCACTGCAAAATCACTGAAGAAAGAAGTTAGAAAGTAATGATACACTTTGCAGTTTCTGACTTCACAAACTTCACAATATCAAACAACAGGTAGGATGCAAAACAAGTAGAGTAACAAGATCAGTATATCCTTGTTTGTGCCATTACAGTAACTTACCTTTGATTCCCCCCAAAAGAACAGTCCATTCTTATTTGTACCATAACAGTAACTCACCCTTGCTCACCCCAAAGGAACAGTCTATGCTTGTTTGTGTCATAGCAGTAACTCTTCTCTATTTTCCCCCTCAAATGAACAGTGTACTCTTGTATGTGCCATAACAGTAACTCACCTTTGCCCTGCAAAAGAGCATTCTGTGCTTATTTGTGCCATCCAAGCTGCCTTTCAGTTGTTGACAACTGCATATTATATTATTCCCAATTAATATCCTTACACATTTTAAGGCCAATAATATAGAACAGCTTACACACTGCATGTGTCAGAGTACTGGTCAGATTTTTGATGAATGCCTAAGAAGCACAAAAAGTTGTCAGAGATGTATATTTGCAAGCTATAATCATAACAGGTTGTGTGACACTAAGTGCACTATGTCCAAATATAATAAATGTAATAAATGTACAAATAACGGTTTATGGTTTGATATCAGTATACATTATATTGCAGTTGGTTGTGTGAAGAATGGCTTCAGTTCTTTGCTGCAAAGCTGTTTGTCTGACAAAGAAGGATAACCCACCAATCCTGTTTTCTGAAGGTGCATCACAGTGAGAGTTGAAATCCAGACCTACGTAGAAATCTCTCATGTGCACTGACATTTTCTACTGGGTATATCATAGATTGCTTTTCCTCATTTCAAGTATTTCTCTCTTTTTTACTGGATAAGTAGACCATGAAAGTAGACAACCAAAAATAGAAACTGGATACATTCAATCAGTGCTATTGCATGAGCTGGAGTATAGATGGCCCTGGGGTCTGGTACAGCATGTGCAACCTTTGTTTTACTGTTGTGGCATTGCAATTTATAGCAATGAACTGAAACATGAACAGCTGTTATTTCAACTCTCTTGCGGGAACTAGTGTTAGTGAAGGACTGTCATGCACATGGTCCTGGGTTCAAATACAGCATATTCCATATAATTTTACTGTTGTTTTACTTCCCGTTATAGTCACTCTCACTTATAACACTTGACATAGTGTACATTATATTAATTATATGTATGAGGGCTGAGACACTAATATTGTATCAGTTAGTTCTTTATTTATTTATTGTTAACACTTTTATTATCAAATGCATGACTGTGAGTATACTGTGTGCTATATTCCTGTAAGTATATTTTGCTCCCTGGACTTCTATGACCTTCACATTTGTCAAACACACATACACAGCTGCCTGTACATCAAATTACCTTGAAATCACATTGTTTGCCACTGTTGCACACCACTTAGCATTACTCACCATGTTTGCTCAATGGCAAGAGGTATGCAACCATGTCAAACAGTATGCACACTCCCAGTAAACAAGATAACTGGAATTGGTGGAAAACCATCCTTCTCCGTTACATTTGATCCATCATAGACATTGCAGACATTCATGAAGGGGTGTGAGATTTAGGGCTCAGATATGGGGTGTCCAGGAATCCAAGATTTTTGTTGGACTCATAGTGAAACAATACAGTGCCAGGTTGCTGCAGGGGGACTATTCTGGGTCCTAGTATCAGTTAGAAGCTTGGGATAGTTTGGCCCGGGCTGTGTGGAGTGCACTGGTATCTCTCACACTGGTGATCAATATAGGTATCACTACAAGGACCTCCAGATGAGGAGGAGGGGTACGCTTCATGCTTTGATCAAGGAATTTAGGGTGGAGGACATCCCACAAATGTGTAAGTATCAACTGCAGAGAGTGCTTGTAAGGCTTAAAAGCTGACTGTGGGTAAGACTGGTATTCATAATGATATTCTGTTCTGTTCTGTTTTCTCCACAGCTGCCATGGATAGGGAATGCAATGTTAAGATCTATGGCACAAGACTGGCAAGGAAGAAGGAGGTATGTGGTATGTATGCAGCAGAAGACTAGTGTTACTGTAGCATTAAAACTTAAAATTAGCTTGTTTGGCATTTTACAGTTGCATCAAATTGAGCATGAATATCTCAACTATAAAAGCAAGTATGCATGCATTAGTCTGTAGCACAAACCAATAGTACAATACTAGACTTTAGTCAGAGGTGGTGGGTTCAAATACCAGACTTCCCAAGTATACAATACTGTTAATTCCTCAACTATGTGTAACTTAAAGGTTTAAAGTCAAAGCTCTATACCAGTGGCACACATGCCCTGCTGTAAATTGTAATTGTATAACTGGAATATGCATATGTGCAATATATTCACATGTAAAGGAGTACTTGCTGCAGTCTGTAGCATAGTGTGCACCTGTTAAGAGCTGCTAATCTTAAAAGTAATAGTTATCTGTTAGGGGTGATAGTCTTAAGAGTAAAGGGTAAGATACTAGAGTCAAATAATTGTATTAATGCATTCTATGTTACATATGACGATACCAATCTTATTTTGTTTTTATCTCAGCCCAACCCTTATCTCTCTCTTTTTTGTGTGTGTTTTTTTTTTTGTTTTATATTATTATGTGTCATCAAAATTTGTCCATGTCATCCATGTGCACCACATCATGAAATGATCCACAGCACAGCTTGGTAGGATTGCCCCACAGGATCCACCTGCCCTTACTCCACTGGCCCTGGCACCATTTCCCAGCACATATGGGAGCCAACCTGGCAGTACCACTTCTGTTGCCCCTGCACTACCTGTCCCTTAGGTAGTCCTCCCCCTGAGGATAGTCCAGTGGTTCCTTCTGGGATGCTAAACTGCCAGGGATGGTGAGTAAAGTTGCATGCTGCACTGTTGGTGTATGACTATGCAGGATGGAGTGGCTGCTCTCCCTCATTTTACATAGAACAAGGAGGAGGAGCAGGACATGTTAAGTGCTCCAGCTAGTGGCAGAGTGAGGTCACAGTGATGAAAGTGCACTGGGTGAGGACTTGATTCTCATGGTCATGCAATTTGAGGACCCTGGGTCCTGGATGTCCATACCCTGACCCCATCCATGGTTACTTCCAACCTCTTGTGCCCATTACCATACCTGTGTCTTGTCCAACATTCCTCTCTCTCTCTCCTTATCTCTCTAAAAAGAGCACTTGTCCCACAAAAAAAAAAAAAAAAGTTCTATACATAGCTTTCCGTTTTGCATATGTGTCATCTTGACACACTTGATTCAGTCCAATTGGCTATACAATATGACTGGGTCACCCCTTTCTCTGGAGGTGACAGTCCAAATTCAGCTAATATTCTGCATATATTATCAGTTTTTACCGTTGAAGAAATGGATAGCTATGTTTCTTTCCTACCTCGCTCCTGCACATTCCTATATTACCTTCCATTTGTTTTTCCTCCCTGCTTGGTCCCCATTTCACCACTGTCTTATCTTCCCTATTTCTTTTCATTACTGCATTATTGAGTAATGGTGCTCATTGTACACTAACAAGCAGCAACAGCAATATGAAAGTACTTAAAAGTGTTGGCTTCATTTGAATTCGTACCCAGTGCCATCTGGCCCCAAAAAGGAATGTATTACTGCATTAACTGCATTAACTGCATTAACGCATGTCTCCATAGAGTCAGTAGTAGTTAGGTGTATTCCAGAGACTCAGTACTGTCAGACTTTAGCATCCCTATTTCACCACTGTCCTATCTTCCCCATTTCTTTTCTTTAATGCATTATCGCATGATGATATGCACCCTCACCAATGAGCAGCAATAGTAATACAAAAGTACTTAAAAGTGTTAGATTCTGTTGTATTCAAACCCATTATCACGTAGCCTCAACAAGGAATGCATTACTGTATTAACTACATTAACACATGCTGCCACAGAGTCAGTTAAGTAGTGTGGTCTATTCCAGAGACACAATAATTACTGTCAGGCATCCCCATTTCACCACTGTCCTACCTTCCACATTTCTTTCACTAACATGCACCAAAGGTAAAGCAAAAGTAGTTAAAAGTATTAGATACAGCTGTATTCCAACCCAGTATCATCTGACCCCAAAAGGTACGTATCACTTCATTAACACCTGCTGCCACAGAGTCGGTTAAGCAGCAGGTGTATTCCACAGACTCAGTATCAACTGTCATACTTTAGCAATGCTGCCACAGGAATAGTTACATGACATTCTGTTATGTACTACTCATTCTAAAGGTCTCACTTTTGCCTGCCACGCAATGCAGAACAAACAAGATAAGCACAACCAAACCTTCCATTCATTACTCCATTGCCCGTGATTGTGCTTAGTGCCACATTGTGCAAACAATTGCAAAAAAAAAAATAAAAAATAATAATAATTAACTGAGAGGAAAAAAAACACAATTTGCACACAAATGAAGAGAAGGTTGGATGGTAATGAAAAAGAACCTGTGAATTCTATGATGCTTACTTGCACTTCCAACCTTGACAGCCATACATGTAACACTTTGTAAGTCTAACTTGACACAGGCTTCCTATGTAAGCATTCTCAGTTGCCATCCACACACTGAGGGAGTGCCTGCAAGATATTTACATTTGCTAGATGGAGTCAAGGATTTGGGATTCAGCAATTCTAATGAATTCAGACCTCATTTGCTTCTTTGCCATGCTAACAGCTCTGAATCTACACCAGAAGGCAACCATGTAGCTAAGGAAAATGAAGGGGAGCTGAACTGTTTATGTGTTTAACACAGAATTGAGGACATTACTTTGGGAAATATATATGCACAGAGGAGTACTGATTTTTAGATGATATACCTGTATTTCGTCAGCTATATATTGCATATGCTGACATGTAACTGTTGAATAGCATGTTTAATGTTTTTTTATATTTATTTTGATTAGCACACTCTTTTACACTTTTAATCTGTCTGCATTATTACAAGTGTACTGTTCATTTGGGGGTGGGGAAGCAAAGCTGCATTTGTGTTATTACACAAAAAATGATTATGTGGCTGTTGTTACTCTCCTTTTGTTGCATCCAGCCTACTGTCACATGTTAAGGTCAGTTCTGTACAAATCTCACACATTTTACTTTTTATTCTGTCCATGTAGACTCCTTTCCATGGCTGTATTCCAAAAGTTTTGGAATTCACCAGGAAGCACAGTCTACATGGTTGCATATAGCTTGTTGAATAGCTCCAACATGTTGCCTTGGTTGATTAGCAAATTTAGATGCTTATGCAGTAGCAACTTCTTCTTCTTCTTCTTTCGGCTGCTCCCATTAGGGGTCACCACAGCAGATCAACTGTTTCCATTTCCTCCTGTCCTCTGCATCTTGCTCTGTCACACCAACCACCTGCATATCCTCTCTCACCACATCCATAAACCTTATCTCAGGCCTTCCTCTTTTCCTGTTACCTGGAAGCTTCATCCTTAGCATCTTTTTCCCAATATACTCTGTATCCCTCCTCAGCACATGTCCAAACCAATGTAATCTTGCCTCTCTGGCTTTGTCTCCAAACCTTCCAACCTGGGCTGACCCTCTAATATACTTATTCCTAATCCTGTCCATCCTCATCACACCCAGTGCAAATCTTAACATCTTCAACTCTGCCACGTCAAGCTCTGACTCCTGCCTTTTTGTCAATGCCACTGTCTCCAACCTGTATAACATAGCTGGTCTCACTACCCTCTTGTAGACCTTCCCTTTCACTCTTACTGGTACTCATCTGTCACAAATTACTCCTGACACTCTTCTCCACCCACTCCATTCTGCCTGTACGCTCTTCTTCACCTCTCTTCCACGCTCACCATTACTCTGAACTGTTGATCCCAAGTACTTAAACTCATTCACCTTTGCCACCTCTACTCCCTGCATCCTCACCATTCCTCTATCCTTACTCTCATTCACACACACATATATTCTGTCTTAGTCCTGCTGACCTTCATTCCTCTTCTCTCTAGAGCATATCTCCACCTCTCCAGGGTCTCCTCCACCTGTCCCCTATTCTCACTACAGATCACAATGTCATCTGCAAATATAATAGTCCATGGGGACTCCTGCCTGAGCTCGTCTGTCAACCTGTCCATCACCATTGCAAATAAGAAAGGGCTCAGAGCTGATCCTTGATGTAATCCCATCTCCACCTTAAACTCATCCGTCACTCCCACCGCAGACCTCACCACCGTCACACTACCCTCTTACATATCTTGTACCACTCTTACATACTTCTCTGACACTCCCAACTTCCTCATACAATACCACAACTCCTCTCTAGGCACCCTGTCATATGCTTTCTCTAAATCCTCAAAGACACAATGCAACTCCTTCTGACCTTCTCTGTACTTCTCCATCAACACTCTCAGAGCAAACATCGCATCTGTAGTGCTCTTTCCTGGCATGAAACCATACTGCTGATCACTAATCATCATCTCCTTTCTTAACCTAGCTTCCACTACTCTTTCCCATAACTTCATGCTGTGACTGATCAGTTTAATCCCTCTGTAGTTACTACAGCTCTGCACATCACCCTTATTCTTAAAAATCGGTGCCAAAACACTTTTTCTCCATTCCTCAGGCATCCTCTCACTTTCCAAGATTTCATTAAACAATCTAGTTAAAAACTCCACTGCCATTTCACCTAAACACCTCCATGCTTCCACAGGTATGTCATCTGGACCAACAGCCTTTCCGTTCTTCATCCTCTTCATAGCTTTCCTTACTTCCTCCTTGCTAATCCACTGCACTTCATGATTCACTATCTGCACATCATCCAACCTTCTCTCCCTCTCATTCTCTTCATTCATCAACCCCTCAGAGTACTCTTTCCATCTGCTCAACACACTCTCCTCACTTGTGAGTACGTTTCCCTCATTATCCTTTATCACCCTTACCTGCTGCACATCTTTACTAGCTCGGTCCCTCTGTCTAGCCAATCGGTACAGGTCCTTTTCTCCCTCCTTAGTGTCCAACCTTTAATACAACTCTTCATACGCCTTATCCTTAGCCTTTGCCACCTCTCTCTTTGCCATGCACCTCATCTCCTTATACTCTAACGACAATGTTTACATTGTTTGTGTGTGGGATGTGAGGCACTATACTACACTTACTGAATTTAAAAGTTTCTGCACCCATGTGAGCATTGTGATGCGCACATGGTGGAAAACCACCGTGTATGCTTTACTGAATCCCACTGTAATATTTAGAGCATTGTATTTCTACTAAACAGGTGCCTATGGGACTACACCTTTTTAAATTTCCTAATGGTGTTGTTCAAAATGGCAAGCTTTATTGTAAGTTAGTTGAAGTATTCAATGAAACTGAAATTAGTGTGTTAAAAGTGATGGTTGCAGATTATAAGATTAACTTGGAAGTACTTTAATGTAATTTAAAAGCTGACAAATATAAAATGTAACAGATTTTTTTAAAAGCTGTTTGCAACTGTACAATGGTACATCAGTTGAAAGACACACAGTGACAGTTATTTATAAGAAAAAGAAAAAAAAAGAAGAAACTTTTACTAGGGACACTGAAATGTGCGCAAATGGAACAGTGTACCTATTAGGTAAACAAGTATTACATAATAGGACTTTAACAATAATAAAATCAGTCCTTTAAGAATTGAAAGAAATAATGTGAACATTGTGCTGAAAATAATTGTACATACAATGAGATGTTGAACGGGGAAATGACTACGGACTTTACTAATGACCCTATGGGAGGTACACGTTCTGATTTTAGAACACTTACTGCGTCTGTATCCCCTTTTCATCATATCTCAAGGGAAGAGAAAAGGGAAGGGGACAGGGAGAGGCAAGAAAACCTAGTAAATAATTATGCTGTGTTAAAACCTAAGTACCTTTTGTTTAAATTAAACGAGTGCCATATTAATGTACTTAAAAAAGTTTTTTTTTCTTATGCCTTCTAACAGAACAAACATTACACCAATTTTGAAAAATCTTAAATTGTATGTTAGAAAGCTTAACTTGCATTTTATATTATATAATGTGAAACAGTTTAGTGAACCTTCTGTTAACTGTCTTAGGGAAATATAACCTGAGTAAAGAATTAAGTATTAAGGGATGTAAATTACTACAACAAAAATATAGTAGAAATATTAAGTGATGAAAATTGTTATGAAAGTGTATCAGTTAATGTAATTAATGAAATTTTATGCAAATTGATTTACAGTTATTAGACATTGTGCATCAGGGACAGATATATATTATGTTACATGAATACATGAAAGTTGAATTCCAAAAGATGACAAGAATGTTTGGGATTACTAAAATGCACGAAGGTCTTACAGATCATTAACCTTTAGTCAATTATAGCTACCGACTTCAGTTAAACAGAAGCTATTGCAGTTTTTTGTATTCAGTATTGAAACCTATTGTACAGAATTCAATTTTTTCCTATAGGATTCATGGACACCTTTAGATCTGTTAAACAATGTATTTTTGGAGGTGATGAGAATTTCATGGTCACATTAGATGTTGATTCACTTTACACTAGTATTTTACAATATATAGGTATCGACTATGTCAGAATTTTTTTGCAAGCTTCCTGACTATACAAATGATTGTATTAAATTGCTTTGTGCTCTAACAGTATTAGTTTTGGAGAACATTTTTTTTTAAATTTAATAACAAATGTTATAAACAAAAACAAGGTGTAGAAATGGGTCACCAGATGACACCATCCTTCCCCCACCTAGTAATGAGCTGGTGGAAGGATACTGTAATATGTGCACATGCTTTATACAGTAAAATTGTTTCTACACATGATATATAGATTATTTCTTCTTTATATGGAAAGGAAGTGAGGAAAAACTGGAAAAATGTGTGAGTGAATTAAACAGTAGTACAAATTTTCTAACTTTCATCAGAAGTTAACAAGGTAAAACAGTTACCTTTCTGGATGTTGAGTTGCAAATGAATGTGGAAGAAAGAAAGCTAAGTAGTAGTATACATAGGAAAAAAATATTTGTAAATAACTATTTAAATGCAAAAAGCTAGCATGCATACATCATGAAAAGAAATGTATTTAAAGGACAGTTTGCCCATTTAAGAAAAATAGTAGCTGTGACATAAAATTTGAAAAATAAATAACTTTTCTTACAAATCAATAAAGGGTATTATCAAAGTGTTTTGGACTTTATTATTTTAGAAGTTAAAAATCTATGAGAAACAAGGTAATGTCATAGTTTATTAGCAGGCTTTGATAAAACAGCAAGTATCAAGAAAAAAGAAGAAAGTTTTAGGGCATTCCCTCACTCTATGCCAGTAGAATCAGAAAAAAAGGATACTTGGTTAGCAATAGCTGGAAAATAATACTGGAAAATAAGGAATTGTCATCTGTAAGAGGTACACAACCAAAGTTTATATATAAGAAAAACTGTAATTTTAAGGCATTATTTGAAAAAAGTTATGCTGAAAAATGAAAGTATAACAGTAAAAATGGCATGTTTAAATGTAACAAGTGTAAATACTGTCAATTTATAAATGAGTGTTCAAATATTATTTTAAGACACTCGCATAAACAGATTTGTGCTACTGGCAGGTACACATGTAATTCTAGTATGGTGGCATATTTACCTATGCATGAATCATGCAGCAGTTTCTATGTAGGTAAAACTACAAGAAAACTGTCACAATGTATGTATGAATATACACTTGCTGTTGGAAACAAAGTCATAAAGCTTTAGCAAAACATGCCTTATCTTGTTCAGAATTCAGGGAGTTTTTTTTTCTATTGGACCATGTATCACAAAAACTTTTTCTGTTGATGTAAATAACAGTTTAGAAGTCAAGGAAGTTAACTGTCAGCTTTTACTAAATGAAAAAAGTCCTATATTAAATGAAAGCATAAATATAAAATACTAAAGATAGAAAGGATATCATATATATTTTGTCTTTCTTTATTGATGTTTCATTCATTGTACTTTTAACTAAAAAGTTGTATGTGAACTTTTTATGTGAATGCTTTTTTTGTTAATCTGGAAGATTTTCAAATTTGGTATCATGTGATTGATTATGTAATTAAATAAACGTATAAGTAGAACTAAGTGACTGTTTTGTATAGCTCTGAAAAAGTTAATTAAATGTTTTGACAAAAGCACTCATCTTTTCAAAAGTGGTTCTCTTGTTGTGTGTTCTTTGGAAGAAAAGGGCAGTTGAACAGTTACCAGACTCTAGTATTTAAACTTAGAAGTACTTTTATTGTGTGTGCTTTTGAAGAAAAGGCCAGTTGAACAGCTATTAGATGATGGTACTTTAACTTAAAAAGTATTATTACCGTGACTCAGTGCTGTGGGATTACAGCAATTGCTTTCTTTGATTTTGTTTGTGTTTTTTAAGCATTGCTCTGGGCTTTTGTAAAATCATAATAGGAATGTTTCTGTGTCTTGAGGATTCTACACTGTCATTTTTTTCCAGTCCGGGCACCAGTGTGCATATCAAGACTGGGCACTTATTTATCCTTGGACTTCTGCTGCCAGCTGTCTTTTTTATTTTAACTGACTTCTGTCAATGAAATGTACTATTTAAAATACAGTCTATATAGCAGTGTTGTCTTTGTGATATTTTGTAAAAAGAGCATCCACATCATGAAAGTAATCACCGAGACTCTAGGAGGAATGCAATTCCAGCAATAGTACTCTCCTTCGTTTGCTGATTTTATCATCTCTCCATCCAGACCTCTCATGTCTACTCCCTTTTTTAAATTCACTAAGCCTTTTGGGTTTCTAATATCACGATGGGAATGGACCCCATTCCTAATTAAAAGTATGATTAAAGTTCATGAAATTAGTATTGTTTCAATCTTTGTCAGCCAGAAGTGCTCTTCACAGAAATGACTCCTCCTGCAATTCACAAGGAGTTACATGTTTTGGTAACATATCTAAATATGATTATAGATTGTTTTTTATAAGACCCGTTGCGCCTACTACCACTGGAACTGTCTGGGTATATTTATTCCACATTACTCTTGTTTCTGCCTGCAAATCCTGATATTTTATGACTTTGTGTCTCTCTGAACACAATACACTGTAGTCACTGGGCCTAGCAATTTTAATGATCAATGCTACTTTTGTCTTCTTTTCATGGACCACTATATCTGGTTTTCTCGTAGCTATTTTTTAAACTGTTGGTAATAGGTGATCCCATGTGATATAGACTTCATCATTTTCTATGATGCTTTGTAACTCATGTTTCCATTGCTTTTCAGCCACTTCAATATCATAATGTTTGCACAATCCCCAGTACAACAGTCTTGCCACGTTATTATGCCTTTCAGTATACATTCCTTCTGCCATTAATATGTTACAACCAGCAATGAGATGTGTGACTGTTTCCAATTCTGTTTTACAAAACCTACCTTTGTCTGTTTCTCCCACATGTTCAATGGACTTTGTAAACCAACGTGTTACATAGACCACTATCTGGGTCCGCCAATATTAACCTTTCATCTTTTGGTTTGAATTCACCTCTGCTTAACCACTTCTGCATTTGATCCTGATCAACATGAGGTTCTTCTAGGAGTTTTCTATACTTGCAACTATATTTATGAATTTTCCACCTTTCTTGCCTTCTCTTCTGATCCTTCACCTTATTTATTTATTTGTTTTACATCTGTTTACTTGGAAAGTTCAACTGGACACAGGTCCTTTTTCAGAGGAGGCCAGGGGAGAAAAGCTCCAGCAACAGGAAATACAGACAGTATAAAAGTTACAAAATACAAGGAAATTCCAATAGCATTTACAATTAGCAATCATACAACGTTGAGCCTTAAAGTTCTTTAGAGGTTGCATTAATGTAACACGTGACACAAAAGTATATTCATTAAAATAATGAGGAAAAGCAAGTTACAATAGAAATGAGTGCATAGATTGGAGTAAAAAATAGTACCCAATGAGCAAGATGTAGTTAAATATACTGAGGTTGAAGTTATCCAGAAGAGTTGCAAGAACAGAGCCAGGTGTCTACTACGTGAGTAGTTAGGAGCTTTTTAAATTGTACTGTGGACCAGTTAGAGGTAATAGGGGTTGGCAGTTTATTCCATATTTTAGGAATGATGTTTGACAAAAGAGATTCCCCAGCTGAGTTGCTAGCTTTGGTAGTTCTTAAAAGGAGTTTATTACTGGAACAGAGGGCTCTAGAAGGGTGTATGGTCATTTAAGATTTTGGAGAGCAGGGATTTTATCCAATTGATGCAGGATTTTGTTGGGAAAGGTTAATTGTTTATGGCGTAGCAGCTGAGGATGTTCTATCCATTTTAGTTGTTTGAAAGCTGTACAGTGATGTGACCTGTGAGTGGCATCAGTTACAAATCTGGCAATTTTATTGTAACAGGATTCCAGCTTGGTAAGATCAGTTTTATGGAGGCTGGTTAGTATTGGGGAGGCATATAGGAGAGTTGACAGGAGGTGTGTATGGGTGATGGTAGCTTTTGTGGTTGTAGATAAAAATTGTTTCTGTAAAGAAGATCTAGCTTCTTGTGAACCTTCTTAATTGTTTGATCAATAGGAATGTTGAATTTCAGATTATTGTTAGTTTTGACACTTAGCAGTTTATTGTGTGTTATTAGGATGATAATAGCTTTGTTTTGGAATCTATATTTAAAGTTAGGTGAGAAGATGGAGATCTTGTGGGATAGAAGAGTAGGAGCTTTGTTGTATTAGGGCTTAGAATGAGTTGGGAATTGGTAAGCCATGTTTCGACAGATATAAATTAATCTTGGCTTATGGTGTGGAGGTCTTCCAGGGTGGAGGCTGTGCATATTAGAGTTGACTTGTCGACATATTGTATCATAGGGGCATGAAGAGTAGAGGTATGGAGTTAATTGGTGAATAGGAAGAAAAGTAGATGCCCAAAGATGGGGCCTTGAGGGATTCTTAAGGCAACTGGGAGAAGAGTGGAGAGGTGGTGTTGCCACTCTATGGCCTACTGACATCTTGATAGGTAGCTTTGGAACCAGGTGACAGAGGATCTACTAAGATTTATGGAGGAAAGCATATTGATGAGTTTATTGTGACTTACCATATCAAAGGCTTTGGACAAGTCTAAAAATATGGCAGATATGAATTGTCCTTGATTTCTATAGTGATTCACTATAGTTGTAAAGGACAGTAGGTGTGTGGTGGTGCTGTGATAGGGATGAAAACTGTTGTGTGTTTGGTAGTAGTTTATGTGTGTGAAGGTAGTCCATGAGTTGGGCATGGATTACTCTCTCTAGGATTTTAGATAACAGTGATAGGATGGCAATTGGATAGTAATTTGTAACTTCATTGGAGTTACCTTGTTTGTGTAAAAGTATAATGTTGGAGATCTTTCAAATAACAGGTACTATGCTCTAAGATACTGATCTGTAATGAGTATCGCTACGAGGTATACTATACCTTCTGTTGAGATTTGCAGAAAGTCAGCTGAGATGTTATCTGTGGCTTGGGCATTTGGGTTTAGTCTGTGGAGTAGTTTTTTATGGTATCAGCAGACACTGGTTGCAAAGTAAATTGACTGGGGCTATTTTGAAAGGAGTAGCAGTGCTGGTTTGCTACAGGGGCAGAATTGTTGGAGATGTTTTTAGAATTAGCAAGGGCTAGGATAGTTTCTGTAAAATCTTTATTAAATTGGGTTGCTATATTTTCAGAGTTGCTGTTTGAGGTTTGAGTGGGGGTAGTGCTTTACCTGATAGAAGTATATTTTTAACTGCAGCCCAGAACTTTTGAGGGTTATTCTGGTGGGTTTTTTTTTTCTGAATATTGTGGTAGTCACTGTTTTTGTCCTGTTTTACAAGTTTCTTAGCTTTTTTTCACAATTCTGAGAATGTTTGTTTTGTAATTTGAGTTTTGTCTTTGTGATACAGGTCCCCGGCCTTGTCTGTAACTTTGAGTAGGGATCTACATTCTTTACTTAGCCAGGGTGAATAGTGAACTTTCACTCTAATGGTTCTGGGGGAGCATGACAGTTTAATATATCTAAGAAAGTACTTTTAAAGGAGTTCACTGCATCATCAAAGGGTAGCTGTTTGAGAGAATCTCAGTTATAGTTTTTTAGAGCGGTATAGAATCTATGTGGGTTAAAGCTTTTTTTGTTTCTGATTGTGCGGTAGGTGGTTCGGTTATTATGGTAAGTATGGGTACATACAAGGAAAGTAGGTAAGTGGTCACTCAGACCATCAGAAATATAACCTGTCTGAGATGATAGGGAGGGGCTGTTGACCAGAGTCCAGTCAAGGATAGACTGACATTTGGAAGATTTGTCACTTCTTGTGGGGCATGCGATGAGCTGGGTAAACCAGTGTAAGTTAACATGGTATGTTGGATTCTGAGATGAGCAGTCTAGACAGTCAATATTGAAATCACCCATCAGGAATGCTTCTTGTGGGAGAGAATTAGAGGCCCAGTGTAGTATATTTTCTAGTGTAGGAATATTGTTTTCAGGTGGAATGTAAGCACCAATGATGTTAATGTGTTTTTTTGGTGGTGAGTTTTAATTTGGTAAAGATTAGTTGTGCATTTCCAAAGGCAGGGATGTCTAGTCTAAGATAGTTTAGTGTTAGGTGATCTTTGAATAGGATAGCTACTTCCCCACCCTTTTTGGTTGTCCTATCTTTGTGTAGTATACTGTAACCTGGAGCTACAATTTTGTTGTTGTTATTATTGTTGGGTTTTAACCAAGTCTCTGTTAATATAAGTAGGTCAGGAGAGGAGAGGGAAAGAAAGGCATGCAGATCATGAACTTTATTTCCAATACTTCTTATATTCATATTAAGGAGGAGAAGGGAAGATTTGTTTTTTCTGTGTAATAGTCCATACTTGACTGTGATAGCTGTATTAAGTGGGTGTGGGGGGGGGGGGGACGACGATGACCAGGATTAGGATGTATGTCTCTGGAGTGGTTTAATTGCTTTAAAAGGTGTACAAGGAGTTTGGTGAGCTTGTATTGTAGTTTGGTGTTTTTTTGACAGGTTGGGTATGTGCTTTCTGGGGGTTGGAATTTGCATGGTAATCTAAATGGCTGGCGTAGAAGAAGCTTGGAGCTATGGTATAGTTTAATGGTTTATCACGGTGGTAATGTGAGGAGGTTTGTCAGGGAGGGTTAGCGGTGGGTAGTAGTATGTAATTATGTCCGGTGAGGGAGAACAGGAGTAACAGCAGTGAAGTACTGGTGATGTGTAGGACTACTATATTTAAGAGTGTGCTATTAAGGTGAAGCATTTTGTTAGTGTACTTTAACACCTGTGAGAGTAATGGATGTAATAGGGCCTATATCAGACAGAGTTTGTGAGCAATGAAGTGTGCTTGGCCAGTGAGTACTGACATACTGACTGGTAAGGAAATGGGGATTATCGGTTGAATTAGTTAGGGGGGCAGTCCTATTGGTGAAATATTGGGAGGTTAGCAATTGGATGGGTTAGGTATCAAATCTTACTGTTTGAATACTGGGTTGTGATTGGCAGTTGTTTATGGGCGAGTTTTAATTTTTGGATTCTATGTATTGATACCTGGGCTGTGATTTGCTGATGTAATGTAGCTGGGGTTAATAAAGTATAAATGTAATTAATGTAATTGTTGGTGGGAATGGGGGTAGGATAGAGGAGCAGAGTGAGCCCCAACATAGTGAGGGTGAGTGAAGCAGGTCTACACCCTGGGTGGGAAAACACAGCCATGAAAAACAATCAGCCAAGTAAGAGCACACTTATGGTTTTCTGTGAGTTTTTCAGTATCTTTGTACTTTGTACTTTACATTTACTTTCTGGGAGTCAGTTGTAAAAATAGTAAAACATTTGTTGCTATTTATTTAGAATACAGCAGACCTTTTTGTGCTAAAGTTGAGGTTGAGACTATGGGGGTTAGGGAAGGGGTGTCAGCTGAGTCCCTTGGCAGAGTGAGCGTTAGTTAACAGATGATGCAGACAAAACTTGCTCTACAATATGACAAGTAAAATCCCATGGTTTATTATTTTTTAGTTAAGTATCTATGCTGGGCTTCTAAGTGGGAATACTTTCAGTCTTTAAAAAACTGCAGTCTATTTTCCCAATATCTATTCCTCCAAGTATGGCAGTTTATATGAGCAGTGTTCTTGGTGAGGGAAGGGGGGAGGTATAGACTAGATGCTGTATAGGTAGATGGAGAAAGGGAAGAAGACAGTGTTAGGTGTCTAGCACAGGTCAAGTAGAACACCTCAAAGAGTTAACAGCTTCATCCCTGATTATGTTAGGTCACAGTATATTCTAAACTCAAACCTCTCACTTTTTTATTCAAGTATTTACACAAACATCTAAAACAGCCTTATCTATCCAAGTGTATTCAAGGCATACTAAAAGAGGTCACAGTATATTATAAGCACAGACCAAACAATGCAAGTATTTACACAATTATCCATGAAACAGCCTTTCCCATCTAAGGGTGTTGTAGGTGTACGATAAAGTCGCTAAATATATAGGATTTTTCAAAAGCGTAATGCCATAAGTTGAGTTGAAAGTGTTAGTCTACTCTGAACCAGTTGCTAGTTGCTGCAATAATTTCTACAGTCGTTTCCTGAGCAACAGAGTCATACTTTCAAGTTAGCTAATGACATAGTCAGTTTGAATAATTATAACCTGAGAAATGAATGCCTATCTATGGTTGTTTACAGTGCAGATAGGCTGCAGGTTGTGTTTAGAGTATCAGCAATAAAACCTGCCTCAGAAAGTAACCAATATTAGTTGTGTCCAACTGTGAACATTGCCTGTTACATACAGTACTGGTTGTTTAAGAGACACTGAGCTAGTGCTGAAATTCAGTGGTTCACTTCAGATAGCAGCAAAATAGCACAATTTAGTAACAAAAGCCCTTTACTTTAACAGGGAGCCAGGTTTACTAGTTACTTATATTCTTTGTTTTTTTGGCACATTCAGTTGCTGCCTGAATTTTTATAATTCTGATTTGATTTCCATTCTCGCTTGACACTGATATGCTTCTGCTAGACTAAGCAGGGAAGTCTTCTTAGATTTATTCTCCTCATGTTTCAAAACTTTCACTACATTTGGGTCTTGTGAGGTCAGCAGATATGTTTGCAGTCACATGATTGCAGATTCCAGATCTATACATGTAATAAATTTCAAGGAGGCCCATATTTCCTTCGGAATGGGAAATATATAATCTTGGTATACACTGATTTTTCTAAATCATTTGATGAGCATGAAGCATCCATCTTGTTTTGCTATGTAATCTATCCAACAAGTTTTGGGGTCAGTCAATCCCTCCAAAACTGTAAGTTAGAACAGGTAGAGCAAATTGGTTTATGGCTTGAATTTTGTTCCTATATATCAATGCTGTTTTCAGGATTAGTTTAAGGCTTTTAAAATATTCCTTACTAAGTTGTATTCACATTTGTTCATGTTTTATTGTTGATCCTTTAGCAATTCCCAAACATTTATACACTCCCGCTTGCTTCTTTTATATCGCATTCTTGTCCCAAACTGATGTTTCCTTGGTGCTGCAAATTTACTTCTATAAAAGTTGCTTTTGCACATTTATCAAGACCAAATGAAATTTTATATCATCTGAAAAAAGTTTTGACTACTTACAGTTGTGCTTTCAGCTCCTCATCTGATAAGCTATACAGTTTTAAGTCAATGACAAAGAGAAGGTGAGAAGTCTTTATACTTTATTGTTTTCTAGGAGCCCAATTACAGCCATGGCCTAATATGTTAAGTATACAGCTTAATGGGTTAAGGGCAAGACAGATTAGCAGTGGTTTGTTTGTTTGTTTGTGTCTTTTGGCTTTTCCCGGTAAGGGGTCGCCACAGCGGAACTCCAGTCCGCTAATGATTGGTAGTTGATTTTTTACATGCCAAGTTAGCAGCCCTGATGCACAACCTACAACGAAGGTACATTCACGCATGTCTCCATGCAGAAGACGCTCTAGCTGAGAATCGAACCGGACAGCGTCTTACTGTGAGGCGACAATGCTACCGCAGCACCACCACCGCGGGTTGTTTACAGATTAGCAGTGGTGACAGGGATTAATCCTGGAATATCCCCTGTTGAATTTTTATCCCTGGAATAATAATTTCTCCTTTATCATGGCTTAATTGCAAAGTGGTCTGACACTGTTTCATAGTCATTTTAATGTAATCTATCAGTGTAGGTGTATCTTATCCATTTTTAAGCACTCTTTTATCCATGAATGTTGGACACTGTCAAATGCTTTTTTTTATATAAGCAATCCATGCCATACTTAGATTCTTCCCCTATTAGCAGTTCTCCATTAGGACTTTATTTGACTTTCTTTCATTACCATTGTATTCTATTGCCATGATTGAATTTTCTTCTAAATGACTATAAACTTTTTTTTGCATCAGTTCTAGTGTATAGATTATACATCATCACAGGGCAAGTTATTGGTCTATAATTTTTAGGGTAGCTTGCAGATTTGCTCTTAAGGAGGAACATTGTTTTTCCTGTTGTTAGCCAGGTTGGTATCTGTTCGGGGTTAGAATATAAATAGTACTTGCTCATGGCTAAATCTTCATGCAAAGATGTTAATACTTTTAACCAGAAGTTAGTACTGCATCTGGGCCAGGGAGTTTCCACTCAGAGGCTTTTCTTAACTTTGTTTCAATCTCTCTGGCTGTTACTTCATCCCATTTCATATTCTGTACCTTTGAACTTCTTATTCTTTACATTATATTTATTTATTTTATTTATTTATTTATTTTACATTTGTTGACCGGGCTAGTCTAACTGGATATATGTCCATTTTCAGTAAAGGCACGGGGAGAAAAGCACCAGGAAATAACATACAATGTAAGAAAAAGCATAGAGACAGTCCTATGCAGCAATAATGATGACATCAAAAACAGTTTTAAACAGCTATAATTATAACAGAGAGTTATATTATAAATTCTATGTAAAAATATAGAAGAATAAAACATTTTTTTTTTTTTTTAACAAATCTTAGTAGGTCTTAGTTTGATAGTACACATATAATTTATATGAGAGAAAAGGATATTAAGGTGTTTTAAGGAGTTTAGTATTTAGAGAAGGTAGAAGGTCAGAGACAAGAAATTGTTAGTCAGGGTTACAACAGGAGCATAACCAGTGGTTACTGAAGTAGTGTTTTAGATGTCTTTTAAAAAGTGGGAGAGAGGTCTGGGATGTAAGATCAGGTGGTAATTGATTCCATACTTTTCCAACAGAGTTGGAGAACAAGGAATCACCTGCTAAGTTTTTAGATTTAGTTATATTCATAAGGATTTTGTTTGAGGATAGTAAATTTTTGAGATTACTATATGGTGTAATAAAGCTAGAGAGTATGGGAGTATTGTTGGGCTGATTAAGGGCCTTGTGAGTTATTGAGAGTTGATGAAATTGTATCAGATTTGGAAGTTCAAGCCAGTCTAGTTTTTTTAGATTAAGACAGTGATGAGTTCTATAAGGGGAGCTAGTAGCAAATCTGGCAATGTTATAGGATATAGCTAGTTTGTTGAGGTTCTTTTTGGAGAGGTTAGTGTAGATGGGAGATGCATAAAGAAGGGTTGAGAGTAAATGAGTTCTAGCTATAGTGGATTTAGCTAATGGTGTTAGATATGGTTTTGTTCTATAGAGGGATCCTAATTTTCTGTTGACTATTTTTACTGTGGTATTTATGTGTGGGTCAAAGTTGAGGATATTGTCAATTGTGACTCCTAAGAGTTTAGTGGTCAGATCAGGGGAAATAAGGGTGCCATTATTAGATGTGAGGGTGAAATGTAAAGGGGTAGTCCTTTGGGTAGGTGTGAAGAGTAAAAGTTTAGTTTTTTTAGCGTTTAGTAAGAGGCAGCGGTTGGAGAACCAGTTTTCTACTGTATTGAAAGCCTTTTGTGTTTGGGATTGTAGTTCGTCCAGAGAGGAGGCTGAGCAGACAATAGTAGAATCATCTACATATTGAATACATGTGGTGAGTGGAATGGCTGAGTGGAGATCATTGATGTAAGTGGAAAACAAGAGAGGGCCTAGTATGGAGCCTTGCGGGACACCTAATGAGATAGGTAGGTGATTAGATAGAGTGTTTTTCCAGAGTACAGCCTGCTGTCTGTTTTCTAGGTAGGATGTGAACCAGTTCATGGATAGTGGATTTAGTGAGTGGGACTTTAGGATGTGTAGAAGGATATGGTGGTTAACCATGTCAAAAGCTTTTGATAAGTCTATGAAGACTGCAGAGGAGAGGATATTATTATTGCGGTTTTCGTTGATATAGTTTGTAAAGGAAAGCAAGGCAGTAGAGGTGCTGTAAAAAGGTCTAAATCCATGTTGACAGTTTGCCAGTAGGTTGTGAAAGAGAAGGTGGCTCATAAGCTCTTTGTGGACACATTTTTCCATTATTTTTGCAATAGGGGAGAGCAGTGCTATGGGACGAAAGTTGGACATTTCATTACAGTTTCCACCTTTGTGTAATGGGATAATGTGAGAAATTTTCCAGATGGATGGGATTATACCTTCATTTAGGGTTCTATTTATCAGTAAGGAGATGGGATAAGCTATGGCTTTAGATGCTATTTGCAGGAATTCTGATGGGAGTTTGTCAGCTGAGGGGGTAGTTGGTTTTAGTTTTTGGAGAAGGGAGCGAATGTATGATGTTGGTACTGGTTCTAACTTGAATACTGGGGGAACCTTGGAGGTGGGAGTTTGTAGATTAGTGATATCGGGGGATAGGTGGCTGGCAAGAGTTTGGATAGTATTGGTAAAGAAAGAGTTAAAGGCATTTGCTATATCAGTTAAATTGTCAGGGTTACTGCCTAAGGGGTTGGGGGTAATAGTTTCTTCTGGATGAGTAAGTTTATTAATAGTAGACCAAAATTTTTGAGGTTCCTTGAGGGAGGACTGTTGTAGGTGAAGGTAGTATTTTTTTTTGTCTAGTATGATGGCTTTTTTTGTGATATTTCTTTCTTGTCGAAAGGTTAGATGGTCCGTGGAGTTCTTAGTAGTTCGCCATTTGGCCCAGGATTTGTTTCTTTGTATGATTAGTTGCCTAGTTTTGTTTGAGAGCCGAGGAGCAGGTTTAGCTTTCATTCTAATACAGCGCATAGGAGCATGGTGGTCCAGGATTGTTAGGAATGTAGAGTTAAAGTATTCAACTGCTTTGTTAATTGGGAGGGATTTTAGAGGAGACCAATTACACTGTTTAAGGTCTGCTTGGAATTGTTCAGGGTTAAAATGCTTTTTGCTGCGAACTGTTCTAATAGTGATAGGGAGGGAAGGTTGGGTTAGTTTTATGTCTGATTATGTATGTTAGCAGGTGGTCACTAAGGTCATCTGGGAGGGTTCCTGCAGTATACGTTTGGTGAGGGCTATTAGTTAGTATCCAATCTAAGGTGCTTTCTTTTTTATTTAGTTTGTTGATTCTGGTGGGTGAATTAATAGCTTGTGAGAAACCATAAAGGGTAATGTGGTTGGAAGGGTTTGTATTGTTACATGAATTCCAATCAATGTTAACGTCTCCTAGGACTATGGTTTCTTGTGGGAGTTGAGAAGACAGTCCATTGAGTATTTTTTCAAGTATACCAATGTTGTTACCTGGGGGGAGATAGATGCATATAATATTTATAGTTTTATGTCTGTTGAGCTGGAGTTTTGAGATAAGTATTTCACTGCTGAAGTCTAGAGGTAGGTTAAGATTAATGGTACTAAGTTGTATGTGTGCTTTGTAGAGAATTGCTATACCTCCACCTTTTTTCAATGTGCAGTCAACACGAAAAATACTGTAGCCTGGAGGTGTGATTTCACTATCTTTTATTGTGGGTTTTAGCCATGTTTCTGATAAGCAGAGGATATCAAATTGGTGGACATCAAGGAGGGCATGAACATGTGGTATTTTATTGCAAATGCTACGTATGTTAAGATGAGCAATGGTGAGAGAATTGGGTGGGTTGATAAGAGGTCCAGTGTTATATTTGGTTTGGGAGTTATTTATGGTGGTAGGGATAGATGTTGGGCCGGGATTAGGATGAATGTCCCCATCTTTTAATGTGTGGAGAAATATAAAGTATTTTGGTCTGAGAGGTTTACAGTAAAAGTGAATTGTTAGTTTAGTTTTTAGTTTGTTATATTTAATGTGAACTATTCTATGAAATTTAGCACTTAGGTAGGTAGGTTGAGAAGTACTAGTTTGGAAGGTAGGTTGGTTTGGTATTATAGGTGTTAAAGTGTGTTTGGATGGAATATGGAGGGTGTAGGTAAGAGGTTTTTCATAGGAAGACAATAGATAAGTAGTAGATAGAGTCGTTAGGAGTGTGATAAGTAATGGTATTTGTAGTAGGTAGGGCATGATTAGGTGGGATGCGAACTAGTGTTAGAGGTAAGTGTTTAAGGTTGGAGGGAGGTATAGAGTGGTATGTTAGGAGGAGTTCTTTTCTTGTGAGAGGGACTAAATAGACAGATAGGGGATAGGTGAAGTATTGGTGGAAGAGTGATAAGGTGTGAATGGGTGTGGAAGTGAAGGGAGGTATATGATTGGTGTAACATATGGTGTGGGTGTGTCTATTGGAGGGATAAATGTAGGATCACTGGGGGTGGGTGGGAATTGGGGTAGGGTAGGGGAGCGGAGTGAGCCCGCAGGGCGAACGGAGCGGGTACAGACAAAAGAGTAGAGTTTCAAGGAGAACAATCTGTTAAGTGGGTGAGTTCAACAGGTAAGTCACAAATGAGAAAGGGTGAGAGAAGGATTGTGAGACTAGCTGGAGGTTAGAAAGGGTAGCAATAGAGCAAAAGTGTAGGAGACAGTATGAGAGTGAGAAAGAGTGAGTTAAGGAGAAGCAATGACTAAGAGAGTGGAAAATAGAGGTATGGTACAGCAGATGAGTGTAGGAATAGAATTGCAGATAGTTAGAGGAGAGACAAAAGAGTAGAGTTTCAAGGAGAACACTCTGTTAAGTGGGTGAGTTCAACAGGTAAGTCACAAATGAGAAAGGGTGAGAGAAGGATTGTGAGACTAGCTGGAGGTTAGAAAGGGTAGCAATAGAGCAAAAGTGTAGGAGACAGTATGAGAGTGAGAAAGAGTGAGTTAAGGAGAAGCAATGACTAAGAGAGTGGAAAATAGAGGTATGGTACAGCAGATGAGTGTAGGAATAGAATTGCAGATAGTTAGAGGAGAGGCGCCAGTTAGTGTGTAGTCACTAAACAGCTTTGAAGATACACTTGCAGGGAGTCTGGCAATGGCGATATGGGGTATATTACTACCTGAGAGGGAGAGAGAGGTTGGTTGTAGGCAATGTTTAAGAGATTAGATAATTAGTGGTTTGATAGACTGGCTGCTGGCAGTCCTGCTAGGGAAACTTGTCTAGCCTAGCAGTGACATTAAACATTAGGATAAGCTCAAAGTTCTAGGATCGGTTGTAACACATACTTTTACTGTCTTGTAGTGGGCTGGCTTCTCAGGGAGGTGATAAATAAGGTTAATGTTCATAGACATCCATGCATTTATCTATGTATCCTCTACATTTTTCTGCCTGTGCTGCGATTTTTAGTTTATTTGTGATGGTGCATGATAGATCAGTTCTAATACTGTGAATTGCTTTTATCACATCTATCTTTCTTAGTATTTTATTTATCTGTTCCCTCCTCTATACTCTTCTAACAGTAATACTTCTTGCCTTAATTGCTTTATAGTTTTCTCTATTCGACACTTCCATGATGGTATTTGATTTCTCCCCTTCCTTTCCCTCACTACCCTGTGTTCTTGTGGTAAAACTTTATCAGTTATTAATTTAGCTGCACAGTAATATATCCTGTTTACTTCTATTATATTGCATGGATGTCTATGGACAGTCCTAATTACTGTGTTCATTTGTTTTAACAAACTTTTGTCTTTTTGGGTTTCATTGACCTTCTGCAGTCTGTTTCTTTCATTGATCTTAATATGCCAATCTATGTCTATTAAATCAAACAACTCTTCTCTTAGCTCATTTTCATCTAAACTGAGGGCACATTTTTGTGTTTTCCATTTCCTGCAGGCATTCTATAGAAAGTTCTATAGCATATTCCTGTGGAAGATTTTCTTCAATTTCATCCTGTGCCATCCATTCTTCTGTCATATGGGAACTCACTGGCCTATCACTCCTCAACACTGACTGCATCAGAGTTTTCAAGGATTCCTATTCCTTCCCTTGATGTCCAGCTTCAAATGAACATTTATACTGGTTTCCTGTGGAAGGCTCCAAAATATCTTCATATGGCACCTGACCAATTATATCTTGTTCCACTGGTTTCCCCATAATTTGGAAATCCATTGCACTATCCGGTTGTGGTGCTTTCTGAATTTGATTTTCTACACTGAATACTTCACCTTGCAGGTACTCCATAACCTCAATTTCTTTTTCTTTTACTTCTCCATTACTAATCTCCTTTTCTAATTTTCCTCTTTGTCTTATTTTTTGTATTGTAAATTTTTCCATGCATGGATTCCTTTGCCTGTATTTCTCTTCAAATATCTTTGGTGATGATCGTTTTGTTTTGGTTTGTTTTGCTTTCTCCTTTGCATAAATATTACACTATATTAAATCTTTTTTTTCTTTCCCATGTCCATATTTCTTCTTCAGATGTCTCCTGATGTCCCTGCTTCTCCTTATTTTGGGGACTCACTGCATCATGTTGTGGGGTAACCTATGTTAGACCTTCTACACCAAATATTTCACTTTGCAGGCACTCCATAACTTCAACTTCTATTTTTTTTTAACTTCTACTTTACTAATCTTCTTTTCTGCATTCCCTCTTTGTGATATTATTTTTTTATTGTGAAACTTTCTTTATCTGGATGGCTTTGCCTGTATTACTGTTTGAATATCTTTGGGGCTGCCTTCTTTATATTGATTAATTTAGCTTTCTCTTTTGCATAAATATTGTACCATATCAAATTTCTCTTTCTTTCCCATGTCCATATTTCTTTTTTATAGTTTTCAAAAATCTCTAGGTTTTGTTGTTTATATTTTCGCACGTCCTCAGATGCTTCTTTTTTTCCAAACAGATCAATGTTTCTTGATCTGCATACTGTTTTTCACAAATCTGTTGTATTAATGAATACAATTTTTTTTTTATTTAAAGCTTCTGACAGTTTTTCTTGTGGAAGTATTTTTTTTCCTCTAATTTCTCTCTTAATCATTTTGTATATCTTGTGTCTGGAAATTATGGGCTTTTTGCATAATAGTAACAAGGCGTAATTTCTTTCTTATCCTCAATAGTCCACTATATCTTCATTATGACTCTTCTTTGGCCTATCAGTTTTTGTGATTTTTGTGGACTACTACTTCCTTTTACAGCAGGGGGGCCATCCTCACCCTGGGCCTGGCCTGGACCCATTGTAGGAATATTTTCATATTTTGAGGATTCTACACTGTCATCTTTTACAGTCCTAGCACCAGTGTGCCTACCAGGTTTGGCACTTTTTTATTCTGGGACTTGTGCACCCAGTTATCTTTTTTTTTAATTTTTAACCTACTTCAGTCCATGATATATGCTATATAAATACATTTGATAAATAGCAGTGTCATTTTGGTGAAATTTTGTGAAAACAGGGTCCACCTCGTGAAGGTACTCACCAAGACTTGAAGATGAATTCAATTTCAGCAATACTATCCCTGACTTGCTGACTTATCATCTCTCCATTCAAACCCCTATAATATATAATAGACCTATCAGTCCATTGTATGGGTTACATGATGTAATGATAAACTGTGCTGTAATTGCACACATCTCTCTGTAGGTTCACTGACTTGTTCTATGTTGATGTTGTGCTGTCTCCACCTTTGTTTTATAGCTGCCTATATGTCACATACCTGGCCACACTTGTGTTGCATCACCATGTGTTCATATTTGCAACATCAGGTTAATGACTTTGTTGGAGCCAGAGGTACAATAGTGTCTTCTGTGTTCTCTTACTGATTGGTCAAGTCAGTATAGAATTGAATTGCTTTGTAGTTGTATAGTTGTTGGGCTTAAAATATTTAGGTTAAAAACTCCTAGTACTATTGTATTTTTGCAGAAGCCTTTAGGTTATTAAAAAAAAGTTCTTATTCTCCAAACGTTAAAGTGTTACAGCCTGAGCATGTATTTTATTTTTGCTCCACTGTCACTGCAGCCACTCTGTATTCATATGCAATTACATGCATACTTTGTGCTTCATACTTTACTACTTTGTACTACTATATCAATATTGTATATACCTTGCTTTATATTTATGATTATTATGTCTATGTTATTGTCTAAGAAATCATATAGTGTATTGTATCATTTATGGGGCTTATCTCCCCAGGCCTCCACTGAAAATTGGCTCTTCTTGCCCCAGTGGACTTCCCCAGTTATCAAAATGTAATAAATAAATAAATAAATAAATAAATAAATAAATAAATAAATAAATAAAAGTACCTTCTCAAATAGGCTGAGGGATGAGTGTAAAGTTATTCAACTTACAGCTATGTCATTTGTCAGATGTACTGTTGTCCACGGGACGAATTTGCTTGTACAACTTGTAGTATTTTTGGGAGGTTCAATGAGTAGTAATGCACTCCTTCCAATTCTTTGTCCAGGACTATTATCCGTCAGAATAAAGTGGCATTATTTTCCAATGAAAGATAGGCAGAATTCATTTTTTAGTCAAGTTTCTGTTATTGGTAGAATTCGGGTGTGTTTGTTTGGATGGTGAACAGTTCAGTTGCATGTCGAGCACTCATGGGCAGCCATCAGTGTTCTGCCTCCACATGCTGACACTTGCCGAGTCCTTTGCATATCGCTGTGTGTTCTGCCTCCACATGCTGACACTCGCCGAGCCCTTTGCATATCGCTGTGTGTTCTGCCTCCACATGCTGACACTTGCCGAGTCCTTTGCATATCGCTGTGTGCTCTGCCTCCACATGCTGACACTTGCCGAATCCTTTGCATATTGCTGTTAATAAGTTGTGCAATACCTATGACTTCCATTTGTGCTTTCATTTCTGATACACAATTTTTGATGAATGCCCCCATCACATTTATTGTGTCCTTTGTAAGGGATTCATTTTTTCTGCAGTACTCTTATTCACTACTATAGTTGCAGTACATTTTATTTCCATAGTCAGATAGCTTCCTGATGCATTGCAGTGTGGATAGGATAGGATTCTATCATTTACAAGTTGTAGCATTCCACATAGTGAGTTTTCTGTTTTACTGTTACCTTTTTCACTATACATCTTAACATATTCATGTACCCTGCTTGTGTCACCCTCCTATAGGGCTTTTCTCACATCAAGTATGGTATGTCAAGGATTATTTGGCAATGATGCATTATTCTGACACTCTCTCTCTATATATATGTATATAATAATGATGTATTATGTGTTCTGCAGATGTCCCATATACCTATGTAAAAAGTGGACTCCTGGTTATGGTGTCCTATATGCTCCATGCATTGTCATCTCCTCTAGTTCTTTTAGAGCATGTCTTTCATTTCCTTCCTCTGTGCGTTCTTCTTCATAAGGTACTTGCACTGTGCCAGTGTGTGTGGACATGTTATCTAACATAAAAGATGCCAAAAATATCTTTACTCCACCAGTTCTGTAATGTAATGTTCTTCTGACAAACTAAACATCTGAAATAAACCTTTGTGACATTGAAGTAGGATCTATAGTATATCATGTCACTCTTACTGCAAACGATTGTGACGGTCTGAAGCTGTGGTCATTCGGAGAACCATAGCCAGCATCAAGGCACAGTGGATAGGTAGTGCTTTTCCTAGGACAAATGGAGATGTTATTTCCTATTGCAGGGACTTATAGGAGGGTAAGCTATATATAGCTCATTAAGATGTGCTATTTATATTTCACTAATATTGCTTGTGTTTGGCATATTTACATATGAAGTAATTTCATGCTGCATCATTCTGAAACTATATGCACCATCCAAAAAAGCATTCATGATGATGCATGCATTTTTGGAATGGTCAAGATTCTTGGTCACAGGTGACTTTCAAGAAGGCTGCACACTGCTCAACAGATTAACTTCATCTTTCAGAATGTGAAAAAAGAAACTACTAGATAAGGGCCAGAAACTCTGCCAGTTTTAGCAAATTCAGTTACTGGCTAGTATGTACACTAGCTGGATGTCAGCAAATAAGAAACTTCGGCAGCCTGGAAGAAAATCAATTAGAAAAAAACAAAGAAAAAACACTGACTGGGAGGAATTCTGCAGATGTTCAGCAAAAAGCAGATAAAGCTCCAGCTTTTGTGCCAGACATGGCTTTCAGTAATTGAGAGGAAAACATAAGTCAAATTTGCTCAGAGCTGATTGAAATAAAACATTGAAGGAGTGTATCAACTCAAATAACAAAAGGCTGGAAACATGAAAGAAGCTAAACAGTTATTCATATGAACTGGTAAAACTGCAATAATCAGAGGCCAAAATGAAGAAAAGGCTGTCTGAGTATATAACTGCTCAAGAAGAGATATTTCAAAAATTAGTTGTGTTATACGACAGACCATGTTGAGAAAACATGAGATTTTCTGTTGTATCAGTGAAACTGGAAGGAACAGACTGTATTCATTTTATGAAGACACAAATAAGCAACTGGACTAGTATTTCATAACAGGATTTGTTAATTGAAAGGGCGCATCATGTGTATGTGCTAAAACTATCAGCAGAAAGAGTTGATCCTGATAAAACTCTGCTAGAAGGACAAAATATTTAACTCTGTCATGCCTATATTAAGCCTATATGAAGCCTATATTATTACCCAGTACCATCTGGCTCAAGCAACAAGGAATATATCAGTACATTAATACGTGCTGCCACAGAGTCAGTTTTGCAGTACATCTACTTCAATTAATCCTAACTGTCACAGTTTAGCAGGGAATTCCTATTGTTCTTCTCCCTGTGTCACCACTGTTTTATGTTCCCCATTTATATCTTTTAAAGCATTATTACACAATGGTGTGCATCATGCACCAAAGTACAGAAAAGCTGATACAAAAGCAGTACATTTTGTAGATACAGCTGTATTTGGACCCAGTACCATCTGACCCCAAAAAGGAATGTATGACTGCATTAAGTTTATTAATCACTGCTAACACAACGCCAGTTAAGTAGCAGCTGTATGCTGCAGCAGTTAAGTCTGCCAGTTGCTATTCAATCTTTAAAATACACCTGCTACTCAACTGAGTCTGTGGCACCACCTCTTAATGCATTGATCCATTCCTTTTTTTGGCCAGATGGTACTGGGTTCCAATACAGGTATATGTAACACTTTCAAATACTTTTACATTTGCTCCACTTAACATCATGCAGACATGCTGCTTGAAGGTGTGCAATGCAGAGCACCATGTTTGGGCAATGGTAAGCATCACACAAGATTGTCAAACAGTGTGTGCATTCCCAGTAAATGCGATAACTGCAGTTGGTGGGAAAACATCATGCTACATTGGTCTTGATCCACGGTAGGTATGGCAGGTGTGAGTGGTGAGGAATTGAGATTCTCTGCTCAAAGATGGGGTATCCAGGAGTCCAAAGTGTCTGTTGGACTCTTACTGAAGGAACATGGGCCTTGGTTATTGTAGAGGGACTATTCTGGCTCAAGTCAGAGTCATGCAATAGCCTTGCCCAGGCTGTGACCAATGCTACTGGTATAACCTGCACTGGCAAGCAATGCAGACATCACTACAGTGACCCCTGAAGGAGGAAAAGGGATTCCCTTGAATGTTGGAACAAGGAACATAGGACTGGAGCACCCCACAGATGTGTAAGCATCAATTATAGAGACTATTTGTAAGCGTTAAAAGCTAAATATAGCCAGGATTGTTATTCATAATGCTATTCTGTTCTTTTTTTTTCACAGCTGCCACAGAGAGAGAACTGAATGTGTGAACCCATGGGGCTAGATTGTCCTGGATGAGAGAAGCATATGGTATGTATGCATAAAAACAGTACTGTTATTGTAGCATTAAAATTAAAGATAGCTTTTTTTGGTATTTTATACAGTTGTATCAAACTGAGCATGCACATCTCAACTGTAAAAACAAGTATGCACGCATTAGTCTGTAACACAAAGCATCAGTTCCATATTCTAAAATAAAAGTGAGTCTGTATCTCTCAACTATAAAAGGAAACTATGCATGCATTAGTCTGTAATACAAAACAGTACAGTATTAGAGAGTAGTCAAAGGTTATGGGTTCAAAAACTACACTACCCAACTATACAATACTGTTAGGTTTTCATCAGTATTGCAATGCAACTTCAGACCTCTATACCAGTGGCACAAATGGCCTGCTATAAACTGTAATCAGTATAACTGGAACATGCATATGTGCAATATATGCACACATAAAAAGATTGCTTGCTGCAATATATAGTATAGTGTGCATGTGTTATAGGGAGAGTAGTCTTAAAAGTAAAAACGCTATTTATTAAGAGTTGGTAGTCTTAAAAGTAAAGATAACAGAACAGAGTTAAATAATTGTATCAATACATTATATGTCACATATGAAGTTACTAATGTTATCCTTTTTTCTCTCATCCCAACCCTTATCTTTTCTTTTTACATCCATAGCACAGTGGGGTAGACCTGTCCCACAGGATCCTCCTGTATCCACTCTACCGGCTATGGCATCGAGGCTCAGCACATCTGGGATGCAACCTGGCAGCATCCTCTCTGCTGTCTCTGCACTACCTGGCTCCTCATGTAGTTCTGACCTGCAGTATAGGCCAGTGGTTCCCTCTGGGAGCAGTAGTGGAGGTGGTGATTTTGTCACCTGTGATGAACTGCAAGGGTTGGTGCATAGGATTGTGCACTGCACTGTTGGTTCACGCCTAAATTGGATGGAGCATCATGCTCTCCATCATTGTACAGAGTACCAGGAAGAGACACAGATGTTGGACACTGCAGCCATTGGCACAGTGAAGTAATAGTAATGACAGTCCATTGGGTGAGGACTTTGATTCTCACTGTCACCCAGTTTGACGACCATAGGTTCCAGATGTCTCCAGCCTCACCCCAACCATGGTGTTCACCAACATCTGTTGTCCTTCACCATCCCTGTGTCTTGTCTTGTATGTCCTGTCTGCAACTACTTCCTCACATATCCAAACCTACCTGACCCAGACATACCTGTGTCCCTTCTCCAAAATTCCTCTCTCTCGAACAAAAAAAAATGGGCACCTGTCCCACAAAACTATATTCATCCCATACGTAGCTTTCCATTTCACTCACATATCTTCTTGACATACTTTATTCAGTCAAGTTGGCTATACAACTTGATTGTGCTGTGGTCACCCCACTCTTCGGAGGTGACAGTGCAAATACAGTTAATATTCTGCACATATAATCATTTTTTACTGTTGAAGAAATGGATAACTATAGTTCTTTCCTACCTCCTTTCTGCATTTTCTTGCCCTTCTTTCACTTTGAGCTTCCCCCTGCCACTGTCCTATATTCCCCATTTCTTTTCTTTAAATCATTATTGCACAATGAGTGCAACACTGGTAAGCTATGCAATTTTTGGGTTATTGGCTGTATAGACCTTTGTGTGTGCATTTTAGGAAAAAGTAAAGGACATATTAGTCCACATTGGTAAGCTATGTAATTTCAGGGTTATTGGCAGTATAGACCTTTGTGCGTGCATTTTAGGAAAAAGTGAAAGCCATATCAATCTACATAGCAGGAATACACTGACAGGAGTATACCACACAAAATTCTTTCTATTTTTGACTGTCTGCTTCCTGAGTGGTCCAGGTTCTCCAGTTATGGTGTTGGTGCTGTTAGATGCATCATGCAAATAGTGGCAAAAAAAGACATTTAAATGAAGAAAGCTAAGGAAAGGGAAAGGAAAATGCTGTGCTGTCATGCAATACTAAGATCTGAATATCATGTTGTGACCTGTGATGTGCACCATACATTTGGACTGAAAAATCCTGTAAGAGACGTGTTAGAAACTATTTATACACATTGCAGTTTCTTACTTTACTACCCCTCACAAGAGCATTCACTATAACATTGTGACATTTTGATGCTATCAACTGCTGAAATTTCCATGGCCAATATAATTTAAATGCACAGTTAAAAACCACAAATGCAGATATGATAAGCATTAAGCTAGCTATGCACCCTGAGCATCAGGCACAGATTTTGTATTCCTGAATCAGAAAGGTAGAACACAGGGATATGGCACAGTTATCATCACTTGCACAGAGTGTTGTTTGTGGAGGGGCAGGAAGCCTAGGCTGACACAAAAGATTGGTGAGTATGTAGGTGAGTAAGAAGAAGAAGGTAGACCTTTGGACAAAACAACAAATGGGCAGTGAGGCAAAATGAGTAAGTGTTGTGTGTACAGCCAGGCTGAGTGCTAGTTCTACATCTTGGTGTGCTGGACAGGTGTAGGCCATGCATGATAGAGGTGGCAGTTCATCATTGTCATCCCTGACCATGAGAACTGGCTTTGTCAGGAGTCACACTGGCATGTTGACATCCAGGACCATGTTCAGATGCAGTACTGCTACCAAATGTGACTGCTGTCTGCTGGATAAGCTCCCTTCACAGGAACAACCAGGACCACAACCCCATGGCCTGCCACATCTGTGTGTAGATAGCACACAAACTGATGGAGCAGTGAAAGTACTGCCACTATGGAACTGTGATTGGGCATGCCCACTTTGGCTGACAGCAGATGATGTGGCTGACCTACACCCACAAGGATGCAGTTCTCCTACCAGCAGATGTTTCATCACAGACACCCTTTGTTCCAATATGTCATTCATATTATCCAGTGAATCAGCAACATGGTGGTGGCAGTAGATTGTGCCACACCTACAACCCTGAGTAATTATCTGGAACACCTATGGGAACATGCCTGTGCCTTCATGGCAACCCTAAACATATGTTAAGTGGCACTGGAAGTGACACTTGCATCAGCTGGAGGAGGGTCAACAGGTGCCCTCTGAGTAGTCCTATCAGTCCTCCTGTGTGAGACCTCACCCAAACCTTGGATATGGCCAGACTCAACAGGCACTGAAGGCATAGCAGCCACACATCCCTGATCAATATCCTCACCCTCCAGCTGTTCAATATCTGTGAGCTCTGTGGAATAGGTAAACATAGGCCTACTAGCTGTGTCCAATGTAAAGGCAGGGGATGGTTATATGTCAACCTCTGTATCAGATTCAACATCTGCATCCCTTGACAGTACCTCAGGTTGTTGATGTGAATTCAACCATGTTGATGTCATCATTGTAGGTGCCCTAAAAGAAAACAAACTTATAATACACGTAAGTATCACATAACTACAAAATAAGTGTTTACAGATATAACATAAAAGGTATCTAGTCAGTATTGCCCACTGGAAAAACATTAAACAGTCTAGAGATGTGAAACACTAACAGCAGGCAGGATGCAAAATAAGGAGAGTAATTAGAGCAACATATTCTTGTTAGTGTCATAAGAGTAGCTCACCTTAGCCCACACTCCCAGAAGAGAACAAATGACCCTATTGGCTAACAAAACATCTTTGAAATGCTAACTGTGCTGTCAAAGGACCTGTCCCTGGAACATTTGTACATATTTTTCACACAGCATTCCTTTCCATGTATTTTCCTGTCTTGCCAATCATGTCTACCTCTGAAATGGCTTGACAAACATGGCCATGCCATAATTACACTTCTAAGTAATGCATACAGATAAAAGTGTAAAAGTCTGTGCTTCACATTATTGTTAAATACATTCCACCATATGCAGTATGTAGCTGACAAAATGGAACCATACCTTCTGAGATTCAGTACTCCTCTGTACAGATACCCTGAAGAAAATACTTTCTCTCACTATTTCAAACATCTAGAACTCCCCTCAACATCAGTTTTCCTTGCTACACAGTTACCTTTTTATATGGTGTAGATTATTAATGGATTGCAGCTGTGATTGATTACTGTTTGGGAGGAGGAAGTCACAACAGCACTGCAGGCTGCCTTACTTCCACTGGGTGTAATAGCTTAGAAATTGAAAGTATCTCTGGAAAGACCACAGGCCTTTCTCATTAACATAACACAGAGGCTACAAACCATGCAATGATGTATTTGGATAGATTAAAAGCCATGTCTCTGAAATCTGTATGATATAGGATGAGGTCACATCTGCCTGGCCTCCAGCCCACTGTCTGACCATGCCATGGTGGGATTACTGCATATCCAAAACTATCATATAGCTGACGACATCAGCAGAGTCTGTTGAGGCTAAAATAAATGTCCCACATGCTGGTCTTAAATGCTCTTGTTAATATAAAGGAACAGCACACACACACACACACACACAAACACACACACACACACACACACACACACACACACACACACACACACACACACACACACACACACACACAAACAGTTGACTGCAGCAAGAATATAACCTCTAAGTACACAGACTACAGAACACAATACTTTATGCAAGCACGACAGCTCAACTCGAACTTTGTGTGTGTCAGACAGCACTTTATAGCTGATGATATCAGCAGTGCCTGTTAAAGACAGGATAAATGCCACACATGTTGCTGTTAGATGTTATTGCCAATGTCATGCAACAGCTCCAAGACAAACACACACCTAGGTGGCTGCAGTGAGAATAAACCCCTTACCTATCTAAGTACATAGACTACAGAACACAGTAATTTATGCAAGTGGAACAGCTCAACTCTGATTTGGGGTGTGTCAGACAACACTTTATAGGTGATGACATCAGCAGTCTCTATTAAAGACAGGATGTGTGTCCCACATGATGGTGTGAAATGCTTTTGGTAATGTAAGACAACAGCTCTCACACACAAACACACACACACACACACACACACACACACACACACACACACACACACACACACACACACACACACACACACACACACACACACACACACACTTGACTGCAGTGAGTATAGAACCCCTACCTATCTAAGTACACAGACTACAGAACACAGTACTTAATGTGAACATCATGGCATAAGTCTGATTTATACAGGAGTGCAGGTAAACTTATAGTAGATGACATCAGCAAGCCATGTGGGAGACAGGTTGGGAGGGCTGCATGAACTGGATTTTTAGGCTTGTGCAAGTGTCAAAATACTGGCACTCCATGCCATTGGTTCAGTAGCTGTTGGATACCACATCTACTCTGCAGACTAGACAAACACAGTCAACTGCACTGAGAGCAGAACCCCTACCTATCTAAATGCACAGACTACAGAACACAGTACTTAATGCAGGCACCATGGCACAGGTTTCATTTATACAGGAGTGCAGGTGAACTTATAGTAGATGACATCAGCAGGCCATTTGGGAGACAAGAGGTTGGGAGAGCTGCATGAAACTGTAGGCTTGTGCTGGTATCAAAGTACTGGGAATCCATGCCATTGGAGAAGTAACTGTAAGATACCATATCTGCGCTGCTGACTAGGTGCACACACACACACACACACACACACACACACACACACACACACACACACATACACAGTCAACTGCAGTGAGAACAGAACGCATACATAAGTGCACAGATGACAGAACACAGTACTTAATGCAAGCCCCACCTCACAAATCTGATTTATACAAGAGTGCAGGTGCATTTATAGTAGATGACATCAACAGACCATGTGGGAAACAATGGCTTGGGAGGCCTGCATAGGCACATAACTTCATAGCATCATATAAGGCTACTAGCTTAATAGTACTAGGATGTTTAGCAGCCTAGCTGTGAAGTAACACATGTACCCTTACTGAGCATAGTTGGAGATTGAGTTTAGCAGAGTGAGGCTGTGAGCACCACCAACTGGCCCTGTCCATAAGGGAGCACACAACATTATATATTATACTTTGTAGTGTGGTTGATATATGTGTGGAAAAATACTGAGATCCCAGGGTTGTAGTCTCTGGTGGTGGTGGTGGGGGCAACACATGGATGTATTGTAAATAGGTTCACATGCTAATGCTAGGCTATTGGCCCTGAGGCCCTTATAAGCATAGCCAAGAATTTGGCCCATGTTCCCTCAAATTCAGCACCTGTTTCCCCTGTCCAGCAGGGAAGCAGGTGGAATCCCAGGGGTATATTTTCTGTTTCCCATCTAGTCATCCAGGTTCCTCTTAAAGAGGGCTAGAGAACTACTCTGCTTGACATGGAGAGAGAGTCTATTCCACAGATGGGGGAGTCCTTGGGGTACAAATCAATCCTGCCAACAAGTTCCATTAATGTCACAGACCAGGTTAAGGCCTTGCATGTGGGTTACTCAAGTGGAACTTGTCTTATAGATATGCAGCAACTCCATCAAGTTTGGGTCTGAGATGGCCTTGTATGCCAGACACAGGTCACCTCTGAGCAGTCTGTATGAGACTGAGTAGAGGGAGAGGACTTTTACCCTATCTATATAGGATAGGTGTTTGCAACCTTGGATTTTCCTGGTAAGGAACCTCTGTGGTCGCTCCAACTTCTGCATGTGCTTGGCAAGGTACATGCTGAAGGAGGAATTGTACTTGATAATGGGTCTGATAAGGAAGGAGTACTGGGATGCTATGACCTCCTTATTCTTGGCTGAAATACCCTTATTTATGAAGTGGGCCATGTAGAAAGCCTTCTGTACAATGGAGGCAACATTGTGGTCAAAAGTGAAGTTGTTTTCAACCCAGGTGCCCAAGTCCCTCATGACTGATTGCATGCTTAGTACATTGTAATTAATGTAATTGATGGGGATGCCATTTTCCCCAAAGGGGATAATCATGCATTTCTTCGCATTCAGTTTGAGGCCATGCTTCTGGCACCAGTCATTAGTTTGGGTAAAGCCATCTGGAGGATATTCACATCACTAAGGAAATTTAAGACAGCACTCAGCTTGCAGTCATCTGCAAACTTTGTCAGCCACCGACCACTGTTTTTTCCTTTCACCTCAGAAAAGTATATGCCAAACAGTAGAGGACCCAGAACCGATCCTTGGTGTACACCGATCATGACAGGTCTACTACTAGATCTGGCTTCCCCTACTTTGACTGAGTGAGTTCTATGAGTGAGCCAATTAGCAACCCATCTGCTAACATACGGGTTGATGCCTGGCTGGGAGAGTTTGTCTATTATGTCCAAGTGGGGAATAGTGTCAAAGGCTTTGGCTAGGTCAAGGTAGGCAGTCTGTACCTTCTTCCCCTCTTTCGCGGCTTTCGTGACTGTTTCAAAGAAATCGACCAAGTTTAACAGGCATGATCTCCCTTTGACAAAACCAAACTGTGTGGGGTCAAGCATTTGGAGGTTGCCAATGTCCTTGTTTATAAGGTCCATGAAAATGCATTCCATGGCCATGCAGATCAGGGTAGTTAGGCTGATGGGTCTATAATTGCATGGGGGTAGTAGATGCTCCATCTTTGTGTAGAGGGATGATAGTGGCTGTCTTCCATTCAGCTGGGACAAAGATGTTGCTCAGGCTTTGGTTGAATACGGTGTCTAATTGAGCTGAGTTAAGTTCATGTAGGATACAGCCAGGGATGTTATCAGATCCCATGGAGACTGTATTTTTTGCCTTTGAGAGGGCATTAAATATGTGCTTCCTGGTGATGAGGGGAGGGACAGGTACTGGGGATATCCTGGCTTACTGATGGGGGGACAGGGGGATTAAGTTTTAACTGAACCTGTCTGCCAGCAGGTTGGAAATATCTATGGTGTTTGTGTATATGGTGTTACTGACCATCAGTTCAGAGCAGATTTGGGTGTTACCTTTGAGATTGCAAACATATGTGAAGAAGGCCTTGCAACTGACCTAAGAGGATGTGGCCAATTTGGACTCAAAGTTTGCCTTAGAGGATTTCACCATTGACCTTATTTGCTTGTTTCAGATAACGGAGAGATTACTTTCAGCTTGGCACCTGCTCCTTCTTGGTCCTGGACAGCAATTTTTCCTATTATTATACAGTCTGTTCATTGCTGCTGTCCACCAGACAGGTTTACTCTTCCTTGAGGAAGATAATTTGGTTCTGTCAGGGATTGCTGAGTTCATACAGCTATGTAGGTGCTCATATAGTTTTTTTGGTGTAGGCGTGGACATTAGTGCTAGTTCCAACTGAAGGGACAGTGGTTGTGAAGCTGCTTATACCTGCTTTGAGGAGATTGTTGTCAGCTTTGGAAAAGATTTTTCATTTGACCCTGGCAATGGGGGGGGGGTCAGAGGAGATAGCGACTTCAAAAAGTGATCACTTCATGCTCAGATCTTACCAAGGAGGTGACATTGTAGGGGTGCTGCAGTGACTACTCATGTTGTTAGGACCAGATCCAGGATATTTTCACCTTTCATAGGGATGTCAACCAGCTGATCCAATGCATTGACATTGATGAAGTCGAGGAATCTCTGGACATTCATGTTTGGGCTAGAATAGGTCTCCCACTCTATGGTTGGGTAGTTAAAGTCACTCAGGATCAGTGTAGATGGTTGAATCTTGACGGATTCAAGTAAGTCTAGATAGGTGGAGTGGGTATCCTGAGTCATGGTTGGGGGTCTATAGCTAGCTATGATTTGAATAGGTGTTTTGTCAACAGTTAACTGCACTTGGAGTGTCTTCTTTGCATTGTACAGTTTGACCAGCCTGGAGGTCTGTATGTCTTTTAAATATTGAAACTCCACCTCCTTTGGCTTTGTAGCCCTCCATTTGGGATCTGAACGTATGGTAGGATGAGTAACCTGGTAAGGCTGGGGTGCTCTCCACAGCACTGAACCAGGTTTCAGTGACTACACAAATGTCAGCATCATCCAGAGCAAGGAATGCTTGCAATGAGTGCAGTTTCATGCTAAGACTCCTAGTGTTTAGTAGCATGACCTTTACATTTTGTTTAGAAGAATTTTTCATGTTGGTAATTTTTTGCTCATGACTTTGCCTAAAAAATACACTATGGGGGGAGGCAAGACCCTTTGCCAGAAGCTTGAAGCCCAGGTGAGACAGATGAAGGCCATCTCTGGCAAAGCATCATGTTCTGTCAAGCATGTCCTTCCTGGCTGTCAGGTACTGGATCCCCTTGGAATGACACCAGAAACTAATCCAATTGTTAAAGTCAATTATTTTCTGTCTGTACTGAGGCATCATTGTGTGTGATGGTAGGATGATGCTTAAGGCTATGGACATACCTGCCTGGGTCACATATTCAGAGAATTCAATCATGTCTCTTCATATAGTCCAGAGAGGTGCGTCTGAAGTCATTCACACCAGCATGGACTATGACAGAGACATAACAGTACCTGCTGTCAAGAAACATAAATGCGTGCATGATATGGCAGATTCTAGCACCAGACAAACAACTTACCATGACTTTTTCCTTATCTAGCCTCATGAGGGGCACATCTGTGTATCTCATGGTAGAGTCTCAAATGACTAGTATGTTGGGTTTGTGGCTGAGCCTTAGAGGCTGTGAGACACCGATATGTGTACTATGTGTGATGCTTGGTGCTGTGGGTTGTGATGTGTGTGTGAGTTTTCCCTTCGGAGGTCTCTTTTGTTTAGCTATGTTTTTGTTGAGAACCCCCGCATATGTAGGAGTGTGTTGTACATATCTGGGTAGTGTTAGAGATGTGGTGTTCATAGTGTTTGTGCAGACAACCTTCTCTGTGCCAGATGTACTGGCCTGTGACTGAGACAGGAAGGATTCTAGGTTCTTAATGTAATTGCATCTCTCACATATTGTGTTCCTAGGTGTTAGTAATAGAGGGTTGTCTGTGTACATAAGGCAGTTGCTACACTGTCTCAGGATGCCCATATAAACCAGACTAGCAGGAGAATCTATAGGAAATTGTCCATCCATGATTATCAGAATCTGTGGAAGAGAGGTCAGGGATAGGAGAGTGGGTACTATCTGAGGAGAATACCTATAGGTGTGAGTAAGGCTGAATAAAATCAATATAGTAGCTGCAGGCAAGGCTCTCACTTAAACAGGAGTAAGGTAAACATGCAACTGAGATACCACACAAAGGGTTAAAACAGTGCAGTGGCAGTGTGCAACAAGCAAAAAAGCACAAATCCACACAAATGCTGGGTTTAAATACCACAAAACCAAAGTAAAATAGAAACACTGGAATTGACCAATCAACCCTTGTCTCTGAGCTCTTAGCTCAACACCCTATACTAGACCAGATCCAACCAGTTCACTTGCTCCCACTAAGTGCAGGCAGGCCCTGGCCAACATAAGATAGCAAAGCAGGAAACACAGGAATCACACAAACAAATCTGAATGCAACAAAACCTGTAACCAGACTATGATAAAGATATTTCAACTCTGTTTAGGTTGATTTAATACAGGAGAACAGATACACATTTAAATATAACAGTGGCAAACAAGAGCAAACTGATTTAAACAAATGAACCAATTAACCAATAAAAAAGCTCAAAACCGAGCCCTGTTCCATCAGTCTTCAGTTCTAAATGACACTTTTCCAAAAAAAGATGGTCTGGACTAGTGCTCAAGTTATACAAACAGAGCTAGATTAAGCAGGTCTGAATCTAATCTATGCTAAAGAAAACAGGTGTACCAATTTCAGAAAGAAACAGTTCAAATAAGCAGACACAATAAGCCTTCAACCAACAATTCCGAGCTCAGAAGGGCAGAATCTACCCTCTCTTCCCACAACAGTGCAGACCACAAACCTTCTTAATATAAAATAACTGGCCTGAAGCCCAAGTGCTTAAACCAGAACTAAGACACTTTTAGAATAAGAGACACTAAGCCTTCAACCGGCAATTCCCAACTTAGAAGGATGTAAGCTACCTCTGCTTCCACAAGAGTGTATACCACAAATCTTCTTAATGCAAAACACTGCCCCGAAGCCCAAGTGCTTAAACCAAAAGGCTTAGAATAACAGTTATAATTTAATCAGGCTACGAACAAGCAGTAATAAATGCAGCAGAATAAATGCAATTGAGCAATTTTAAGAACAAGCAGCAAAAGCAAAGTAAAGAAATAAAGTAGGATGAAACACAAATACAGTAAAAGCAGATGAATAAAGTGCATTTTTAGGTTAATTGGGAAGGGATGAAACACAATAATTCAAGGTTGAAAAACGAAGGCCTTCCCAAATTATCTCTCTCTACTCAGTAGAATAAGCTGATGAGATGGGACTGGGATGAGTGTCCAAAATGAGATTTATAGTAGGGGAGGGCAACTCAAAAGCCACCAGAACACAACAAGGACTGGGTGGGAGAGGGAACACTTAAAACTCCAACAGAACAGCAATCTTAAAACAAAACAAATGAAATACTAGAATAAGATACAAAATAGAAGTGTTCAAACAGTAAAGAGCTTCAATTCAAAATTAAATGCAGAGATGAGTGATATTCAAAGCAATGCAGCCCACATAAACACTTCAGCCAACTACAGATATTTCTAAATAAAAGAGCAATGCTGTTTTGCAGCTCCTCCCACTAATTAACTGATGAAATTCACAGTTTGCAAAGGAATTCTTTGGTAACTTTTTAAACTGACCCTAGCCAAGAACTCTTAAAACTCCAACAGGACAGAAAACTTAAAACAAAACAAATGTAATACTAGAGTAAGTTACAAAATAGAAGTGATCAAACATTAAATAAAGAGCTTGAATTCAAAATTAAATGCAGAGATGAGTGATACTCAGAGCAATGCAGACCACACAGATACTTCAGCTAACTACAGATAATTCTAAATAAAAGAGATGCTGTTTCTTGGCTTCCACCACTAATTAACTGATGTTATTCACAGTTTGCAAAGGAATTCTTTGGTAACTTTTTTTAACTGACCCTAGCCAAAAACTCTTAAAACTCCAACAGAATAGAAAACTTAAAACAAAACACATGTAATGCTAGAATAAGTTACAAAATACAAGTGACCAAACATTAAATAAAGAGCTTCAATTCAAAATGAAATGCAGAGATGAGTGAAACTCAGAGTAATGCAGACCAAACAAACACTTCAGCTAACTACAGATATTTCTAAATAAAAGAGCAATGCTGTTTCTCAGCTCCTCCCACTAGTTAACTGATGCTATTCACAGTTTGCAAAAGAATTCTTTGGTAACTTTTTTAACTGACCGTAACCAAGAACTCTTAAAAATCCAACAGAACAGAAAACGTAAAACAACACAAATGTAATACTAGAATAAGACACAAAATAGAAGTGATCAAACCGTAAATAAAGAGCTTCAAATCAAAATTAAATGCAGAGATGAGTGATATTCAGAGAAATGCAGACCACACAAGCATATATAACATATTTAGATCGGCCTCTTAGTTTGCAATGTTTGCACATGTACTTTGATGTCATACAAAGGAAATGGACAATAAACACCAATAATTAAGCATCATATTTACAGTTCCATAGTGCAGCTAGCAGTGGGTTTGCACAATAGTTAACAAAGTGTACACACATGCAAGATACATCTGTTTCCATGTAAGTAAGCAGTGCACAAATATGAGCCACATTGTTAATGTCTGACAGTGAGTAACTAACATATACCTGCTGGTTATTAGTACCATGTCTGCACAATGGCAATCAGAGCAATTTCAGTGTTATTGTATGTTCAGGCAGTTGTGTATGTGTTGTTGGCAAAAATCAAGGCCATGCCAGTCCCAATAGCAGGAATATATTTACAGGACTATAGTACACAGTATACCCACAGTCATACATTTGATCATAAATGTGATCATACATAGATTACTAGATCAATAAAAGTAATAGTGTATGGAATATACTGTATTTGAAACCAGGACCATGTGTATGGCAGTCCTGCACATACACCTGTTGCCACAAGAAGGATGAGGGTACAGTTGCTATGTTGCACTTCATTGCTGTAAACTGCAATGCCACAGCAGTAAAACCAAGGTTGTATACTCTGTGTTAGAACACAGTACCATCTGAACTCCAGGGTGGGTTTTCACAATGGTCAAGATCATTAATTAAATGTATCCAGTTTCTATTTTTGGCTTTCTGCTTCCTATGTGGTCCAGTTTTTTCTGTTTCCACAACACTGTGCTTCATAGAAACCAGATAAGCTTTATTTGTTCTCCAGTTCCACTGTTTGTGCAACATGACACATCAGGCAAAAAGTGGAATTAAAAACAAGAAAGATAACAAAAGAAAAAAGGGAGTCATACATGAAATGAGGAAAAGCAATGTATGACATACACATTAGAAAATTATAGGGCCCATGATATATTTTTACATAGTTCGAGATTTGAACTCTTACACCAATGCAGCTTCAGAAAACAGGATGGATGCCTTATTCCTCTTTGCCACATGAACAGCTTTGCAGCAAAGAACTAAAGTCATTCTTCACACAACAGCAGTATAATGTACACTGTTATCAAACTATCAGTTATTATTTGTACATTTAATTATCTTTATTATATTTAAATGTAGTGCACTTAGTGATCACACAACCTGTTCTGATTATTTTTATTTATTTTTATTTTATTTTATTTTACATTTGTTTACCAGGATGGTCCTACTGGACACAAGTCCATTTTGATTGGTGGGCTGGGGAGAAAAGCTCCACAGTAAGTAACAAATAATTGACTTAATTAATAATTTTGAAAAAAACACTATGAGACAAAAATAACACCATGAGAAAAAAAAAACAATATGAAGAAATACTGTATAAGTAAATATGGAAATGCAAAGAGATAACTATATAGGCAAATATGGAAATACAAACAGATAAATATACAAAAACATATTTAAACATAAAATATTCATGCGATAAGTCTACAATTTCATCAGCAGTTAAAGTTTCAATAAGTTAATTAAGTTTCAATAAGACTATAAAGAAATTTTCACAGTGGTTGAGATGGGCAGTGAGCTTATGGAGTGAGCAAAACAAAAGGAATTATGTGATGCAAGGGCACATCCATGTTTCCATTAAGTGTGATCTAAGTGAGTTCTTAAAGTAGGTAAGAGTAGGGGCTGAAATCAGAGAAGGGAGGTTATTCCAAATTCTAGCGATGGTGAGAGAGAGAACAAAGCCTTTACTGCGGTATTGTTAGCCTTTGAGATACAGAGTAGAGATTTGTTGAAGGAGAGCAGTGGATGATTTGTATTATAATGAGTGAGGAGTTGGCCTAGTGCTGGGTTGTTTCCAGGATGTCTAACAACATTGTAGGCAATGACTAGCTGGTAATAGTTTAGTAGTTGGGGAAGTTCTAACCATTGTAGATCCATTAGAGCCTGGCAGTGGTGGATTCTGAAGGTGGAGTTATTAACAAAGTTGGTGATTTTATTATAACATGTCTCAAGTCTGACAAGGTCAAGTTTTCTGACATGGGTGAGGATGGGAGCGGCATATGTTAGAGTGGACAGTAAGTGAGTTTGGGTAAGGGAAATCTGAGCTTGTTTTGTGAAGGATTTTCTGTGTCTATGTAGTGTTCCCATTTTTTTATGGACCTTTTTATTGGTTGTGAAATATGGATGTCGAAAAGTAGGTTTTTGTCAATTTCAAAGCCTAGGAGTTTGGTGTGGTCAGAGGGAGAGATAATAGTACCGTTTTGGAGGAGATAGTGAAGGATAGAGGGGTAGACATGGTTTTATTGGGGGTGAAAAGTAGCAATTTAGTTTTATTAGGATTTAGAATAAGTTGGATGCTATGCTTCCAAATATACAGCACTGTCTTACATTTCTGTGTTTCTTGGTAATTCATCACTTATTTGATCAGTAGTGTGAGACATGCAGTGTGCAAGCCATTCCATATCATTGGCATTAAAATGTGTGAGGATATTAACTGGGAGTAATATGACATGCAGTTGCCAGCAATTGAAGGCCAGATTGTATGGCACAAACAAGCATATGTTGTTCTTTTGGGGAAAGCATAAGTGAGTTACTGTTATGGGACAAACAAGAGTACATTGCTCTTTTTTTGGGGGGGGCAAAGCTCAGTTACTGTTATGGCACAAACAAGCATAGCCTGTTCTTTTAGGGGGTGCAAAGTTGAGTTACTGCTAAGGCACAAGCAAGGATATGATGCTCTTGTTACTCTCCTTGTTTTGCATCCTGCCTGTTGTTTGATCTTGTGAGGGCTGTGAAGTCAGAAACTGCAATGTGTATCATTACTTTCTAACTTCTATCTTAAGGATTTGCCAGTATAAAGGTATGCTAAACTCAGGGCATGCAGTAATCATCAATACTTTTGAGAGGTATGACTGTGTTAGTCTTTGATGCCTGAGGCCTACTACTATTAATGGACACATATAAGTAAAATAAGTCTCTGCAGTCACGTTAAGCAACTTTCTGTACTAATCCACCACTATTTACTTGATTACTGTACCAAATTAAGAAATGCAAGGATATGTCATAATATTATTAAAGAATACACTCTAGGTTCAGGACTTACCTTTCAAATGCAGCAGCTGACACAGTTTTAGTTCAGAGCTGACTCTTTTTGATGCAAGCAGTACCCAGCCAATACATGTTGAGGTAAAGTTTGTGTGAGTTGCCTGGCATGAATTTTACTATGTGTATGTGTATGTGAGTAGGAGAAAGGTATTAGGCACCTAGGTGGTCAGTGAATGTGCTATGCATTGTCTCTTAGCCAAAGCAAGTGCATACTGAGCTCACATACATCTGCTTCTAGCCACAGCAGCTGGTGGATCCCTCTCCAAGTACTGCTCTGACTGTGGCTGCGGTGACCTAGGTGCTAGTGGGGGATGCATGTCCCTTCCCCTTGCTAATTCTGCTGCAGCCGTTTCTGCAGGATTAGATTTTGTAGCATAACACATACTGTGAAGATTTGTGTACATGTGCATAGATTATACTGCAGGGCTCCACCAGATGTATCTAGGCATTGGAACCATGACTTTAGCAGCCCATACACATGTACTATGATGTTTCTGGTTTGAACATGTACCTCATTATGGCATTCTTCCATGGGTGCGTATGCTTTTCTGATGGGTGTCATCAGCCATGGTTCCAGTGCATAGCCAGCATCTCCTAGTAAATGGCCCTGTATGATGACTCCCATAGCAAACATCTGGTACAGCTGTAATGTATGCCAAATATGGGAGTTGTGATAATTGCCAGGGCTGCCAGCACACACATTCAAGATAATTCCCTGGACATTACACATGATTTAGCAGTTGATGGAGTGGCATCCCATGTGTTTAATGTAGATTCTATCCTGCTCACCAGGTAGTGCCTTAATGTGTACATGAGTGCAATCTATGGCACCCAATACTTCAGGGTAGTGTGCTACATAGTAGAACTGTTGCATATTGCTGGCCCTCTCCTCAGAACCATGGGGAAAATGGGAACAATTTATAATCTCAAAATTCTGAAATACTGAATTTCAGAATCCTGAGATCATAAAGCCGAAAGTTCTAAATACCAAAACCCCAAAAGCACGAATTTCAAAATCCCGATGTTCGGAGATGTTGAAGTAGCGCTTCTGGTGTTGCCGTGTTTGAATGGAAGTTCAAGTAAGTATGTATGTTTAAGGGTGTTGGTTAGGGGCTTTAGTGTGTGCAGTGTGTGTTGTGACTGTGATGTGTGTGTGCAAGTGGAATGCAGGTGTGTGGTGGTGTTTTTGTGTGTTTGTCTGTGTTGTGCAACCCTGGAGTTAGTATATTTAAGTGGGGGGGTGTGGGAGGCACAGCCCCCCACATGGGGGGTGCAGGTTTGTATGTAGTGTAGGTTTGTGTGCTTGTTTGTGGGGGAAGGTGTGTGTTTGTGTATGTGTGTGGTGTCTGGTTAGTGTAGGATTCGTGATTTCAAAATTTGTGCTTTTGGGATTTCGGTATTTAGAGCTTTCGGCTTTATGGTCTCGAAATTCTGGGATTTGGTATTTCAGGATTTTGGGATTATAAAGTGAATCCACGGAAAACATATGTGCTCACTGGCATATATGAGCATAGCATCCAGGAATTGTTTGAGGATCCTGGATGCTGATGCCTGTGACACACTCATTATATCCCCAGTTGATATTTGAAAGTTACCTGCAGCTGAGATTCTAAAGGCTACACATACTTTAGTTTCCACTGGGATGGGTTCCCCTTGTTTGGCTCTGGCTCTGAGTTGAGGGTGGAAGAGGTCATAGAGTTCTTGTAAGGTGTTCCTGTCCATCCTGTAGTGCTTTATAATCTTGAAGTCATGTAGCATCTGATAAGTGTCCCGGAGCATGAAAACTCTTCTCCTTCTCAGCCTTGGCCTATTGGCAATAGCAAACAGCACCACTAGCTTCAACCTGCAGCACATAAAGATGGATAAAAGCAGCAGGAGCACCTAGCATTGTGTCTTGGTAGATTTTCTATGTCTCTACTCCAATAGCACTGAAGTATGCAGGAAAAAACAGGATGGAGTCTACAATGGATGCTTTATAGCTTGTTGAATAACTCCACTGTGTTGGATTGGTTCATTAACATGCAATTCACCCACTTATGTTGTAGTTAGCATCTATTAAACACACCTGCCCCTTGCTCATTTGTGAGATATGTGCACCTCCATGCACCTTCCCACACCTCAGTGCAAATAAAGTAAAACAGTCAAAATTGGTATTACTTTCCTCCATTCCCATGATATGCAAACATGGAGCATGAAAAGTGAAAGAAAGGTTGAACATCCTGTACTAGAACCCAGAACCATTTATACTCCATAGACGTGCTGCCACAGGAATAGTTACATGACAAGCACAGGGAATCCTGCCATTTATTCATCCATTTGCCATGACTGCTCTAAGTGCAGCATTGTGCAAACAATGAACAAAATAATAAAATAAGTACTTAAAGCAGAGACTGCACATTTTGCCAACAAATTAACAGGAAGTTGCATCTTAATGAAACAGAACTTATGAATTGTGCACTGCTTACATACATGTTCACCCTTCGCAGCCCTACATGTACACCTCTGTAAATCTAACCTGACACAACCCCTGATGTCATTATTCACAGTTGCCATCCATTGAAAACAAACACTGAGGGAATGCTTACAGGATGTGAACATCCCTAGATGGTTCCAATTTATTGGTATTCAGTAATTCTAATGAGTTCAGACCTCATTTGCATCTTCACTATGCTGAGATCCCTGAATCTACACAGTTGGCAACTGTGTAGATAGGGAAACTGAAGGGGAGCCGAATGTTGAACAAAAAGAGAGGTATTACTTTGCCATATACCTGCATATAAGAACACTGTTTTTTTAGAAAATATGCCTGTATTTCATCAGCTACATACTACATATGTTTGCATGCCACTATGAATAGTCTGTTTCCTGGAGTTTACACTTTCAGCTGTCTGCAATTGTTACAAGTGTATTCTTCATTTGCGGTGGGGGAGCATAGCTGCATTTATGTCATAGCACTTAAAAAGTATATGTTGCTATTGTTACTCTCCTTTTGTTGCTTTCACCCTGTATAGAACTGGAATTATGTGTCTGCTGTCATATGTTAATGACAGTTTTGTACAAATCTAACAACTTTTACTTGCTCTTCTGTCTGTGTCAATTCCTTTCCATGGTTGTATTTGAAAAGTTTTCATATACACATGGAACACCTGCATGGAGTCTACATGGCTGCTTTAGAGCTTGTGGAATCATTCCACCATGTTGGTTTGCTTGATTAGCATGCAGTTCAGCTACTTATGCTGTAACTAGTGTGCCATGGTATTTACCTTGTTTGTGTGTGAGTGTGTGCTGCTACTCAAAGTTTACTGAATCTAAAAATATTTGCTGCCATGTACGCATTGCCCCACTATGTGCACATGATGAAAAATGACTGAGTAGGCTTTAGTGAATCCCTCTTCTAGCTGTAAATGAGCTATTTTTTATGTTCCTATCTATTTCTTGGGGGGGGGGGGGGTACAAAACTTAATGTAGTATAACAATAACTGAATTATAATTGAAAATGTATGCATTATTTAGCTCATGTTAGAAGCTGTAATCAAGTATCTTTAATGGTGCTCATCATTATGGAATGAATGGCATCTCAAATAATACTGTTATTATTATCCTTGTCTGTGTTTCAAATGTAATGAGCATTTTGCAAAGCAGACCAGATGTTGGAGAAAAAAGTCATGTCTACAGGGAGCTAGTTTTCTTTTTATGGTGAAACTGCACACATGAGAACAAAAGTACAGTGAGGTCAAAAGTTGTATGAGGAACTGTTAATGTTAAATAGGCAAGGCTCTGCCAGGGCTTCTTTAGTACTGTATTTTTTACCAGCTAGGTATATTTTCAGGCCTATCGAGGAAGTATGTTTTAGTCTTGGAGAGCACCTTTAGTGCATGATTGTTAGTGATGATAGGTTACCATTTTCAAAGTTCAGAGCAATGTTTGGTATTATTTCTCACTTTCTTAAAGTAATTAAAGAAGGCTGAAAGGTATTTTGTAGAAATATAGAAATTATCATGTATTCATAATTATATTTATAACTTGAACCAGAAGATGTGTACATGGTACTTCATGGTAGCAAATGAAAGCTTTCTTAATGATGTAAATGTTGTGAATAATACCTGCAGTCTACTTGCCACTAATCTGTAGATATTTATACTTGTTTAGAAATGCATTCTGCATATTTGTATAAATATCATATTTAGGTATATCTCTCAGGAATTGTCCTCCTGGACACATTGTATAACACTCCATTACATATTCAATCACCACAGATGTCAGGAATGACTTCTCAGACAAGTTGGGTACTCTGTACTGGAGAAAATATGGGCTATTTTCCAGAAATGGCATAAATGTAGGTGATATGTTAATAATTATATTAATATCTTCAACCCAAGGGTGTTTATACAATATGGTGTAGTATCAAATAAAAGAATGCACAATGTGGAAAAAAAATTGCAACAGTAGTTGGTATGCAACTAGCACTGCTTTGCAGATATTTATATTTATTTGCCAATAAATTATGGAAACATATCATACCATGCATAATTATGCAAATATCTCAAAAATGTAGTGACAACTGCAAACCGATTTGCAGAAAACTGAAGAGCACATCTGTTACATTGATAGTTGAGGTCTATCCGCCATGGTTACAGAGATATTAATACTGGTTTACATAATTGTAAAATTAGTAATACATTATTAAATTACATTTTCATTCTAAAATTATCACTAGGTTTGGCTGATGTATTAGTATCACCATTGTGAAAAGAAGTGAATGCTGAGTAACTTTCATGCTTTCATTTTTTTATAACAGTTACAGCTTTTGAGATATATACATTTGTTTACAGGTAGGTTGTAAAACTGTGTCTCAGAATTTTGCAGAGGTGAAAGCTAGCCATTCAGGAATTCTTCCCATGTTAGGATGTGTGATATCACACTCAGGCTAGATGGGAATGAGTTAAAGCTGGAAATGTTAGAGTGCTTGTAAAAAAATATTATTCACTGGATACCAGGAAGAAGAGAAATGCATTTATTCTAGCAATCAAGGAATGTTGAGAGGCAGTTGTGAGATTCAAGTTGCTGTACGTATTTGTCCTCAGAATATTTTTCCTGGAGGATTGAAGTGATTTTTATGCAGAAGAAATGAAGGAGGAAATACAAAAGTTTGTCAAATAAAAAAGCAAACGGGAACATTCCTTCTCATTTTTCTGATAATAAAGCTCATACAGAGACTTCACCAGTGAAACCTTTTCCAATGTTCCAAAGGAAAATGCTTGAGAGACAGAGAAAAGCACAGGAGTGGACTGCAAGAATTGGAATGGAACTGGAGTCTGGACTTGGGGGATGGAGATGTGCAGGAAGAAGACCTGCAACATGGAAATTTAGTGAATAAATGTGAGATCACATAGCATCAATCACGTTTGAGAAATATGGCTGTACAAGAAAAGGTGGAAAATTTTGACTTTTATTGACATTACTAAACCTAAGAGACTGCAAGGTATTTGCTTCACTTCCTGTCATTAATATTTGGAAGGACACTAACAGAAGGGGAAGAGGAAGGAAAGTGGCAACTGTAAGTAAAACAGTTTCTGTTTTTAGCAGTATTGTTATAAAACTTTTCATGGTATAATTGCATGTTATATAGTGAAGCTTTTTCAGATATGGTTGTTTGTGATAAAAATGCTAAAGTAAACAGATGGCTTTCTACCTTTCTTTCTGTCTTCTTTTTTAGTATTAAGAAATGTAGGCATTATGATGCAAACAAAATGCTGAATAAAGGTATATTTAAATTAACAAACTATAATCTTGGGTTGTTGAGGTGGGGAATGGAATATAAAAGTACACAGGTCATAATATATGTAGAGGTGGTATGTTTTTTCCTATGTTTGTATACATGAAAGTCTCGATTAAGACCCTTGGCTTAATCTAAAACAAGTTTAAAGTGGAAACAAGCAAACAAGAGAACACTGAATGCAAGGAAAACTTTTCCTTCAGTAATAATTGTTTAGCATGTCTTTAGAATTTTGTAGATGAGTACAATGTTTTTCCTCTTATGTTTCTATATAGACAATCTAATTATAGGCTAATAGAAAGTCAGAGCCATGCTTTCTAAGGGCTAAAAGTTAATGTTATCTGAAAGCATGTAAGTTGTTTTTCAAAACTGGGAAGGGAATAAATATAAAACAGAACAGAAAACAATTACTTCAATTAGGTGCACATGCAATATCATGCATCTTAGCACAAGTGCCAAAATATAGCGCATAAGGTATCAAGAGCAGGCTCAGTGGCCACAGTAATACATCTGCTGCAGAAATCTGTAAGTAAATAGCAAAGTGTGTGATACTATACAGCAAGTATACAGCATAACAGAGCAGTAAGCAATCAGCCACTGCAAGCAAGGGCAGGTCAGCAAACAATTAGTCACATTAAAGAAACACTATATGGAGAATTACAATTAGCAATACAAGCTACAAAATACTACAAGTGGATAGAAAGTGATACAAACTGACCCCACATGCAACCTGACACAGCCAGATGTGCATAGGTTTGTGTGTTTGCATTAAATTAACAGGTTATTTGAGTGTTATGGGGGTCTTTGCTGTTTTTGTTTCAGAGTTTTCATTAAAACAAAAAAAGTGTTGTAAAATGTGACATAGGTCCAAATAGTAGGGATAACAATAAGCAACTGTATAAAAGATCAACCTGCCTAATACTAGCGTGTGCATGCATCACAAAAGCTTTAAACAAACATTTAAAAGTTGTCATATATAATAGGGGGAATAATAAATTCTTATCATGATAGTGACACTTTCCATATAATCATAGAATGTGAAAAGTCTCACAGGATTAGACAAAAAGGAAAAAACATTAAATTACATAAAGAAAGGGGTCCAGGGAAGTAAGTAGTGTGGGAAGAAATAGCCAGGGAATTGTTATGGCTAGGCTTGTATAGGCCCTAGGGCTGATAGCCTAGTACCATCATATGAACCTATAAATGCAGAGTGCAGATATGCTAGATGAGACATGTTTGGAAAGAACTGAGCATGTTAATTTGATAATGAATGGATCTCAGGATGGATATTTAGAAGAATCTCAGGGACAAAGGGAAAGAGGAGTACTTGCATTAACTGCTAGAGGAGTTCCAATAGTGATAGAAGAGGGAAAAAAATAATAATGGCAGATTTGTGGTTGTAAGGGGTTACTGTCAAGGGAAGAAGATTAAAGGGCATGTATTTATATTTCAACTAAAACTGCTAATATGGAGCTTAAGAAAATTTTGGGAGAACTAATCAGCTTTCAGCAAGGAATATTACTTGTATTTATGGTAGCTTTAAGTATACCAAAGTACTTTGGTATACTTAAAGCTATCATAAATATTTCCTGTTGTGCTTTTTCCTGTTTCCACGTGTGTCTGGTTTATACAAATTTTCATACAATTTATGAAATATTTCTAATAACTCTACAGGATCTGTTGTTGTTTTTTCTTGTTATGACCCCCCTAAGTTTGGCAACAACCCTTTCTACTCTCTCTTGCCTAAATTGTTCTGATAAAAGCTTTGTGTTCTGGACTTACAATCAAAAAGCAGTTGCTTAACAGCAATTTTCACACAGTTTATTTCAGTCATATTTGACTCTTTTGCTTATGTATGGCCGGGTTTAATTGTGACATGTGCAAATGTTGCTAACCCATATTTGAGTAAACAAAGATGACTAGATGATTGACTTGTGTGAAAATCTTTTATTAAGAAACAATGTGGAAAAACTGGTGAACTTTATTATGTTCTATGTTTAGTGCCACAGCTCCAAATTTTTTTGGACATTTCAACAACTACAAATCAACATTGCAATTTTTACATGGAACATTTTGGCTTTAACTGGACTGGCTGTTCTGAGGGGGTGTATTGAATTACTTGTTTATTATATGTTAGAAACAGGCACTTGTTGATGACTCAAGCCCTTTTCTTTTGTTTGTTTGTTTTATTGGTTCTGTTAAACGTTTTTTTCATTGGTCTGTTAAACAACTGTTCATTATTTTTAATGGTTTTATTGGTAGTTTTTTGAGTTGTGTGCCGACACTATGTGTTTTTAATTGCTGGATAGTCATATAAGGTTATTCAATGGTTGTGAAGATGTCTCTTGATGAAAGTGCTTAACCTTGTGTAACTGTTTTTTTCTGTGTAGATTTTAACTTGGTCATTAAAGTATTTTCTTTGTTATTGGTGACTGAGTAGTAACATCTGGGCATTTATTTTGGTGATTTGAATTGATATTTTAGTGTTATAGAGTTAGGGCTCTTATACATATCAGAAACAGAAAGTTACATTTCAAAGTGGAAATATATGATGATAACAGAGTGGGAAGTTCAGGAAATAAGGAGAGAATGTGATTTTGGATGCAGATCTTTAAGGAGAATAACAACAGTTGTACAGAATATTATATTTATAAAACAGCAGAAAGTATTCTAAGAATCAAGCTAACATGGGAATGGAGAAAGGAGCTTTTGTTGACAGGGGTCACTGCAGTTAGGGGTACATAGAATAGGCAAACAGGAAAAAAGGGAAAAGTGTCTGGAACTTACGGGAAGAAACTGGCAAAGGAATGAAGGTATTGGGAACAAATTTAGAGGGTAAGGTAACTGAATAGGAAGAGGCCAAAAAAAACATTTGGACTGCAGGCTAGAGACTGCCTTTCCTATTAGGGATTGATATCAGAGTATAGGCAAATAAAAGGGGATAGTGAAATACTAAGTGAACGACCTTCACTAGTAGAGTTGTTAGTTGAATCTAGACCAGAAGCTGCTGTTAAATATAGTAATTATTAGGACACATAAAACATTGTACAATAACTATAAGAATCAATCGGACAAGGTTAGAAAAGACTAGAAAGAGAGAGTGGATAAGTAATTCACAAAGAAACAATGGGAGGACGTATATATGGTTCCCAAGTATGCAATGAAGTCTAAAAGATTTAAGATTTTTGCTTGGAACTGTTTGCATAGATATTTTTATACCTTAACCATGCTCCAAACAATTTTTTCTCTGATAGATGGAAAAATTAGAGGTGTGATGGAGTAGAAAGAGGTATATATATTAGGAGTAAAATGAGTTAGAAGACTTTACAAATTCTGTACAGACTACATTGTCAGAAATACTGGGTGATAAAATGGATATAACTAAGGAAATGATAAGCTGGGATACAGAATTTGAATTGCTCAGACATAGCAAGCCCTTGTTAAGTTTAATTCTGGGGGCCGCCAAAAAAAAAAAATAATTACTAGAAAATGGAAATTAAAGTTTAAGCCAACCAAATTTGAAGTAGTGAATATTGTAACAAAGATAAAAGAACTGGAAGTGGGATCATTAGAAAAGGGTAGGAGCAAATTAAACAGAAAAAAAATGGAAATTGTGTGAATACATGCAGAAATAATGTTTTATGATGTTTAAGGAATGTAGTAATTGAAAAATGTATATAATGTCAGATTGATTATATTCAAAAAAGAATATGTGAGATGTATAATTTCTGTAACTATGAACAGGTTAATCTTGTTTGTTTTCTTTTATTTTATATAGATATGTGTGCCTATTTCATAAGTGATAATTCAGTAAAAGTATTATAAAAAAATATTCTTGATCACAAAACTTGTGATTCAAATCATTCCATCACATAACACCTAGTTTCAGTTTTATCCAGTTAAAGTGCATGCGTTTTGGTGCATATTGTGTGGATGTAATGGTCCTGCCCATAAATAACTGAAAAAGAAGACTGAACAATGGCATGCACGCTTGTGTTCATTTACCTGACATGCTAGAGAACTATGGTATTTCACTAACACCTTAAAGCACTGCAATCATTGCTCATTCAGTGAGTTGACATGAAGTTGCAATACTGGCTGTTGGAATATAGAATATTTATGTGACGTGTCCCACATTGCTTTGTTGGTCTTTGCATTTATATTATTTTCATGTTTTCTATCAAAATGACCTTTCAGTACCTGTAGTACAAGTTGACAGATCTTCTTCATTGTTATCTAGTGTGAAACTTTGCCCCATGCCTGTGTTTATGCATAGAAGCTACATAGATACATATATATATATATATATATATATATATATATATATATATATATATATACATATCTATATATGGGATCCGTACAGATGCTCAACTGCATCTTTCACCGAATCCCAATTTGGTGAGCATGCTTGCGAGAAAGTGCTGCAAGTATACTTATTGTTCCAGTCGTACTACCGGTGCGGTAAGGGAAAATTTCCTTTTCCCCACTGTAGTGCGACCTCAGAATGAGAATAGTAAAGTAGGGGATGTGTGGGTAGCGCAGCCCCCCACATCGTGGGGTGCAGGGGGGCTTGCCCCCCTGCATTCAAGTAGATTTTGTGTTTTTTTTTAACATACTTTAACGAAAGTGCTTTTTCAATGAAAGTGCTTTCAATAAAGTGTGTTCAGTGGTAATGGATTCGGGCTTTTGATCTATACCAAAAGTCCTAGATCTATATATATATATATATATATATATATATATATATATATATCTATATATATATGCAAAATGTCAAACACCATAAGTTTGAACTTGAAAGATCGAATTCGGATAACATCAAAACTTCAAAACAGCAAATTTTTTCCCAGGGAAAAAATTTGCTGTTTCAAAAACACACACACATAACACAATCACACCAAACACCCACAAAACCTAAACTAAACCTAACATACACCACTATCTCTGCACTATCTTTAACCCGGCGCTATCCCTGAAGTCCATCACTATCGCACACTTACCTTACCCGCGCCCTGACCCTAAAGTCTGTCACTATCGCACACTTACCTGATCCGAGCACCCTAACCCTAAAGTCCATCACTATCGCACACATACCTGACTTGCGCCCTAACCCTAAAGTCCATCACTATCACACACTTACCTGATCCACGCCCTAATAATAAAGTCTGTCACTACCCATTCGTACACTTACTTTGACCCGGTCCAAAAATGCCGGAGCCGCAGGAACGGCCAACCAAATTCTTTCCCTAGGAATGAATTTGGGTTTCCGTGGCTTCGACATTCTTACCTTTTGGACTACCAAGTTCGTCCTTCCAGTACTCAGTGTTCTTAATGTTCGATTTCACGATAGGAACCCATATATATATATATATATATATATATATATATATATATGTGTGTGTGTGTGTGTGTGTGTGTGTGTGTGTGTGTGTGTGTGTGTGTGTGTGTACATGAAAGGTATGGGTGCAGCCAAGTCCAAGTCCAAGTCCATTAATCATGGGTTAGTATGGTCATCTAGTTTTGACACTAATGTCTAACTGCTTCTGCTGTTATGGACAGTAACAGTGGTACAGAAAGTGCTGGCTTGTAGAACTAACCAGTGGCTGTGCTTATCTTCCACTATTCCGTCTTCTTATTCAGTCAGCCATGTGGTTTTAAACATAGCACATATATACATTTAGTTGCATTTTATTCTGTCTCCCTCTCCTTATAACCCACATTTCATGTCTTCCAAATACAAATGTTTTGACTTTGGAAGTTATAAGTATATATCTCAATTTTCTGTTACTATGCATCATTCTACATATATGATATATATATATATATATATATATATATATATATATATATATATATATATATATATATATATATATATATATATATATATATATATATATATATATATATATATATATATATATATATATATATATATATATATATATATATTTTTTGGTTACATTTTACAAAACCGAAAGATCTAAAATGAGAATGTATGTACATCGACACATAAAGGTCAATGTACATACACAGGGAAACACATAAACGGTAAAAATCAAAACGCCGAATGTGTTTCCTAGCCAGCAGCACGGTGGTAGGGATAAGGAAATATATCCTTTTCCCCACTGTAGTACGGTCTCGGAGTTGGTATATTTAAGAAGGTGGTGTGGGTGGCAAAGTGTGTTAATGTATTCTTTTTTTATTTTGTACTTACCTGTGTGGCACGGTTTGTGATGGAACACGTTCGGCATTTTGATTTTCGCAGTTAACGTGTTTCGTTGTGCATGTACATCGACCTTTATGTGTCAGTGTACATACATTCACATTGTAATATAGACCCTATATATTTATATAAAATATATACATATATATATATATATATATATATATATATATATATATATATATATATATTTAGGAGTACTACAAAATCCTGAAACCCAAAATTTGAGACCAAAATCTTGAAAGTTCAAAATATTGAAAACTCAAAATACTGAATCTCATAATACTGAAAACATCCAGGATAACACCACTTACTATATTCCAGCACAAAGATATACAGAAACAAGCGACAAACCATATTACTATACTCCAAGTATAAGCAGGGGGGCAAGCCCCTGCACCCAACATATGTGGGGGCTGTGCCCCCCACTACTTAAATATACCAACTCTGAGATTGCAGTTAGTGTAGTGAAGTACCATCTCTAAGCTGATATATTTCAGTAGTAGTGGACATGGTGGGTGCAGGGGGGCTTGTCCTCCTGCTTACAGTTGAAGGGTAATATGTTTCTATATGTAGTTGTGCTGGAATATAGTAAGTGTTTGTATCCTGTGTCTGCTTGTATGTGTGTGTGTCTGTGTGTGTGTGTGTGTGTGCGTGTGTGTTGTGTGTGTGTGTGTGTGTGTGTGTGTGTGTGTGTGTGTGTGTGTGTGTGTGTGCGTGTGTGTTTGTGTTTGTGTTTGTGTTTATCTTATTTGAGTGAGCATGTTGAGTATGTGTGTATGCCTGTGCATATACATATAAGCACAACAATAATTTATGAGCATTATCTCACATTTTTGTGCTATTGTCTTGATGATGTTTGTTGCTACTGCCATGGTTTCTCAGTTTGCCTGCATGGTACCTTTTTCATGTGCTGGTTTGCATATATTACTTATATCATTGTATCCCTACTGCGGTGGTGGTGCTGTGGTAGCGTTGTCGCCTCACAGTTAGACGTTGCCCATTCGATTCTCAATTAGAGCATCTTCTGTGTAGCGACTTGCGTGAATGGGCGTTCCTTCGTTGAAGGTTGTGTGTTAGGTCCGGCAAGCCAGTATGTAAAAGTCTACTGCCAATCATTAGCGGACCAGAGTTCCGCTGTGGCGACCCCTAACCGGGAAAAGCCGAAAGACACATACATACATTGTATCCTGTTAAATGGTGGTGCTGTCCTTACCTGCAAATTGCCTCCTGCTATAGATGTCCCTTCTGCCTGTTGTAACTGATCACGTACACATTGAGTTTTTATTCCCTGATTGCTGAGTTTAACTTATGCACTTTGCTTTTATGCACATGGACTATTCCTTGTGTCTCTCTCTCCCCTTTGTTTATATATCTGCTCTTTTTAACTATGCGGGATCTAAATTCTGCTACATTATGAACATTGTCCTACTGTTCCAGATTTTCTTTTAATTTCTGCTACAATGTTGGTGCTACTATTTGAGTTAATATTTTAATATTCTAACCATCTGTACCTCTTAACTTAACCTGTAAAATGTTTTAATGCAGTGCTACAGTACATATATGCCATACTTCTTTCTCCTTTTTTTGCCCTGGCCACATTTTTATTCTTGTTTGGTATGCATGTCATAAACTCAGTATGGTTCACCATGTGTTGTAATAGGTATGCATTTTTACAAATGTGGACCCTGAAGGTGCCTAAAAACGTACTTCACCTGATTTCTAAAGTCTTGCTTGATGCATTTATTTATTTATTTATTCGTTTTAGCTTGGATCTCTCTCTTTCCATCATCCTATCCCTCTTTGCTCTCTCTGTGTCTAGAATACCATGAATTTAAAATGGTAATATCGCCTTTTTCCAAACAGGAAAGTAGTATGTTCTTTCCTGAGCCTGGAAGCAGCTTAAAATCCATTTTCTATGTGTTTAGTAAATGTTGCTTTTTGGAGTTATGTTTATCATACTTCTTGTATATAAACACAACAATGCTTTTAACACTATTTATGACTGCAACCTGAGAGTGAACAGCTTGAAAAATCAACATTGGTTTGCAGATATCACTAAGCAGACAAACACATGCATATATTTAGTACACAAATATAATATATATATATAAAAAAAGAACTGCAGAACTGCTGGCAAAAAAAACAAGTAAACCAGAAGCCAAAAATATAGTGCTTTCATCCACTGTTTAATACGTGCACTTCCTCAGAAACCTAGATATATATATATATATATATATATATATATATATATATATATATCTGTATACACACATACACACACACGCATATGTATATATAATATATATATATATATATATATATATATATATATATATATATATCCTTCTGTTGTACTCTCTATATTTGTATAAGTATATATATATATATATATATATATATATATATATATATATATATATATATATATATATATATATATATATATACACACACACACACACACACACACACACACACACACACACACACACACACACACACACAAAACACACACACACACACACACACACACACACACACACACACACACACACACACACACACACTCACACACACACACACACACACACACACACACACACACACACACACACACACACACACACACACATGTATTATGGTCTATATTAGATACTCGAAGAGGCATTTCATAGAATTCCTCTTTACTGACCCCTAAACCATGAAAACACAAAACAGTGAATGTTGATATAAGCGATTTCTTTCCCTGGGAAAGAAATAGCTTGCACATCCAAAAACCTTCCCCTGCATGGAAGCTATTGCACGGCTCAAAAAATAGTAGATCCAACAATAAAGAAGCCAGCAACTGGAAGCTGTAAACACTAATTTAATTAGTGAAACATATAAAGAATCCCAACAAAACAGATCGGTTTCGGCTTGGGATTTTTACCTAGCCTTCATCAGTGCACATCCACATAATACATTTGAAATCCTTTATATAATGCATCATAATTAGAAACAAAACACTATTGGTGAGCTCATGAATATGCATATACTGGTTCATAAATATTCATTAAGTCCAGGCTGAAATAATGCACCTAGTTTAAATATCCATTTCTTTTCTTTTGCGTTCAGTTTGATGTGCCATCCTGATTTATTACTTCTATCACCAATTATTTTATCAATAATAGTGAAATGAAATTTGGCTGTACTGTGTTTAAGGGTGTGTTTATACAGTGCATTATTGGCTCCTTTACATCTGACATCACTTAGATGTTCAGATATAAGTATTCTAAAAGGTCTTGAAGTTTGACCAATATAAAATGCATGACAGCTACAAGAAGCCATATAGATGATCCAATCGGTGCTGCAATTGGCAAAAAACTTGATGTCAAATATGTGACTACTGTTGTTACTGGAAAAATGCTTGCTTTTTAATATATATTTGCAATTGCTACAGTGTCCACAAGGCATACAGCCCATAAGTTTGTCTCCTAGTATTGATGTCTGAATCATGTGCAGATTCCTAGATTCAGAATGATGTTTGTAATGATTAAAATAGGCACCCAAGTTTTTGCCTTTTCTGAATGAAAATGAACATGTTTCAGGTATGTGGTTGGACAAAGCAGAATCTGCTAAAAGAATGTTCCAATGTCATTTGATGATATCAATAAATCTATTGGTATTTCTACCATAGGTGGTTATGAATCGCAAAGTGTTATTGCTCCGTGATATGTTCTTGTATCTGAGGAGATTGTTACGATTGAGTTGAGATGCATAATTGCTAGCTGTGGTAACGTGACCCATGCTGTAACCCCTTTGTTTAAACCTATCAGTCAAATCCTGGCAATAATCCTGAAAAATGCTGTCATCTGAACAAATACATCTCATTCTAATAAATTGTGATTTCGGAATGTTCCTGGCTATATGTTTAGGATGGAAGCTGGAGGCATGGAGTAAGGTGTTATATTTGGGATATTTGTGGAATACTTGTGTACCGAGTGTATTATCTACATTTCTTGTGAGTAATACGTCCAAACAGGTAATCCTGTATTTATCATAATTGATGGTAAAATGTAGGCCCCATTTATTATCATTCAGATATTCAACAAATTAATTAAGGTATTCAATATCCGCCCTCCACACCATCCAGCAATCATCTAGATATCTACGCCAGATATCAATTTCAGCCAAATATAAATTATGTGTATCATCATATATTATTTGATCTTCAATATATGCCATATATAGATCAGCATTGCCCCCATGGCAGTACCTTTAATTTGGAGATAACATTGTTTCCCATAAAAAAATACATTTTTAGTTAAAACATGTTCAGTCAGACATATCAGGAAAGTGTTGAAGCCAGGTTTGTACATTTGTGATTTATAAAGCCAGTATTCAATAGCATCCAGTCCAGCCCAATGTGGAATATTTGTGTATAGTGCACTGACATCAAGAGTACATAACCACCAGTCATCCTCTATTTGCATGTCATTAATAATACCCAAGAATTCAGTGGTGTCCTGGATCCTGGATCTCACCCATTTTAACAGGGGCTTAAGATATTTCATGAGAAATTCAGAAAAGGGTTAGTTTGCTGTTATTTTTTGTATTTCTGTATTGCCTTTCTATATTTTGAATACTGTAGTTTGTTTTCTTTATCTTGTGTTTTGCTTGCATTCTGTTTTAAACAGCATATTAAAACTTCAAAAGAGACCACAGCTCTCTCTGTTCTGAGTCAGGCAGAAATAAGAACTGATTAATTAAGGACTCATTCATAAGACAGAAGAGGTCACTTAAGGTTAATCACTTGTTAACAGAGGGGGTGGAGCTAGGAACTAAAATTTCTATTTAAGGAGTAAACTAAAACATTTCAGAGCTTTACCAGAAAGGCTCATCCAGACTCTGCTACACTTTGCTGTGAAGGAAAGGTTAGTTTGCTGTTATTTTTTGTATTTCTGTATTGCCTTTCTATATTTTGAATACTGTAGTTTGTTTTCTTTATCTTGTGTTTTGCTTTCATTCTGTTTTAAACAGCATATTAAAACTTCAAAAGAGACCACAGCTCTCTCTGTTCTGAGTCTTTCTAGTTGCCCGCCTCTTATGTTAATCTGACCATATATCTCATTTCTCTCTACTTTCACTGGCTTATGTGAGTAATCACAAAACCATCACTTTTGAAATCCCACCCCTTCAGTTATTTAAATTTATTGGCCATCCTACAGTATTTCATAGTACCAAAATACAAAAGTAACCACCCCTTTCAGTCCATCTTGCTGTTTTAAAAATAGTAACTCTCCACTAAACCTTAACTTTTTAAACAGGTAAAACTCAAGTTACCTACTTTCATATCTAACTTCTCTAGTGCACACTGCAGAGTGCATTCTTTTCAATCTTACCTTTAAGCATCCCTGTTACTAGCACTTTCTCTAATACCTAAAAGATCATCTCTACTTGACTCCAAGTAGACTTTTCTCTATCTGTTAAACCTAGCACTTGCTCCTACAGTACTTATTACCTTGATACGGCACTCTTATAGATAGCACCCAAAAAGGCAAAACCCCATTTCTCGGTCACCCACATCCCCGGAATCTCTTTTAAAGTTTTTTTGTCTAGTCCTTCTAGCATGTCGAGGGATCAGTTGCTAGTGTCCTCTCCTGCTCAGCTGGTGAACCTGGGAATATTGAGGCAATGTTACAATTGCCTCATGTACACAGACAACCCTCTCCTCCTCCCACAAAACACAAATACATGCAAGAGATGCAACTATACGGCCAAACTGGAGGCTGAGCTCTCTCAACATAGGACTGGCAAGACCAGTCAGGAGGAGAAGGTTACCACACACACTATAGACCCAGTCTCACATAGTACCATCACAACCTCAAATCATACACATAAACACACAAAGACATACTGCGCGGCTCTGATCAAAAATCTACCAAAACAGCAGAGACCACCAAAGCAGACACCCAAACAACCAAGACCTCAGAACACAACACCTGCAACACATAGACCTCACAGTCAGAGTGTCAAACAGTCACAGCCCTTAAGGCCAAACACAATGCCAGACACACTAGTCATTGGTGACTCCATAGTCAGACACACTGACGTCCCGCTCACCAGACTGAGTAAGGAGAAGGTCACAGTAAGCTGCCTGTCGGGTGCTAGAATCCGCCACATAACGCAAGCACTCAGGTCTCTCAACAGCAGGTACAAATACGACTCAGTCATTGTCCACGCTGGTGTAAACGACCTGAGACGTACCTCCTTGGACTACATGAAAAGAGACATTGAGGAGCTCTCTGATTATGTAGCCCAGGCAGGTATGACCCTGACCTTGAGCAGTATCCTACCTTCACCAAGAATGATGCCACAATACAGAGATAAGATGATCAGCTTTAACAATTGGCTTAAACTCTGGTGTCATTCAAAGGGGATCCAATGTCTGTCTGCCTGGGATGACATGCTGGACAAGCCACGCTGCTTTGCAAAGGACGGCTTGCACCTGTCACCCCTGGGATTCCCGATATTGGCAAAGGCTCTTGCCACCCCATAGTGCCTTTTTAGGCAAGGCTCAAATTCTAAACCTACCACCCTAGAACACAAAAAGGAAAAAACTAAGGGTAATGCTGCTCAATGCCAGAAGTCTAAATCTCAAAATGCACGCACTCGAGGCCCTTCTCAGTATGGAGAACATCGATGTCTGTGCAGTGACAGAAACCTGGTTCAAGGCTCCTGAGAGCACCCCAGCACTATCAGGTTTTACCTCTTATCATGCGTTCCGCCCCAAAATCCGGACAATACCAAGAAAGGAGGGGGTATCCATATTCATCAAAGACACCCACACCTCAAGACTGGTGGCAACGCACGATGCATCGGAGACCATCCAGGTGCAATTAACCATAGGCAAGACTGCTCTGCAAATTGTAGCATGTTACAGGCCACCCTCACAAACTCAGGAACCTCACATGGCCTTCCTGAAAACACTAGAGGGATAAATGTATCACCAAACACCATCATACTAGGTGACTTCAATTACCCTAATATAGACTGGGAACACTACTCAAGCCCAAACACCCTAGCCCAAAAGTTCCTGGAATTCATAAACTCAAATGCCATGGAACAACTAGTCACCATCCCCACAAGAGGAGAAAACATACTTGATCTCATCATCATGAACATGGGAGCACAATGTTCAACACCGGAAGTATACCCCTCACTGGTGAGATCAGATCACAAACTAATCTCGCTGGAGGTCCTCATCCCACCCCACCTGAAATAAAAAAGACCACAGTAAAGAACTTCTCGAAAGCCGACTTCACACTTCTAAAGACTAGTGTGGTCTCATTTAAGGCCCCCGAGCTGGCGGAAAACAGTACTCAAGCCGCTGAATCACTTACAAATGCCTTCTACCAGCACCTGCAGGACTGCATGGATAAGGCAATCCCAAGCAAAACAAAGACTCTTTGTACCAAAGGCAAGCGTCCAGTCTGGTGGACCCCAGCCATAAACAAACTCTACAACAAAAGGAGGAAGCTACTACAAGATAGAGCAAAATCCTTAAAAGGTAAGACACCCTTGATCACTATAAGTAAAAAACTAAGAGCTCTCATAAAATCATCCAAAGCAAATTTTGAGAGAAAAATAGCTAAAGACTCAAAAGACAATCATAAGGCCTTCTTTAGCTATGTTAGAAACCTGGGAGGAACCTCCCAGATATGCTCAGAACTAGTTCAAAATGATGTGAAGATTACTGATCCTACAGACATTGCCAACATACTGGCTGACAGGTTCAGTGCAAACTTCTCCCCCCCTCGCTCCCAAAAGGAGAGATATCTATACCAAGCGATTGCAGCCGCCCAAACATCTCCAACGCCCAAGTGAGAACTGCTCTCTCCAAAGCAAGGAACACAGCATCCATGGGACCTGATGGTGTCCCCGGCTGTGTGCTCCACGAACTCAATGAGGAATTAAACCCACAGCTAGGACAGCTGTTTAATCATAGTCTTACCTCTGGATACGCACCCAGGAGTGGCGCACTGCAACTGTGGTCCCACTTCACAAAGGCGGTGCCTCCACCGACCCTGGAAATTACCGCCCATTAGCTTGACAAGCCTTATCTGCAAAGCCATGGAGAGGATCATAATGGACCTCATAAATAAAGACATAGGGAATTTGCAGACTTTGGATCCATCCCAGTTTGGCTTTGTCAAAGGCAGATCATGCCTTCTAAACTTGGTTGACTTTTTCAAACAGTCACCAAAGCCATTGATGAGGAAAGGCAGTCCATACAGCCTACCTCGATCTGGCGAAGGCCTTCGATACAATACCCCACTCGGGTATCATTGAAAAACTCATCAGCTTAAATGTTAACCCATACATCACAAGATGGGTTGCAAACTGGCTGAGTGACAGAACCCACAGGGTCAGAGTTGCTGGCGCCATGTCAGACTCAAAGCCTGTCACAAGTGGTGTACCACAGGGCTCAGTCCTGGGCCCACTCTTGTTTGGCATCTACTTTTCTGAAGTACAAGCAAACACAGGAGGGTTATGGCTGACAAAGTTTGCAGATGACTGCAAACTGGCCATAGTAGAAAACACATCTGACACAGATATCCTTCAGAAGGGTCTCACAGAAACGGATAACTGGTGCCAGAGCCATGGCCTAAAGTTAAATGCCAAAAAATGCATAGTCATACCCTTCAGGAAAAACAAGGTTACCCCTAGCTACCAAATAGGTGGCAATCCACTGAGCATAGAAGAAGTTATCAAGGACCTGGGGACCCAGGTTGATAGTAGTCTGTCATTCGACACCCATGTAGCTAAAGTAGTTAGGAAGACCTTCTACATTGCCCACCTTATCATGAAGGGATTCTCATCTAGATCAAGGGAGGTCATAGTCTCCCTATACTCATCACTCATCAGACCAATGATTGAGTACAATGCCCCATTCGGAATGTATCTGACCCGACACTTGCAGCAGCTGGAGAGGCCACAAAAGTTCCTCACCAAAAGGATAAAGGGTCTCAAACATCTGTCCTATGCTGCCCGACTGAAAGAACTCCAGCTCTATTCAGTCGCTTACTGCTTGCTCAGAGGTGACCTTTGCCTAACATACAAGGCCATGTCAAACCCAGATTTGATGAATATGCTTCACCTCAAAAAGTCTAGATCCGTCAGAGCCACAAGGGCGGGAGACTTAAACCTCGACACGGCTATTAATAGGACGCGCTGGAGGGATAGATTCATCACCCAAAGACTCCCTATGCTGTGGAATAAAATCCCGGTATATGTGAGGCAGAGCACCTTGCTGGCCTTGTTCAAGAGAAATCTTGACCAATGGATGGGAGATCGCAGATATACCCCAGGGATTACCTCAGTGTCACTGCTCAACAGAGGCACAGCAAAATAATGGGTATAGTTCCCCATACTAAAGGGGTGGCGTAAGCCACAAAACTATGGGCTAGGCTTGTAAATGCCCTCAGGCAGATAGCCTAGTATGAACCTATGAACCTATGAGAGAACCATTTCCTGCCACAATTGGTCTACCTGGTGGGTGGACAGGATCTTTGTGAATCTTGGGTAAAAAATAAATATATTGGCTGACAGGATCAGTAATAGTTAGGTGGTTATGGGTATTTGATGTGATAATTCCATTTTCTACTGCTGAGTTAAGAAAAGTGTCACTTTGTTGTTTGAACATGGATGTAGGATCTAATGGCATTTTTATATAATATTTGGCATCATCCAGCTGTCTATGAGCTTCAATGTCATAATGAGACCAGTTCATAACAACAACAGCACCTCCTTTATCAGCAGAAATAATTACCAATTGTTTGTTGTCAACTAATTCCACTAGACTGGTAGAATCCATCTGAGAAATATTATTTGACATAGGTGGAATCATGTTAGATGTAAAATGTAGATCTTTAAGAACACTGTGTTGGAAGAGGCTTACACAAGGATGCATAGGTGGAGTAAAGGTAGATCTATGATATTTGAAGTTGTCTGTCACGTAGTCATGTCCATGATTGTGCTGAAAATATAATTTAAGGTTAATTAATCTACAAAATGCTACTATATCTTGTGCAAAAATGTCCTCAGACACAAAAAAAAAACAGGAATAAAAGAAAGGCCTTTATTTAACAGAGCAATTTGTGATTCAGATAGTACAGTATCAGAAATATTCAATACATTAGTATTGGCATGTACATTTATTTGTTGGTCAATAATTCCATCAGATTCTGTAAGCTTCTGACTTTTTCTGTGTTTCCTGTCTCCCCTCTTGTAGGGCCTAAAGGGGCCCCACTGTTGTTACATTTGGGGGTCAGGGAGTCTGTGGTGTGTTGTGTATCAATATCTGTACCAGAGGAAGATTCACCCTCTGAAGAATCTGTAAAAGTGTTGTGTTTCTTAAGAATAGATCTGTGGCGTTTTTGTCTGGGGGTTGGTTAGTATTCTTGTGGGTACCCTCAAATCTAACATGTCTACTCTGTCTGAAAGGTTGGCCCTTCTCATAATCAGTCTGATCCCTAAAAAAATGTTTTGATTTTCCTTTCCTTAAGTTGGTGTTCAAAACTAAGTAGGTCAGAGCTTAATTTGGTCAAAAGATTGGAGAAAAATGGTTCATCTTTATATTGGTTACAATCATTACATAATTTGCTAACAATCAGTGTTTCCTTATCAATAATCCATTCATAGTAGTTGGATAGTGTTTCAACAAATTTCATGGAGCATTCCTGTTGTATATTAGACCATGCTGTGGTTAATTGTTCATCTGCCTCAGTAACCAAAGGTTGAATTTTTACCCTGAGTCCTCAAGGAGTTATACCCTTGGCCATGTAGGCCTTAAATAACTTCAAATGCCACACATTGGATCTTAATGTTTTCATATTTTTGTTAAGGTCCTGAAATAATTTTTCACAGATAAGTTCAGGATAATCAATATTGCTAGAATTAACAATGTTGAGTGGTTGTCCAATGCCAAAAACACCTAAATCCTCCTTATCAGAGGAAAGACCAATACAAATTCTGTTTAGGTCCATGTTGAAAATGAATGGTACAATACTAACCAAGTACAATACCAAATTAAACAACAGTTGTCCAACAGGATGCCTGTACAATATATCCACAACACCATGTCCTATTGAGATTGATTTATATATATATATATATATATATATATATATATATATATATATATATATATATATATATGTATGTACAAAGAAAAAAAAAAATTATTTTTAAAGGTTTGGACAATAATGGCCTCAAATTTGGATTAACCCAAACAAATTAGAAATCACAAAATTGAAATCACAAAAGTGTGTATCAATAAGAGCCATGTCCAAGTATCAAGAAAAAATAGGACAATAATGGTAGTTGTGAAACAATAAGAAACAAAATGTTATCATGGACCTCAATCAATTGTATAATATGGTGTTTTTTGGGGATCAGGAAAACAATCAATATATATGAAAATGTCCAAAATAAGGACAAATGATAAGTTGGATAATATATTATCCTGCTTAACTGTAAGAAATGAAGGACTAAACCATAAAGAAGTATTGGTCCAATCATGTAACAAATTGAAATTATGAGAAAGATGTATTATATAAAAATTGGAATTTGTATTATAGCTGGAACATGTAACAGTCAAAAGATGTCCACAGTATACCTGCAATGTATACCTCCTGGGGGATAATGTATGCAAACTGGAATAATAATATATATTGGATCATCCAAACATCAAAATGAAAAAATGAATGGATTATTCCAAAATGTAGAAATTGTTATATCAATATACAACCTGACAAGAATGTGTATGCCAATGGCTGTTGATAAAAATGAAAATCTGTTTGCAATTATGATTCACAACAAAAAATAAAAGTATACAAAACAGCAAAAGGTTCCTATGAAATAATTTAAGTTAGATTCAATGTATGTTAGAAACTACAGTATAAATGATGCTAACCAATAGAAGATACATGAAAAATATGTGTTACAAACCCCTGGTAACTAAGAGCTAGTTAAATAGTCAGACCAATATATACAGAAAACCATGTATTTGGTCTGAATATAAAAAGATAAACAATAATTCAACATGTACCAAACCTGAATTATTTGGTTAAAAATAATTTCTATCAAATGGCAAAAGTTATATGTTGAAAAGAGATCCAACAAACTGTATTATTTAACCAGCATCACAGACATTATAGTACTAAACCTTTGTTAATAGCAAGAAGCACAGTTAGAAACATAATATACTGGTATCCCAAGAGCTGGTATTTGAGAGATGTAAGTCCAAAAGTCCAAAGCTTGCTGAGAAACAGTCCAACCACCTTGCTGTAAAAAGCGGCCCAATGACTAATGTGGCGTTGTCCAAAAGGACATTATAAGTAGCAAAAAGGTCTACAATATTCAGATGTGAAGTTATTATTTACAAACATCCATAAAACTGGCAATTGGTGAAGTGTCTATATAATCAAAATTAGATTTGAATAAAAAATATAATACTCATAGCAAAAAACAAACCAGTTCAACATTGAAATATTTTGTAAATAAAGCTGAAGCTGGAAAAATGAACTTAGCTGTGCTAAATAGCTCGGCCTGTGATATATTTCATGGCGAATAACGTATAGACAACATCCGCAATGTAATAATGGACAAAAATGCTAGTTCCACGAAGATTAATTGTGATAGTTTTTGTAAACCAAAAACCAAGCAACCATCCACAGTTTAATCAATAGTTCCTTGATGTTGTAGCTGATAAAATTGCCCAACAGCGACGTGATAAACAGTAAATGCAAAAAAAGGAGTCGTCAGTCACCCACGAGGTAATCCAACTGAAAGCCAAAGTAATAATGAACAAAAATGCCAGTTCCACGAAGATTAATTGTGATAGATTTTGTAAGCCAAAAGCCAAGCAACATCCATAGTTTAATCAATAGTTCCTGATGTTGTAGCTGATAAAATTGCCCAACAGCGAAATAGCTTACCCTAAACAAAAAACACATCACTACGAACAATACAAAGTGGGGGGCTTCACTCCCCACACCCCCAATGTGGAGGCTGTGCCCACCCACCCCTAACTAAATATACCAACTCTTGAGTTCACACTACAGTTGTAAAAACGGCAAAGTAACAGAGGTGGCCAAACGATTTATTTTTGCCAGGGAAAAAAATTGCTTATATGACCATATGACCGTTCGCTGTTTTGTGCTTTCTTTATTTAACATTCAGTGAAATGTCTCTTTGAGTATATAATAGGAACCCTATATATATATATATATATATATATATATATATATATATATATATATACACATACACACACACACACATTTATACCCATCTTTCCATTGTTGTTTAGTTTCTTATCAGAAGTCAGCATCCCTTATTTGTCTCTAAATACTCTCCTTCTAAGGGATTTTTTTTTGTTAAACTAATCTTCTTTCCTTTTGTGTTACTGACCAATGTAAAATAGACAACAGATTATGCAATATAATTAAAAACCGCCATTAAATCTATTGGAAAATGAGGCAGTCTTACGAAACTAAAATAAGTGTCTCCTGTAGTGAAATACTTGTAGAAGGACTTTAATCGTTTTTTTTTCTTTCTACACAGATATGACTTTGAAAAAAATATATATAGTTGTTGTGAATTAAAAAAATGTACTTTTTTTAGAAGATTAATCTTATGATTTTCTATGCTGGCAGCCACAGATGAAAAGTGTACAGTACATGATGTTCAGTTAATGTAATTATATCCAGAGTGTCATAAACTACCTGACCTGGTAAATTTATATGTACTCTTAATACTTAGAATTTCTACTGATGTTCCTGTCTGAATAGGTTATGCAGCAGTCTTTTATAATCTGTAACAAAGCTACTATTTCTTTTTAATTCAGTGACTAACTGTGATTAGAGTTGATGGACACTTTTTCTAAGCATGTGCTTTGCAGTGCATTTACACGTTTGGACCTTAGAGAATACTAATGTTGTTCTCTTAGATTTTCATGTATGTTGTGTTCTTTTAAACACATTTAATTTTAGATTCAGAAACCATTCACCAGTCCAATATTTTAGTAGTTCTGCATGCAAAATGGTATTTTACTGAAAAAGTCTGCTGTTTAATTTTGAAATTGGTATACTGTACTTAGCCTGAGTCTGTGCTAGTAAATGTCTACTAGCCATATAAATTTCAATACTCACAATTATCTCTGCTTTGAAAAAATGGTAACCTCAGAACAAAACTCATTAGTGATGTTATTTGGAGTTGGTGATGAGCAGTACAAATTAAACATTAAGGTCCATGTGACAGGATCGTTGCCTTCTCTAATAATTTTGTTGTCGAAGACACATTCAGACACTGTATTTTGTTATTTTAATGCTTCTCTGATAAATGCATTTTTTACTATAAAGCACCATAGATAGTTTGCAAACTTCTTTTCTGCAGCAACAATATCTTATCGTTATGAATTTTGTCATATTTTTAATGCTCAGCAATACTATCTTCTCATTGTGTATTTTGTTATGTTTGTTGTACCAAAGAGAGTATTAGCAGAAATAAATTCCAATAGATAATGTGCTGTTCCTTGAGTAAAGGTAATTCTTGATTTACAGTAAAATCTGTTTTTTTTTCAGATTTCCCCTGTAGACATTAAACATAAAATAGAATTGTTTAGTCTGTAAACCCTCTAAAGTATGTCTCATTACGCAGTGCAAATTCAGTAATATGCATAATAACTTGAGTGGAATGAGTCAGAAACATCAAGTCAAAATATAACTACATTCAACATGATGGCAAATAAATTTGACTTCCAGATATATTCTTATAAAAATAAAATTCCTTTGGCTAAAGCTAAACAATGATATTATATTCATATTATCTCAGTTGTATCTATTTCCATAATTGTAATATGGCAGCATATCCAGTCCCATTATTCACTACAGACATCAATACTAACCTTAGAGAAAACTCATCTAATGAAATTGATATCACGAATCTCCTTTCAGTAGCACAGAAAAATGAAAATGGATGACATATGAAATCCATTTCCATTCCTCTTAGATTCTAGGATTTCCTTGAATATTATGAATGATTGTTTCTTTTCTATCTCCATTATTAATATCATCTTTATCATGACAGTCCTTACCTGGCTGTTGCTGTATTTCATTGTCTATGTCTTTGCATTCATCTCTGCTAAGAAAACATAGACAATACAATATCTCTTTTATGACAGTTTTTTCAAAAGGCATCATATTTTTTGTGCTGCCATTAATTGACTGTGCTTGACATTACAAGAAATAGTCATTTCTCTGGCAGATAAACTTGAAGGACTGTGAAAGCAGCCATTGAACAGCTATGTCATTACAGCTATGATGTCATATGTGAGGGATGATTTAAATCCTGTATTTGTACTTGGGTGGTCAGTTGCTGATGGACAACCAGTATTTCCCCTTTCAGACATCTCAAAGATGCTGACTGTGTTCTGTTATGGCAATGTTCTAGACGCCTTTGTATGGCTACCTACCTTGAAATGAAAGTCATGCTTGTCACATATGAATAAAACTTTGTGAACATTAGATATTCTTAGACATGTGGTTGGGAAGCTTATTTTCCTTGTCACACTTTGTATCTCCCTTCTGTCTATCATCTTGAAGGAGGAGGCAAACAGTTGCACTTTAGATGCAGCCACCTGTCTTTGCCTTGGAAATTAATTGTCTTGTGAATGAATAAGTGCCAACTGTATGTCTGACCATGTTGGCATTGGGACTGGAATAGTAGGGTATACTCCTTTTTTTACCATTGTAGGCATCATCATTATCAACAACCCCCTTTTCCTATTTTCTACATGGGATCTGGATGTTGTGTCAGATATTAACATCTTTCACAATTCAATGCCACTATCCTACATTCCTTGACAGTCATGCCTGACTGTTGTGGGTCTTCTCTCACATAATCCATACTACGTTTTTGCTGGACACCCTCATTTCTTCTTGCCTTATTCCTGTTCATCACAGACCTTCCTCACCAGATTGTCTTCTGCTTTTCTGCACATGTGCCTGATCCACAGTGATCTGTTCTCCTTGACCTTCTCTGCAATTGGAGCTACCCAGGCTTCTGCTGTGATGTCCTCATTTCTTCATCTGTTCCACAGTCTGCATCCTATTATCCAACTAAGGCACTTCATCTCCATCACCTTTAGTTTCCTCAACTGCTCTGCCTTTATTGCCTAGGTTTCTGTACCACACAGATGTGCTGTATGCACCACTATTTTTCAGTGTCTTTGGTATTCTTCTGTCATACCCTACCTCTGGCAATCTGTGCCAGTTAGCTGCAGCCTTACTGATTCTAGCTTTGACCTCCTCATTTAAATTTCCCTTCTCATCAATCACCTGTCCCAGATTCCTGAAGCTGTTAACCTGTTCCATTATTTCCTCTTCTATCTTATTCCTCAGTTTCTTCTGACTTTTCCCATTTGCTGCCATTACAGCTGTCTCAACTGTACTCACTTTCATCCCATGTGCCTTCAGGTTTGCATTCCAATCCCCCATACTTTGCTGAAGTCCTTGCACAGAGTTTGCTTGTAATGCCATGTCTTACTAGCTCAACAGGCGTAGAGATGCAACAGTTAGTGTTGTCACCTCACAGCAAGAGGTTCTCTGGTTTAATTCTCAGCTGGGGTACCTTCTGTGTGGAGTCTGCATGTCCTCCCTGTGTCCAAATGGATTTATTCTGGGTGCTAGCGTTTCCTCCTACATTCCAAAAACATGCATCTGGAGCATTTCTCCCTATTCCTGCACTAAAAATAGACTCTCTCCCAGTTGCACATTCCTGGTGAACATATGTTAAGCAAATACTGTTTTTTGGTGCAGAAGGCTGTGGGTTCTATTTCCCAAAGAGGTACTTGGATTACTTTTTTTTTTAAGGCTCCCCATCCGCGTGAAGCAAAGTTCCTTCCTAACCCAATTCAAATGTAACTTGAACAATTGGATGGGGAACACGAAATTCATCCCTGGTTTGGCATCTATGTCTCTTATGGGTACAAGCAACCTGTTAATAGTTCATGTCCCAGACCCTGCTTGTAAATATTTCATCTCCCAGGCCCCTGCTTGTAAATATTTTATCTCCCAAGTCCTTGCTTACACTAATCAAGGGTAACAGAGCTTGTCAGGGATTTGGGATGCATGTCTAGGCTTAAAAAGGCCCTTGTGATTGTTAGCCTAGTAAACATCTACAAACCTATGCAGCAACTTTGTTGATCTGCCCCCCTCTGACATATTTGCTGATGTAGTCCATCACCAGTATGGACAGCAGTTGGCTCGGAGCTGATCACTGATGCACACCCACTTGCACTGGGAACCCCCTCTGTGAAACCAAACACTGTTTATACTTGAGTCATTGGGTCCTTGTACATAGCCTACACTAATTCTAGCAATGTTTCTGAGACTTTGAACTACTGCAGGAATGCTCAAAGCAGCTTTCTTGGGAACTTGTCACATGCTTTCTTCAAGTCTAGGTATGCAGACTTGGACTCCTTCTTCTTCTCTATCTTCTACACATCTATCTGTCTCAACTCAAACATCAGATCGATTGTGCGGTATCCAGATCTGAATCCAAACTGCTCAGCTCTCATCTTACTTTCCACTCTGCAGAACTTGCATGCAGTGTGACAGGAGTTTGATACCTCTGTACTGCCCACAGCTATAGATATCCCATTTGTTCTTACACAAAGGGACTAGCATGCTTATTCTCTAGTCATTTGTGTTACACCTTTCTCTCCACATTGCTAAGAGTACCCGCAGGAGTGTTTCTCCCCTACATCATGCAACATCTTAATTACATTTGCTATGACCTCATCTGAGCCTGCTGATTTCCCTGACTTCATTTTCCTTAGTGCTTGTTCTTACATCTTCTAAGCTTGGCTTTTCTTCTTCTTTCATTGTAGGTTGTGTCTAGGGAAAGTACAGCTTATGTGAGGTTTTCTTTATTCAGAAGCTGCTGGAAGTACCCCTTCCAACTGTCTTTCATGTCCTGTGGACTGGTGAGCAGGTTGTTGCTGTCATCCCTTATGAAGGGCATCTGACTGGGTCTATATTATTAAAGTGAAAAACCCTTTGAGCGAATATCAAAACATTGACCCCTATACCGCGAAATATGAAAATCCCAAATGCGCTAAACCGCGAAAAAAAAATATCGAACTGTCATAGTCGGACAACCCTACCACCCGCTACATACTACCTACCCAAACAAAATAAATAAACCACATACGTACACTATCCAAACCCTACTTCTAACCTAAACTAAAGCATCAAAACCCTACCTCCAACACTACACTAAACCCCACAAACACAACTATCTATGCACTCTCCTTAACCCCTCCCTAACCCTAAGGTCCATAACTACTGCACACATCCCCTACAGACATACACCTAAACAAAATAAATAATACACATACATACACTTAAAAAAAACCCTACACCTAACACTACACTAACTCTTACATACAGTACCTATCTATGCACTTACCATTACCCAAATCCTAATGCTAAAGTCCTATCTATCGCACACTTACCTTACGGAGCTGCACCGCAGACGGGCCAACCAAAACAAATTGACGTTTCAAAATTTGCGGTTTTATCTGTTCTGGATTTACGTACTTCACACAATATGGTTCAACGTCTACGTATTCGCCTAAAGGGATTTTTGATCGCATAATAGGAACCCTGTAAAGTTTCAAATGCAAATTTCTGTGCATTAATACAATAGATCCATGAAAAACATTACATAGACAAATAAGCTTTGAACCACTTGGAAAAAGAAGCAACAGAGGAAGTGCGATAATATGAAGATCAAAACCTAGAGATTTTTAAAAGGTATAAATAATAAACATGGGCATGGCAAAGAAAAAGAGAGCTGATATGGTGCAATGTTTATGCAAAGGGGAAAGCTAAACTACTCAATACAAAAAAAGCAACTCCCTGATATGGAAAAGTTTACAATATAAAAATCAGATCGCAAAGTGGGAACATAGAGCAGAAGATTAGTAAAGTAGAAGTTAAACAAACAGAATCTGAAGTTATGGAAAACCTGTGAAGTAAATGATTTAATGTAGAAAGTCTAGCATAGGTTATGTCACTGTGTGATGGAACAATGAATCCTGAAATTAAGGAGAAACAGGTGGAGTGGGAGACATCTAAAGGAGAAATATAGACTTGAAAAAGAAAAAAGAGATTTAATATGGTGCAATATGTATGCAAAAGAGAAGGCAAAACTAATCAATATAAAAAGCATCACCAAAGATATTAGATGAGAAATACATGCAGAAGCATCTGGATAAGGAAAAATTGGAAATACAAAAAATAAGTGAACAAAGGGAATAGTGGAAACAAGGATTAGTAATGGAGAAGTTAAAGAAACAGAAACTGAAGTTATGGATTACCTGTAAAGTGAGGTATTTAGTTTAGAAAATCCAACTCAGGTAACATCACAGCATGATGGAATAATGAGTCCCCACATTAAGGAAAAACAGATGGAACAGGAAGCATCTGATCACTTGCCAAATCAAGATGCTCTGGAGGCTTCAGTAGGAAACCAGTGCAAAAGTTCAGTTGGAGTTGCACAGCAGGGGAAGGAACAGGTTTCAGAGGCAACTTTTGTGGGGTGATAATCCATTGAGTCTGCATATGAAAGAACAATGGATGGCATAGGATGTAGCTGAAGAGAATATGTCATAGGAAAATGTCTGGAACTTTCTGTAGAATGCCTACAGGAAACAAAGAGCAAAGAAGGTACCCTCAGTTTAGAAGAAAATGTTCTTAGGGAAGAGTTGCTTGATTTAATAGAGGTGGAGAGACATATTAAGATCAATGGAAGAAACAGATTACAGAAAGTAAATAAGACCCAAAATGTTAGATATATGATAAAACAGATGACTACATCAATCAAAGCTATTAACAGAAATACATGTGATATAACAGGAATAAATAGGATATATTACTGTGCAGCTAAATTAATAACAGTTAAAGTCTTACCACAAAAATGCAAAGCAATAAGGGCAAGGAAGAGATGAAACAAATGCCATCATGGAAGCTTCAAATTGAGAAAACTATAAAATAATGAAGACAAGAAGCATCACTGTTAGAAGAGTATAGAAAAGAGCAAATCAACAAAACTACTTACAAAGACAGATGTGATAAAAGCAACGCACAGTATCAGAACAGACCACAATCTATCATACACCACTGTAAACAGTAAACTAAAGGTAGCAGAGGCAGAAAAAACTTTTGTTGGGAAACAAAGCAAAATGAGTTGAAACACCACCAAAAAAGAAGAAATATACACATTTAGAGGTATTTATGAAGATCTCGTGGAACATAACAAAGATGCCGAATGGTTAGAAGAAGTAAAGGTGAGATGTTCAAATGTACTGTATATAAAATGGGATGAAGTAATGGCCAGAAAAACTGAAATACAATTAAGAAAAGCTCTTACATGGAACACCCCAGGCCCAGATGAAGTACCTAACTTCTGGCTAAAAGTATTAACATCTTTACATGAAGATTTGGCCATGAGTAAGAACAATTTATATGAGCACCTTGAACAGACACCAACCTGGTTAGCAACAGGAACAATGGTACTCCTCCTTAAGAGAGAACATACAAGCCATTCTGAAAACTACAGAGCAATGACTTGCATTCTGATGATGTATAAACTATATACTGGAATTGATGCTGATAGAGTTTGTAGTCATTCAGAAGAAAATCAATCATGGCAATGGAAACAAAAGGGTAATAAAAGAAAGTCATATGGAACCAATGATCATTTGTTGTTAAATAATCTCATAATGGAGAATTGTGAAAAGGGGAAGAATCTTAGTATGGCATGTATACAGTACAAAAAAAATCTGACATTACCCCACCTTCACAGATAAAGGAGTGCTTGCAGATATATAAGATACACTTGACACTGATCAATTATATTACAGTGGCCATGAAACAGTGGAAAACCTCTTTGCAGTTAAGTCAAGACAAAGGTCAAAGCGTTATCCCAGGGATAAAATTTCAAAGGGAGATATTCCAGGATGATTCTCACCACTGGTGTTTTGTCTTATCCTTAATTCATTAAGCTGTCTACTTAACAGATTAGGTCTTGTTTATAATTTAGCTCCCAGAAAACATACATGTTTAAGCACTTATCTTCCTTTTGTATATTACCTGAAACTGAATAGTTCATTAGAAGAATAGTTGAACGCACAACTGCAAGTGGTCAAAACTTTTTCAAATGAAATAAGAATGTCGTTTGGCCTTGATCAATGTACAGAAGTAAAATTTAAAGCACGAAGGCTGCAGCACCAAGAAAATATCCGTCCGGGACAGGAATGTGAGGAATGTGATAAAGGAACCTGAGCAGGAAGGAGTCTATAAATACTGGGGAATTGATGAAGGACTGGCAATTAAACATGAGCAACTGCAAATAAAACTCAATAAAGAATACTTCAGAAAACTAAAACTAATATTGACAATAATCCTGACATCTATGAACAAAATCCAAGCTATAAACCAATTTAGTCTTCCTATTTTAACTTATAGTATTGGTGTGACTGACTGGCCGCAAAAGGTATTGGATCACTTTGACAGAAAAAAAAATAGCTTCACACTTATCAAATGATGTATAAACATCAGTGAATATCAAGATTATATATTGCTCATTATGAAAGAGCTACAGGCCTCAATATTGATTACACATATTTATCTACTATCATGGGATGGCATACATATCTGCTTACTTTTCCAGTTTCAAACATAGTGAAAGTTTTAAAACATGAGGAGAAAAAGTCTAAGATGACATCTCTGCTTAATTTAGCAGAAGCATATCGACGTCAAGCAGGAATGGAAATTAAACCAGAAGAAGATAAAAACCAGCCAGCAACTGAATGCGCTAAAAATACAAAAGAAAGCATGTAAGGTGGAGGACCAGATGAGAAGACAAGAAACACGGGAAAGGCATAAACATTGTGGTAAGTACAGACAACTCCGAGAGTAACCTCATGTTGATCATGATTTGGCACAAGAATGGTTAAGAAGATGTGAATTTAAACCAAAAGATGAAAGGTTAATATTGGCAGCCCGGAATAGTGGACTACATACACGTTGGTTTAACAGAGTTCATTGAACATACAAGGGAAACAGATAAATGCAGGTTCTGTAAAACAGAACTAGAAACGGTCACACATCTTGTTGCTGGGTGTGATACACTAATGGCAGAGGGCCTGTATACTGAAAGGCATAATAATGTGGCAAGACTCTTCCATTTGGGACTGTGCAGACATTGCAGTACTGAGTAGCTGAGAAGCACTGCCACAAAAGAGTATAGTGAATGATGACATTTATATCACATGAGATCACCCATAACCAACAGTTCAAAAAACAGAAGTAAGGAAACCATATATAATAGTTCATGAAAAGAAGACAAAAGTAGCATTAACTATTGAAATGTTACACCCAATTATTGCAGTGTCTTATGTAGAGAGACACACAAAGTCATAAATCACCGGGATTTGCAGGCAGAAATTACATCAATGTGGATGAAAGCTAGCCAGACAGTTGCAACAGAAGTAGGAGCAATGGTTTCATAAAAAACGAATGTATAGTCATGTTTACATATGCTATCAGTGCATGTGACTCTGCAAGAACTGCAGAAGGAGTCAATTCTGGGCACATTGTGGGTGCTGCAAAGAGCACGTTTGGCTAACATCAAAGACCGAAGCAATGCTAATTTCATGAACTTTAATCATATCCTGACCTAGAAATGGGGTCCATTCCCATCATGGTATTTTAAACCCAAAAGACTTGGAGAAATTAAACTGAGAGATAAGCCATTGATAGATCGACAGACAGACTGACAGACATGGATATAGATAAAGACACAGATACAGATATACATACAGATCTCTAAAGTTTTGTCAGATGGTGGATGGTTGAAAGATAGTATTAGGAAAAAGAGTGAATGCTAGTAACTCAAAACATTATTATGAACAAATGTGGAGTACGTTTATGCTTGATCACAGTGTCTGAAAATGTATTTGGATGTAATTTTTTGAGCTGGATTTTGTTTGTGTGTTGTCTGTGGTGAAAGGTGGATTTCTGGAGTTGACGTCAGATTTTGGAAGGTAAATATTTGGTTTGAATTCTAATGATGGATGTTTTAATATGCTGGAAATTTCAGCATTAGACAGAGTGTGTGCAAAGGTTTAAAGACGGGGAAATATTTTGTTTGTTTGATGTATTTAACTTTGTATTTAATGTGTATCTGAGTATCTTGTATAGTAGTACTGTTACAGAAAGGGTTTTATTAAAGGTAAAGTATAGGACTGGGTTAGCAGCAAGGGCAGGTTTAGCATCAGTGTTTTTTGCATTAGTAAGATAGTACATGGGCCAGTCTTTGTACCATGGTTCCTTGAAAAATTCCATGTCTATTGTAATGCTTAGTCTTCACCCACTGTCATTGGCTTGACAATATCTCCATTACGTTTTTTTCACTTGTTTGCACAGTTTAATAACAGCATCTACATTGGTTTATAACAGAGAAAAATTTCTATTGAACTGCCTAAAGGCATTTCAGACACTATTTTTCCAGCTCATCTGTTCATGGCAGGCAATTGTGTATGCATCACAAAATTATTTGAAGGATTTTTATTAATGCACTTCTAAAGCATAAATGAGGAAAGTTCACAATGAACTTTCTAAACTAGTAAGGTTATTATCCTTGAATGCACATTAATGAATAAAACAGGGAGAAAAAGACAACAAAGAGGATCTTGGAATCTATCTAGCTCAATAAATCTTGCTAAATGCCTAGCAAATCAGGTGAAGAGTACTGTATGTTGTGCAAAATGGTGTTGCATTTCATTCCTAGACAGATGGGCAGGATTACAAAACTTATAAAACAATTTAACTAGGGAAAGACACAGCTACAATCTTACAAGATCTTCCCTAACACTGCAGTTCCAAAAGAAGGTTTACTTCTGCTAATGTATGTAACAAGGAAGTCTGCAAACTTCCTGTTGTAGGATGATCCCCACACCAGAATCCAAAAGAATTAAGGCATGGCCTCCATAGATTCTGGTGTAAATATAAGTTGGTGTGGTATACATGAAAGGTCAAGCTATTTCTTCCTCTAGTCCCCAGTAATCCATGTGTTTAGACCCACAACAGTTCTATGAATCTAAGAGCAGAAAAAAAACAACCCTTGGCACCAGGCTGGGGGCACTCTTGCTTCTAGTGGGTGCTTTTCAAAGATAGAAAAGTTAATGTTTTGCATTTCTGTATATGTGTCCATTCACTTTGTGTGAACTCCTTTGTAATGGTAATCTTTTTATGGGGTCTATGTTCACTTATCGAAAATAAAAAAAAATGAGAACCGGAAACAGCGAATGCAAACATTACTGAACAATGACTTCTGTGACAATAAATACACTGAATGTCCATGGTTGGCCAGCAACCAGGAAATAACATGATGCATAAGCTAAGTGAAGAGAAACCTTGTAAATCTGCCCTATTGCCACTGTAGTGTGATCTCGGACTTGGTATATATAGTAAGGGTGGGTGTGGGGGATGAAGTTCCCCCCACCTTGGTTGATTGTGTTTGTGATGTTGGCCGACTATGGCCATTTGATGTATTTATTTTCAAAGAAGTCCTTGTTTGATAATGTTCACATTCGCTGTTTCCCATTCACAGTTTAGCTGTTCGTGTCTTTTTATTTTCTGTAAGCGAAAGTAGACCCCTGTTTATGTACCTGAACATTGTAATTGTAGTAGGAATAGTCAGTTGAAGTTCTCGTCATGAGATGCTGCATAGACACCCTGGTTAGACACCTGTGTGGCATTATTGCAGTCTGAATTCTTGCTAATGATGGCATGTTGTTTTTGTCATTCTTATTGCCCATATCAATACACAAATTGTTGTTATAATGTCACAGTGTTTTGCATCTGCTATTCTGTGTTTCTCTGTATCAGTCTGTGACCTCTGTTTGCCCACTATTGCTTGTTCTAATTTGAAAGAAAATTATGAAAATCAGAATGCACTATACGTGCATAATGCAATTCATTAATACATAATGTTAGTGAAATAAGTTATCTGGCATAGGCAATACAGAACTAAGTAGATATAGCTAAATATTCCATTGGGAGGCATGTCAGTTTATGACGTTTGTGATAAAACATCATGACAGAGACTCTCTGCAACAGTCTTTTGGAATATATTAAACAGATTCCTAAGTGAACCATTAAATACCATGAGATAATGCAATTTATGATGTTAAGGGAAAAAAAGAGTTGGGACATTCATGAGGCCACAGTGTCCCCAGATTTTCTGAAATTGTTGATGTTTTTTTTTTGAGAAAGTGCTTTTTTGTATAGTCATCAGTATTCATGTAAGTTAAAATGTGCACTCATTTTACTGATGATTTTTTTATGTGGAATGGAAATAAAGAAGTGTTATTAGAATTTATGTCATTCATCAACAGTAGTGCAGAATTTTTTGAGTTTACACATGTTGCCAATAGTAATGCAATTTCTTTTCTAGATAATGTGGTATAGAAAGACAGTTAAATATGTATTTCATATATAAATGCTTCCAGTAATGCATTAACATTATGACAAACAAAACTTGATTAAGAGAATGTGCGTGACAACAAAATGTTTAACTATGGATGAGATAGCGATGGAAAGTATTAGTTTGCATTTGAAATCGAGATTATAAAGAGTTGTGACCCTATTAGTGTTCTAGATTAAATTATTGAAGTTACACCAGTGGATACCATTTGAGAAGCAAGGCAGAGGAAATGACAATTTGGATATGTGGAAAATGGCCATGGCTCTTACTTACTCACTAGATTCAGGAGGAATCGAAAAAGATATGATTGATAACTAGAAGATTTTTGAAGGTTGTGAAGAACTGGGGAAAAATAGGTGATTGTCCCATTTTTATTAATAAGAAAGGGAAAACATTAAAAAGATATCAGGGAATGATAATAACTGTAGTTAGTCAAAGAGTGGAATCAAATATGGGATGTAGAAGTGCAATTCTTCTGGTATCTGTAAATACTTTCAAGAAAGGTTTAATATCTATTGAAGTAATACTGCTAGGACATATCAGGTTAATGTTATTTTTTTACTTATAATTCTTTGTATGCAGTATATATGCTGTCTACATATCATGTGATACATTTTATGTAGGAAGAATGAATAGAAGACTAATAGAATATATAACCATGTTAATTGATAAAAAGTAAAAACAGGTTGAATGCTTTGTTTAAGTATTCTGAAACATTTTTTTAAAAAGTTGTTTACAATTTTAGAGCATATTCCATTCAACTATGGGGTTGGACAAGGTAGTAGAGATGATCAATTGGACAATGCTGATTACAAATGGCAGATAATACTGGGTTCATGTGGCGGAAGTGGGTAGGCACTAATACTAATTATAAGAGTGTGCTTAAGATGAAAGGAACAATTTTAAAATGGTGAGTAGCTGTTTTTAACAATATAAACTGTTGTTTAGAATTTGATTTGTCATACTTTTAAGTAGTCCATTTTAATGTATTTATTTTTAAAGATGTTATTTTTGGAGATGTTGTTTAAGTCACCTGATGAATGTCAGGCGATATAGGTGTGTACTTAAAGTTTCAAAATTGTGACTGGAACTCAGTCTGATGAAGTCTCCGGATTCAATGTGTGATTTATATTGAGACAAAAGTGTTAACATTAAGTTATTAAATGAATCTTGTTTAGAAGATTTTGATCATCTGTTGTCTTTCTTTTTCCATGTTGTGGAGTTTTGTTTTTCAGACATTTTTTACCTGGAAAGGATATTTTTTCTGTGTTGTGTTATTTTGGTCCAAATGAAAACATGCCATTCCTTGTCCATGAAGGTGAAGGGAATTCACCCAGGATATGAATTGATTTAGTTCTAAAAACAAATTCTACATCTGAATAAAATCACAAATACAGTTCTTTATATTTGCATTTTTTAGTCATATAATCAAATGCTAACCTTTGTATATTATCTGAAACATGTAAAATACATATAAGCATTCATTTTTTTGCATCTTATTATAAGCCCTTCCTACAGCCAATGCATGTAGCATTCATCACTTCTCTACCTTGATATCACCCTTCTAGTCATAGATTATGTGAAAAAGTCCTACCTCCTGCTCATGCTATACCAGTAGCTAATACAATTAATATGACTTTCATCTCTGCCCATGTCACGACCCTCATCATTGATAAAATTAATGCAACATCCCACTTATTGCAGTTTTCTGATCATGCTAAAATTAAAAGAAAAAACTCTGTTTATCTAATTACCACATTGGCATTGACTGATCATCTCAAAATGCACAATAATTACTCTTTTCACCTACACACCATTCTATATTATGATTACTTTTTATTTTTCACCATGTATAACACTATACAAGTAAGCAAGTCATAGAAGGAGATGTATTGTTTTATTAATTTATTTGGTATAATTGATGGATACAAAGAAGATACATTCCAGCCACAGTCCAAGCCATGTTAATATAAATACAAAATAAGTATATAATTAACATGCAAAAATACTGTATGTAGTAACTGGCATGCAGACATGTTTTCATAAACGAGCCTGTCAGCATTATACACACACACATATTTCAGAATAAAAATAAAATTATTGTAATGTACATGGAAACATATAAGACAAAGTAAAAATAAATAATATGACTATGAAAAGGAATATAAATAACAATATGTATAATATAACTAATGGCAAGTTCAGTTAAAAATAATGGGGCGAGGAAAAGATAAAATAAGATATTAACACTGATTGGTAGACAGGCGTGTAGATTACTTCTCTGTTAATACTCTATGCAATCTGTGATCTGCTAAGTATGTTTATAAAAAGAGACAGAAGACGAAAAATATATTTGCCTCTCCTCATCTCAGTTGTTCTCCAACTACTTTAGTCTCATTTTAAGCCAAAGTCACTGCAATACAGCCTGTTGCAGTTAACTTAGATGTTTGTTATCAATAACCTAGCAGTGTGTCTTATTATCAGGATTTGTCTTATCTTACTTTCTGTCTTCTGCAATTTAACAGATTATTTTCCTGGTACTTACTCCACCATGGGCCAATCCACTCCGTTCAGCCCTCACTATACTCAGGCTTTACTCCACTGCTCTACCCTACCCCAGATTCCCTCCCACACCCACTACACTTACACTTATGCCTCACTTACTCCATCTCCTCTACTCATCCTCACATCCTGTACAAAACTGCACTATCCAATCACAAACCGTTCTAGTTATACCATCTCTACCTACTTCTGTTCTAAATTTCTTCTCATATCTAACTATTCTCCGTCCCCATCAAATAAATACTACCTGTAGTCCACACTATCACTGTTCATTACCTCACAGCACCATACTGTAAGATTTTTACAGCACTAACCATGCTGTTTACCTCCATCCCCACCAGTAGTAATAATAAATAAGCACACCTCAACCATTACTTCATCCTCACCTATCAACCATCTTGTTACTAGCTACTCAAAAATCTCTTCAAGCTTATTTCCTATAACTCCATTCCACTGTTGTAACCCCAAAATACTAAAAAATGTCAGTCCCATTGTCACAGTAATACTCAAACCCCCATCTCTACTAAAAATGCCATAATAAACCAGCCATCTTTCTTCACCATACATCAATGTGGTGACATCCAACTCAACCCAGGTTCCAATTAAGCCTTTAACAAAACAATGCACCCTAAACATTTAAAAAATAGTCTCTCTAAACATTAGAAGCATATGCAATAAAATCACAGATTTTCATGCCTGGATAACCTAACACCTCATTCCTAAAACTTAGTAGAGCCAAGATCATATGCATTGCTGTGCTACATATCCCCCAGGACAGATAAATCCTATACTTGAAAACATACTATCCTAGACAGGAGATACAATCACAAAATACATTTTCCTCCTGGGTAATGTAAACATTGCCTGGCAGTCCTTATCCACAAATTCATCAGTCAACAGCATGAGCATTTTTGGATTCACTCAATTTATTAATACAACATAATATGGCAAAGATAATTCCTAACAATCTATCCTGGACTGGATCCTGGTTAGCAACCCATCTAATTTTTACCTCCTGAGATACACTCTCTGATACACTAAGAGACGACCTGCCAGCTCATACCCACAAGAGGATTATACAACTAACAAAGGAACATAAGCTCAAAACTACCCATAATCTCTCCAATTTCTCCAAGGAGTCTTTCACTGAAGCTCTGAAAGCAGTTAACTGTCTCATCGTAAAAAGACTACCCTCAAATGATGCAGTTGAATAGTTCAGTGCAGCATTTTTGAATATTCTTAATACTTTAGCCTCACTGCATGCAAAAATAGTTAAAAACAGCCATATCCCATGACTCACCAACTATTGCAAACTCCTTATGAAAGACAGAGACGAAATGGATTAACTGGCAAAAAGAATAAAATTAAAAAAAAATGGTAACTATTCAGACAGCTATAAAAACAAGTCAAGAAACAAGTTAATAGAAATACAAAGTCTTATTATACCCATCTATAATATAGCTATAAAAACAATCCTAAAACATTCTGGTCATACATATACTGTCTCATCAACCCATCTACAAAAAAGGATCCAGGCCCATATCCAGACATTCACTCTTCAAACAACTAACTGTTTCAATGCATACCTCATATAATGCATAGCCAACTTAACCTCAAACTCACCTAATACACCTCCTTCCCTGTAGCTGACTTCCCCTACCATAGACCCTAGCACATTTTCTTCAGAAAATGCACCTAACTGCACCCTCTCCAATACAAATACATGCAAATCCACCCACTTCAAAAAGTTTCAATAACTCTCATAAAAAAGCTTTTACATGTTCCTCCTCAGCTGACAACTTTCCCCTGGAATACTTAAATCTAGTTACAGATGCAATAGCATTCCCAATCTGTATTCTTATTAATAGATCAATAACAGAATCATGTGACCCTAACTTGTGGGAAATGGCCCATATTATACCCTTACATAAAGGAGGAAATTCCACTGACATTACAAATGTTAGTCCTATAGCCATCTTGTCTCCACATTCTAAAATCCTTAAAAGGTGTATGCATCAACAATTTTTCCATAATCTCTTACAAATAAGGTAATCATCAGTATCTAACATGAATTTCAGACAGAAAACAGCACCTCCACTGCATTACTATCATTTACAGACATTGTCAATAAAGCTTGCAACTCTAACAAACTTGTATCTGCAGTACTTCTAAACCTATCAAAAGTCTTTGACATGGTCTCACACAGTAAAACTCCTCAACCGGCTATACACACACTGGGTCTATCATCTCCATCAATTTAATGGTTTTCTAGCTTGCTAACTAGGCAACAAGCTGTTAATGGCAAGGATGCATGTCTACATACCTTCTCACTTCCACAGGAGTCTCACAAGGATCCATCCTTGATCTTCTACTATGTAATATTTTTATCAAGAACCTACAGCCATCTTCTTGTGAAGGCACCTTTATTCAATATGCAGATGACTTTACCATCATCTGCTCTTCAAACATTTGAACTCACCCTCAATAAATCACTCAACAAGCAGTTATCGCCATTGAAACCTGGCTTATAAGAGCAAAAGTCCTACTTAACCCCCCAAAAACAAACTCTTCCTCTTTGCCCCCAAAACTCACACTCCTAACAGAGCATCTTTATAATTTTTCTTGGCAAATAGCCCTAAAATTGAATTAGTTTACCACAGCAACCTATTTGGAGTCATAATAGATGATAATCTTACATTTAACCTCCACATCCAAAGCAATATCAAGAAAACCAATCAAAAATTAGGCATGCTTTACAGAAACAAACATTTTTTGAGTGCACCCACATAAATTACTGTAGCCAAAATCTACCTTCTGCTCTCCCTACTCTATGTAGCTCCAATTCTAACCAATTTACAATCCTCCATAAAAAAGCAAACTTGAAAGCTGTTACAACAAAAATCCGTCCTCCTTTACCTATCATTGTAAAGGTCTGCATACCCTTAGCTGGCTGGAACTTCCTCTCCAACTCTTCTACATTCAACTTATAATATTACATAAAATCATACACAAACCATTAGCTTGCTCAGCTCTTACTCCTTTAATTGATATTTCCCTAAAATAACTCTTAGATTAGAAGATAAACAACTTCTCACCATAAAAAAAAAAAAACAAAACAAAACAAATAAATTCCCTGGACAAAGCCTATACTTATACTTACTAGCAAACAAAAATGGAATTCCTTACCTCTAACCACCAGAACTATTTCTAATCTACCCACCTTTAAATGCTCCCTAAAAGAATACTTTACAAAATCTTGGACCTTCCTCTGTGCTAAACCTGGCTGAACTTACTCACTATACTTTTCTCACCCCCTTCAACCTAAATCACACTTCACAAGCCTCTCCAGCCTCCTACTCCACTCCTTTTTTTTGCTTTTCCCACTAACTTTCCTTATCACTTCATCCCTGCAGACCCTTCCTCTACCTCTTTCTCTTTCCTCCCTACTCACCTAAGCTACCCTTGTCTTATAATCTCCTTTTCTCAGATTCTTCTCACTGTCTCTAATCATATAATCTCTTATATTTCTTTAAAATATCTTATTATACTTGTCTCAGGTCTCATTTATCACATCCTACTCTATGTAACAAATAATATGACTATTGAGTTTTTCCTCACATATTTTTTCTCCGTCTCATATTGTTTTTCATTCCACTTTATTAGACATTTTTTCACTCTTATGATTTGTAGTGTAAGATGATACTTTATGTCTGTCCTTGAATTTTAAAAGACTGTGATTGCAGAACTTTTCTCCCCATGTCCCCACTAAAAATGAGCACTTTCTGGCCCATTTGGACTTTTCCGGTAAACAAATGTCATATAAATAAATAATAATAAATAAAATTTCCATGACTTGAAGAAACCCCCCTCCCCCAAAAGACAAATGAAGGTATTAACCATTTCATCCTTTTTGATATTTAAGTAGTACAAAGAGTTATTATATTATACAAATATATCATATGGTCTTTCTGCTTGGCTTGAAAAATGTTACATTAGTTATTATTTATTTATTTATTTATTTTTGCCATCTGTTTTGGCCTTTATTTCCAAAGAGAACCTCTGGTGATGTTCCATGTTTCCTTATCATCCTCCTCACTGTTTAATAATGGAGCTGTAACTACCCCGAAGTTTTGGCAGGAGTCAGTGCAGCTCCAGCTTATAGACTCCCCTCCTTGTAGATAAAGATCAGTTCATTTTATTTATTTATTTATTCATTCATTCATCCATTCATTCATCTATTAGCCAACTGAGAAAATTGACTGGTCTTCCATTGATCCCTTTTAACTACAATCCAGGCTATATGCATAGAATACAATGTCCATATTCTAATTAACCAAATACTAACAATGAGTAAACTCTGTTGTATTTTTTGGTCCTCTAGCTGCGTCGATTATGCACACCTTTGTACATCTGGAAACAGGCTGGCTATATTATTTCTCTTTGTGCAATGGATGGAACAAGGTGTATGCCAGCTGGCATTTCATGTTTTTTTTTTTTTTTTTTTTTGTACAATGCAATAGTCCATATTACTAGTTTGTATCTATGCAAGCATTCCATGACCTCAGCCTATACTTATCCATATTGCTGGTGTTGTTTCATATTTTGCCTGAAACATTTCCTTTTTATATTGTAATTCTGCCTGCAGCTCAAAACACACTAATATATAAAGGACTGCACAAGTACATTAAGAGAAATATGAATGAGTCTGAATGTTTATCTACTAGCCAGGAGACCTAGTGGAGGTCTATGTTATATTAACATATATGCAGATATACATTTCTAAAATGCTGTCATCTGTGTAACTTTATGTGCTACCTTCTGGTGTGCAATGTTGCATGGAAATTAATTCCCCATCTTATGCCTTTTGAAACAAGCTTTATATAAAATAGTTGGTGGTAGGCATTACAGTGGATTTTCGACCTTTGTTGAAAAACATGACCCTTATCTTCCAATACCAAATAAAAAAAATAGCCCATGTTTTTATATAATATAATGAACTCTAATATTTTTCTCACATGTTTAGGCAAGCTCTTACATTTGTTTATATCAGGTAAATGTATCTCTTCCTGTAGATATTGCTATATCATTAAAATCATTTTATTTATTTCTCTACTGTAATCAACTTTGCATCTAACAATTTTAAGAATATTTTATACCAATCACTTCACAGGCTATCAGTCTTAGTGTTAATGGTGGTAGGTAGGTTTAGAAGCAGTTCATCCATTCTAGGATGTTACAAGTCATTAGTTCTCAAAGAAAGATGACAATAGATGACAATAGCGCTGCACAAGTAGTGTAATGTCTGCAAATATAGCCATCTCAAGAGATTAGCAGTGAGAATGTATTTGTGATGACCCTTACGCATGATCTTCACTAGCTTCCTGTGATTCAGAAACAAGTTTTAAATCAATTCAATCATCTTAATGGGGAATGGTAATAGTTTTCTTTTTGTAAAAACTGGTCTTTGCACCTGTAGTCTCTGCCAAATTGAAGCCAGCACTCTACTGAGATCTTTTTGTCCTTTCCATGTTCTAATAATAGGATTACAATGTGCCGCTTTAATTTTTTCATATCTTGTGGAATTACTTAACAACCTCTCTCATCTGTAAATGTCTGCATTGGGTATTGACAATTGCTTCTGTAGAAGAGGTCAAGACTTCAAAGAATTTATTAGACAGCCCACTTATCTGGATAGCAAATGTTAAATATATTATGTATCTATATCATTATCCAGCCATTTTCACTACTGGGTAGTGCCAAAACTGTTATATGAGGAATCATTGCTTTACATGTTTTGAAAAAGATGGTTTGTCACCAAGAGGGTTGCAATCTTCTGGCTAAAGATCAATTGCAAAGGTTTTATTACCATGTTGCTTTGAAATAATGTAAAGTGGGCATTTTGATTCTAAAAGGCATAAGTTTTATTTCAGTAAACCTATATTTAATAATATAAAGGGTAAACAGCAAGGTCGGAGAAGCGGAACAAAGCAGGCGGAGAACAAATAATCACAAGTTGTTCAGCTCGTAATGAAACAGTATCCAAACTCTCCAAAATAGTTGAACGATTTATTATGAAAGAGTTAGCGCTTTCACCTATTCAGGCTTCATCAGACTCAACACACAATTGCTATAAAACATTGAATATATACTGCAAAAGGCGGGAAAGCGAAATCAATAATGCAATTAAGAACACAGTTAATTACTTGCAGTTAGTTATCAACAAAGTAAAATATAAAATGTATAATGTTTACACGAGCAGCCAATACATAAAAAGGCAAGGACCTAAGCTCTTATGTAAATGTAAACATGGTATCTAAAAATAATATATATATATATATATATATATATATATATATATATATATATATATATATATATATAGAATAATAAAAACACTATACCAGTTTATAGATAGCTATACTAATATACATAATAAGCAACCAATACATAAAAGGGCAAGAACCTAAGCTCTATATAAATGTAAACATAATATAGTGTGATAAAAACACTATGCCAGTTTATAAATCACTAGACTAATATACATAAAAAACAATACAAAAAGCTGCTTAGTATATGTAAATATAAATATAAGCATACTGTCTAGGAAATATGTGAAATAATGAAAAATAATATTAGTACACTGTGCCAGTGTATAGATCACAAAACCAAATATACAATAGGCATAGAGAACAGTGCAAAAAGCTATCTATTACCGAGTATGATCAATGGAGACTAAAAAATAGCTAAAAACACAATACAACATCTTAACAGAAAATATTTTACTTGTATTGTGTATACACTATGTGCACTTATAAACCTTCAATCTCCTCATTTTCAGAAAAGGTTTCACAGATACCTTAACATTCAAGCCTGGTGGACTGTCTGACCTAAATTTCATTATCCAAAAATTCTCTCTACCTTCTGTATGTGTCCTAATGTCCCCTCCCCTATTGGTGGTATGTATAGTCTCTAGGATCCTCACAGTCGATACAAAAATGTGAAATGTTATTAGAATTAATAAAGAGATTAAGACAATGCAAGAAGTCTGAAGTTAATATTTCCGGGAGTAGATACTACAGCCTCCATCAAACTAAGATTCATTCAAAAGCTACCAGTATTTGCATTATGTACAATATAATTCACAAGTCAGTGGGAAAGCAGAGAAGAAGAGAAAGCAAGATGAGACAGAGGAAGATGGAGTATCATATAAGTCAGGTGTCATGGCCATTGGAGAATCAGGCACACTTGGTTAGTTTTCTGAATGTGGAGTAGTGGGTACATTCTTTTAGGTATGTTGGGAGAGACTGACAAAGTTAGGCAGCAATGGAAGAGAGGAGCATTTAGTATATTAGAAGTTAATTTTAGGAGTTGTGATAGTAGAAGCTGTTTGTGAATATTGTCTTTGTTTACAAGAACAGCTGTTTTATGGACTTCGGCTGACAGAGGTGAAAAGTTCTGAGATATAATGGATAAATGTGCAGAAATCCTTTATTTATTGATTAGTTGACTAGGTGACTGATTGTGCTGGATTAATCATCACTTTCTACTGAAGTCTGTTAGTAAAAACTATAAGATAACTCTAGCCAAGCTAGAGTTTTTAACATGTTATATCTTAAAACTTCTGTAAGAGAGGCCCATGGGACATATGCAAATAACCACTGACAATAACACAGTGAAAGCTCTAGATTGACTAGGTTTTTCTTGTAGTTTTTACCAAATGGTTTGTCTGTATGACCTTTTTACACTTTGGTTTGGATGATAGTTGGGATATATTGCAGACGCCTTAATGGTTAAGGTCATCAGCTGGGTTTAAAGACCCTCTGTTTCTAAAGTATAGACAAACAGTCCACTCATGATGTGCTGACATGGTCATAAGAAGGCATGGCCACAGTTAGTTGGGTTTGGCTTTATTGGCATGAATGTATGCATAAAATCTTAAAAAGAAAAAGTAAGAGGTCATGGACATTCAGAAGCCACATAGATGAAACACTTGATGTCTTTAAGGTGTTATTTGCATATATCCCATGGGCCTCTCTTACAGGAGGTTTAAGGTACCACACAGTGAAAACTCTATTTTGGCTATGTTTTTCTTGCAGTTTTTGCTAACTGCTTTGTCTGTGTGACCTTTCTACTCTTTTAATTCTACTGAAACCACTACAGAGTGCCAAAAACATTCCTACACTCTAGTACATCCTCAGAAGGCGGGGTAAGATGACACAGATTCAGGAAGAAATTGGTCAGCTGCTCAGCATAGTAATCTTAATCAGTTTAGTTACCTGAAGTAACTAAAATAAAAAAAAATGCATATTTTAGCATCAGAATGCCCGTTAACATGTTGAGAGCATATATACAGCAAAAAAAAAAAAGGCAGAGCAATACCTTTGCACGTGATCTTTAAATGAAACCCATGCTAAATACAGTTTGACTGATTTTGTGATCAAAACATTTCATAGTTTGCTTAAATAAGATGCTTAGTATGATTGACTGGGAAATTAATGAAAATATTAACTTTTATGTTCTGCCTTTTCAATCCGTAGTAAGAATAACAAGATACCTGCAAGTAACCGATAGTATCATATGAGTCATGACTGTCACAGGTTTCAGAATTTTTTTGCTGCACGACTATAAATCATTAACTGCAGAAAAGTATCCTTAGCTTTACTGGTCATGTTTTCCAGTTTACAGTCAATTAAATTTGTCTTTTACTCCTTTCTTTGTATTTCTCTTTGTGTGTGTGTGTGTGTGTGTGTGTGTGTGTGTGTGTGTGTGTGTGTGTGTGTGTGTGTGTGTGTGTGTGTGTGTGTGTGTGTGTGTGTGTGTGTGTGTGTGTGTGTGTGTGTGTGTGTGTGTGTGTGTGTGTGTGTGTGTGTGTGTGTTTGTAGATAGATAAAAACTAAGTAAAACTCAAATAATCAGAAAACAATATTTATTGAAAACACAAACTCCGAACCAGTACAATATTTAAGAACCTAAAGAAAGAAAAAGTACATGGTTCATTAAGCTGGGGTGATTTAACCCTCACAACTCCTATTAGTCAGAGTACCATTTAATTTATAATATATACAGAGTATTGTGTTTTCAACTGTGGGCCGTGGTGGTGCAGCGGTTAGTGTTGTCACCTCACAGCAAGAGGTTCTCCCATTCGATTCTCGGTTGGAGCGCCTTCTTTGTGGAGTCTGCATGTCCTCCCCATGGTTGATTGACACTAAAGACAGGTAGGTGCGAGCATGAATGGGTGTGCCTTCTTTGAAGGTTGGGTGTTGGGTTGGCAACTCAGCATCATAAAAATCTACTCCCAATCATGAGCAGACCGGAGTTTCGCTGTGGCGACCCCTAACCAGGAAAAGTCGAAAGACTTTTTATTATGTTTTCAGTTGCCTGTCAGCAAAATAAACTCAAAACTAGAAAACTACTTTAGACAAGAAACAAAGAAAAATAAAACAGCTTTTATTTGGTGTAGCATATCACATATACTACCTAATTTCTATATTAGACTCCACTAACACAACTGCAAGCAAAAAGAAAACAAACAGCAAATTGTGTACATAAATATGTTTGATACAGTTTCATTAAAGGAGAACTACATCCACAGACTCAAAAAACATGTTTATTTCATCATTGTTTGGTGTTTCCTACATTTTAATACCACTCTGGGACTATTTACAGGTTTTTAAATATTTTATATGTAATTTCTGAGTCTGACCACATGGGGTCCGGCATCTTGAAGTAAATCTGATTGTTTAATCTGCCTCTAGGTAGCCTACAATGCAATGTTTGTAAAAGAAATACATCACTCATGTCTCTTTCTTCCTAAAATTCCTGTCACTGCATTGATTTTACATGCATACGCTGCTGTCTTTCAGTTAGTCAGTTTTAAGTAACATTTCATGCCATTCAGTGACTACTTAAAACACAAACAATGCAAATGATACAGAACAGACTTTCAAAGTGCTTTTTACTGCTGCTTCTTTTAGAATGGCTAAATTACAGTCTTTTGTGAAGCCTGAATTGTATTACTTTGACTCATCTCCCAACCCCTTCACACCTAACTTCTCTAGCTGTCAAAGTGCTAAGGGTAATTTCAGCTGTTACCTGCTGGTGACTGACAGCTCACAGCGGGAGACTTGACTCGTGTACTATTTCCTTGTTCTAGCCTTTATTTTCTTTATAAGTAGGGGAAGAACCAGGCAGCTGTGACATCACAGCATGTGTGGGTTTCTAGGACGGTCTTGGTGATGTCAGTTTGGGGAGGGAACTGGCCAGAAAACTACCTGTATTCATTGGCCTTGATGATATCAATGAATTGAAGACTGCAGCAAGCTTTTCCAGGCTAGAATTAAGTTTTTTTGAAAGTGAAACCACCACAGTACAGTAAGGTACTGTTCTAGTGGTGAGAAACAGTTGATTTAAAATATTTTAATGCTGCATTGTTGTTTATTCATAGCAGGGATTGTAAATAGAGAGAAATAGGAGAGAGAAGTTGAGCATTTAATATCAGAATCTCATTGTTGTCCTTTAAGAGTTTTATTTGTGTACCATGACATTTTGAAAATTTACCCAGTCAGCCAAATTCAATAAAGCTAACAAAGTCCATTTATATCATGTGCAAGACCATGTGTGACTTGTGCCCATTTTGGATTCAGTAAAAGGAGTGCACCATCACACAGACTAGTTAAATTCAGTGTCATGCTAATTACAGCATAAGCAGCTGAACTGTATGCTAAACAACCAATCCAACGTGAAGAAGCTATTTAACAAGCTATGAAACAACCATGTAGACTCAGTGCTAACTTTATGTACAGATTACAAAACCTATTGGAATACAACTACAGAAAGGAGTCAACACAGAAGCAATGTTAGGGGCTGCTGTTGTTTTTAATTAAATTCTATGTGCAGCAGGCTGAAGTCTATGCTGCTGCTACTGCTAATAGACCAAGGCCAAGAAGGAGAAGAGTTTTCAGACCCCATTTAACTTATCATAACCTACATGATGTGGAAATTGTAGACCGCTGCAGGCTGGATAGAGACACACTACAAGAACTCTGCAGCTTCTGTTGTACTCAGTGCAGAGACAGGGTAAACCATGGAGAACCCATCCCAGTGGAGACAGAGGTATGTTTAGCACTTAGAATCTTAAGCTACAGATACCTTTCAGAGACCAACAGGGGGACATGCTGGGGATGTCACAGGCATCAGCATCCAGGATCCTCCATTAATTCCTGACTGTTATGCTCCAACATGCCAGTGACCTCATATATTTTCCCTGTACTCCTGAGGATAGGGCCAGAAATATGTAGGAATTCTACCTTTTAGCTCACTACCCTTAAGTACTGGGTGTCATAGATTGCACACATATACAAATTAAGGCACCACTGATGGAACGGGGTAGGCTCTACATTAACAAAAATGGCTTCCACTCTATTAATTGCCAAGTTGTGTGTAATGCCAAGGGAATCATATTGAATGTGTGTGCTGGCAAACCTGGCAGTTACCATGACTCACATATCTGCCACACCTCCCAAATGTATCAGATGTTTGCTAGGGGGTTATCTCACAGGCTCATTTACTGGGGGGGTGCAGGTTATGCACTGGAACCATGGCTGATGACACCCATCAGAAATGCAAACACACCCACTGAAGAATGCCATAATGAGGCACACTCTTAAATCAGAAATATCATAGAACATGTCATTGGGTTGCTGAAGTAATGATTCTGATGCCTAGATACATCTGGGGGAGCTCTGCAGTACAATCCATGGACATGTACTGAAATTTTCACAGTATGTGCCATGCTACACAACATCATCCTGAGAAAATAGCAGGATCAGCAAGAGGAAGCAGCACACATCCCACCACCAATGCCAAGGTTACTACAGCCACACACAGATGAGGAGTCAGAAGGGGAACCACCAGCTGCTGTGGATGTAGGCAGATGCTCAATATGCCCTTCCATTGGCTAAGCGACAATGTATAGCACACTCACTCACCACATAAGAGCCTAAAATATTCTTACTATGCACATACATATGCTAACATTGATGCCAGGCAACTCTCACAGCCTTTACCTACCCATGTATTAACTGTGTACTGCTTGCATCAGACAGAGTCAGCCCTGAATTAAAACTGTGGTAACTGCTGCATTTACAAGGTAAGTCTTCAACCTGGAGTGTACTGTGTAATAATATGAATGACTGGCATAGCCTTGTATTTCATTAATTAGTACTATAAGCAAGCAAAAGGTGGGAGATTTGTACAGAAATGTACCTTAACATGTGACAGCAGTTATTCGACTTATTTATGTATGTAGTAGGCCTCAGGCATCAAAGATTCACACAGTCGTACCTCTCAAAAGTACTGATGATTACTGCATGCCCTCAGTTTAGCACCATACGTTTGTACTGGAAAGTCATTAAAGAGAGAAGTTAGAAAGTTAATGATACACACTGCAGTTTCAGACTTCGAAATCCTCACAAGATCATTCACAGTAAAGTTGAAAAATGTTGATGCTATCAACTGTTTAACTTCCTAAGGCCAATATAAGTCAAAGGTACAATTACCAGTTTAACACCACAAATGCAGATATACTAAGCACTAAGTCAGCTATTCACCCTGAGCATCAGACTCAAAGCTTATGTATCCCTGAATCCAAAAGATAGAAAACAGGGATATGGCACATTTATCATCACTTGCACAGGGTGTTGTGTGGGGCAGGAAGCCTAGGCTGACACAAAAGGTCTTTGGGTGTGTGTGAGTAAGAAAGAGAAGCAGGCAACATTTAGATAAAGTAACACATGGCAAGTGAGACAAAATAAGTTATAGGCGGCACAACTGAACTATGTAACTCTTGTGTGTAGGTCTGTAGGGGGTCCTCCCAGCCCAGTGAAATTGGTGTTTAAGTGTCTACATGAACACAACCAAGGCCTGTGCTAAGTCTGCATCTTGATATGTTGGACAGGTGTGAGCCGTGCATGTTGAGATAGCAGTTCATCGATGTCATCCCAGACTGCCTCTGCCAGGAGCTACACTGGCATGTCCATGCTGCAGTCAGAGGCACTGCTGTTACCTGAATGTGACTGTTGTCTGCTGGATGAGCTCCCTTCATGGGGACACTCAGGATCATGACCTCATGGCCTGCCACATCTGGGTGTGGACAGCTCACCCACTGATGGAGCAGTGGAAGTACTGCCTCTATGGGAGCATGATCAGGCACTCCCAAGTGGGTCAACAGCAGATAATACAAAGCTGTATATTTGCGAGCAATAATCATAACAAGTTGTGTGACTACCTAATGTGCTTACATGCCTTACTTGAACTCTTCTTGCTCACCTTACATCCTTCCAGAACTCCATAATAAACAAACCCCACCACGATCACTGTACCCTTACTCTCACTTCTATCCATCACCCACCTACTAATTACACTTCTCATGCCATCACAAGTTCTATCTCAATACACCCACTATACCACCAGTCATCTGTTACATTTAAATAAAAAAAATCTCTAAAATATGACAGGTTAATTACCAGATTTATAAAACTTATGTTTACTGCCCTATGTAAATTAACCCTCAATGGTGATATCCACCCTAACCCTGGTCCTGTCACTACCAACTCCTCACATAAAAATCTGCCTAATAGCTGCTCCTTCTCACAACTAACATCCAGCAGAAACCCATCTGACCCCTTGTTCATGTGTTTAAATATCAGAAGTATAACTAATAAAACCCACAACCTAAATGCCAACATAGCCTTATACTCTCCTGATATTCTCATCCTGACTGAAACCTGGCTCAAACTTCACATCAAAAGTGAGGAAATACTCCCAACAAGTTATAACATTGTTTGAGTAGACTGACTATCTAAGAAAGGGGGTTGTGTGGCTCTAATGTTTAAACACCACCTCAACATCCAGATCCTAAACACATCTGCCCTCCACATTGGAAATGAAGAAATCCTATATGGCAACCTCAAACTAAACCCAAATAAAACAATCAACATCATAGGATGCTACTTCCCACCTGGCCAAAACATCCTACCCCCTGGAAAACCTGCAGAACTGGGCTAACCATTCCCTACCCCAGGAAACCATAATCCTAGGTGATTTTAATATAAACTGGCTATCTTGTAATAACAATCATCCAGACCAGCACCTAAACCTTCATGGTTTCTCCCAACTAATACAGTCTCCTACCTGGATAAATAAAAACTTAAACAAGCATTCTACTCTCGACTGGATATTAGTCAATAAAGACCCTCACTCATACTTATCTGGCTGTCTACCAGACAGCCTCAGTAACCACACTCCACATTCCTTCTGAGACATCACTTAAATTGTGCTAAACCCATCATCTATAGGCAAATCTGAAATAGAGTAAACCTTAACCCTCTCTCCTTTATTTCATCCCTTCAAAAATGTGATTGGACACCACTAAAGTACCTCAATCTGAATGAAGCCATCCACTTCTTCAATAGCACCTTTCTAAACATCCTAAACACACATGGCCCCATAAGAAATGCCAGAGTCAAAACACAGTACTCCCCTTGGCTACAAAAAAGCACCAGGGCAGTAATGAAAATCAGAGATAAGGCCAGGGAGCACTGGAGCTTAACAAACTCCTCCTCCTCTAGACAGTCATTTCCAGAGTTGCACAACAAGATCAAAAAGCAAATAAAAGGAGATAAAAACCTAATATTATCAGTCTGCCCTAAACTCCTCCCATCACAACCCAAAGCAGTTCTGGTCCACAATAAACTCCATTCTCCACAGGCTTTTCTTTTTCATCAGTACCTACCTCCTATATAAAAAAAACTTCTATTGAAACTTAAGCCTACAAAACTTGCAGCTGACAATCTCCCCTCTGAATACCTAGAAATAGCAGCAGAAGCCCTAGCTTATCCAGTCTCTATCTTAATTAATCAATCCTTATCAGAAAGCTATGTCCTCACACTGGAAAATATCCCTCATCATTCCCCTCCATAAAGGTGGCTCCTCCACTGAACTTTCCAATTACCACCTCATAGCCATCCTTTCTCCACTTTCCAAGATACATGAGAAATGCATCCATTCTCAAGTCTTAGACTACCTCTTAGCTAATAACCTCCTCTCCAGCACTCAACATGGCTTCGGGTCATACCACAGCACTACTACCGCCTTGCTCTCTTTCACTAATGCTATCCTTCATCATAAAAATAATAGCCTGTTCTCCTCTGCTATATTTCTGGATTTATCCAAGGCTTTTGACATGGTCTCACACAAACTACTAATCTCTGTTCTCACTAACCTATCCTTTTCCCAATCAGCTACTGATTGGTTTTTCAGCTATCTAACTGGCCACCAGCAATCAGTTGTCTGGCATAATGACCTATCTCCTCAACTTCCTGTAACACTCGGTGTTCCCCAAGGCTCCATCCTTGGTCCCCTACTATTCTCACTCTTCACCAATGATCTATTCACAGCCACCAAGCATGCTTCTCTTATACAGTATGCAGATGACTCCACCCTCATCTGTTCAGCTCCAACTATACCTGAACTTCACAAGATCACACAGGAGGCCTTTTCAAATGTAGAAAACAGGCTATCTAATGCCCAGTTATTACTCAACCCAAGCAAGACTAAACTCCTTATCTTCCTACCCACTAAATCTAACCTAATTATACCCCACTTTAATATTCTAGCCAAAGACAATACTATCATCTCCCAATTTGACACTCACATTTCCCTTACCATAAAAAAAGATTCACAAAAAACTAGGTGCACTGTACAGAAACAAACAATTCCTCACCAAGACAATCAAAATTTCTGCTTCCAATTCCCACCTAATCTCTACTTTACTCTACGCCTCTCCTATACTTACCTACTTTAGACAAACAAACCTAAACAAGCTCAAGGCTTGCTACAATAAAATTGCTAAGTTTGCCACTGGTGCATCTTATCACAACCACCACTGTATCTCACTTAGAGAACTTGACTGGCTTGAACTCCCTCAACTTCTTCACCTGAATCAACTCTCCATTGCCCACAAGTTAGTAAAACCCTCCTCTTAAAGTCCCATCCCTTCAAAACCTCCTCCAGCCCTACTGCTCCATTAGACCTGTATGTTCCAGCAGCAAAAATCTACTTCTAGTGAACAAACTCAAGAAAAGCACTATTCTCCAGTGTCATATTCAGATTATGGAGCAACCCCCCCACCGATATAACCACACTACCTTCTTGCAATCACTTCAAGACTGTACCAAAAACTCACTTAAAAAGTCTCTGGTTATGCCCATGCACCAATCCTGACTAGTAACACTCCTTTTACCTCCCCTTCCTCTCCCCTCCCCTAGCCACCATGCCTCATACCATCTGATCATTGCATTCCTTCATCTGCAGGCTCTGGCTCACCCTTTACCCTCCCTTTCCCTCCTCACTCAATCTCTCAGACCTGTTATAACATGCTTAACTACCTCACTTCATCTCAACTCCAAATACATATCCAACTGACTTACACCTAGCTTCATCTCACTACCATTATACTACTCACTCAGTCTCCTCTCTTACTCCTCTATCTTACCCTTCCATCCCATCAGCCCTTCTAGCTTGTTCCACCTTCATTTGGAGCTTCTGCTTTATATCTGCTTGAGTTTAGTGCAATATTTGTACATAAGATTTAAGTATATGAGTTTAGTACAGTATCCATTTGAGCTTAGTACTATCTGTATATACATCCTACCTTTATTCCTAGCCTTTAGTTAGATATTGATATATTTGTTCATTACTATGTTTCATATTGTATGTATAGCTAAAGTTTGCTGCAGTATGCATTATTTGCTATTGTATGTATATTCAATTGTTCTTCATGTACTCTGCTGTTCATTAATTGTTCTGTGGAGCTTTTCTCCCCCGGCCTCCATGAAAAAGGACCCGTGTGTGCAGTGGGAATTTCTCGGTAAACAAATATAAATAAATAAATTAATAAAAATAAAATAAATAAGTGCACTACAGCCAAAAATAATAAATGTACAAATAATTGTATAGTTTCATATTACTGTAGATGATGCTGCAGCTGGTTGTGTGCAGAATGATTTCAGTTCCTTGCTGCAATGCTGTTTGTGTGACAAAAAGGGATAAGGCACCCTTACCCAGTCTGAAGGTTTATTGGCATGAGAGTTCCAATCCAGATCTATGTCTACATATCTCATGTAAACCATCATTTTCTAGTGTGTATGTCATAGACTGATTTTTCCTCATTTCAACTACTTGCCCCTTTTTTGTCTTTTTCCCCTTTTCTGTCTTGTTTTGTTTATTTTTTTGGGGGGGCATTGTTTGTGTGATGTGGCGCTTAGTGCAATAGCAGGAATGGAGGAAAGGAATGGTGGGTTTGGCTGTGCTTATTTCATTTGTGCAAAGCACAGCAGTGCACAAACTTGGCAAATGGAACACCCATGAATTGGACAGGACACATGCAGATAGGACACCCACATCCAAAAATAGAAACTAGATATATTTAATTAATTCTATCAGGCACTGTGCAAACCTGCTAAGTGGCATTGCATGGCTGTTAACAGAGAGACTTTAAGAATGATTATTAAATTAGGAAATATCATGTCCTGTGGCAGCAGGTGTAACTGTAGGGCTGAAGTACGGATGGTCCTTGGTTCAAGTACAGGGTGTGCAACCTTATTTTTACTGTTGTGACATTTCAGTTTATAGTAGTGAACTGAAACATAGACAGCTGTTATTTCAACTTTCTTGTGGCAACAGGTAAGTGTAGGACTGCCATACACATGGTCCTGGGTTCTGATATAGGATATTCAATACACTTTTACTGTTGTTCCCCTTCCCATTATAATCACTCTCACTTTTAACAATTGAGATAGTGGAGCTGATACGAATTATATGTATGAGGGATGAGACACCATTATTGTGTTTTCACATGTATGCCTGAGGGTATATCGTATACTATGTTTCTGTAAGAATAAATCTGCTATCTGGACCTGCATGGGCATCACATTTGCGTAAGACACATACTAATGACTTTATATCCAATAACCTTGTCGGGTCACACACATATATGTGTAACAGCTCATACTGTTACCTGGATTGATGTATGATTCCTGACTATGTTTGAGCAGCGTTTCTTCTGTGGCAAAGAAGTCCCTTATTCCTAGGTTTGAATCCTATAGTGTAAAAATCAATTTTCTCAGTGTATAAGGGTAATATAGACAAGACTGGTATGCATAATGGTCTTCTGTTATTTTCTGTTCTTTCCCTAGCTGCCAGGGACTGGGAGTTTAATATCTGGGTCCATGAGGCTAGACTGGAAAGACTGAGGGAAGTAATTGGTATGTATGCAGCAGAAGAGAAGTGTTATTGTAACATTAAAAGTTAAAGAAAGGTGTTATGGTATTTAATAGAGTTGTATCAAACTGAGCATGCATATCCCAACTGTAAAAGCAAGTATGCATGCATTAGGCTGTAGCACAACAAATTGTAAGAGTCCAATATTAGACTTTAGTCCAAGGTTGTGGGTTCAAATACCACAATTCACAACCATACAATACTGTTATTTCTTCAGTAATATGTTCATTAAAGCAAAAACTCAATATCAGTGACACAAATCCCCATCTAATCAAATAATCTCAACTCCATATGACCCACTTCCTTCTCAATAAATCTATTGCTTGCCCCTCTCTCTCCAATCTAGTCACTCATTATACCCCCTCCCACCCCTTATGTAGTACTGACGAAATCCTTCTCCAAAACTATAGCTCCAAAATAAACATTGGTAATCGTCTATATAAATCCTCCATAACAAAATTCTGGAACAACCTCCCTGACAATATATGTTGCATTATTCACACTGACCTCTTCAAAAAAGAACTGAAGAGCTTCCTCCTGAACACTTGGCTATGGCCCTGCTATGATTCAACCTTATCCTGTTTCTATTACCTATTATCTCTTTTATCTCTATCATTGGACAGTATGTCTGCTGCCCCTGCTCAGTTTAGCTAGTGAACTATATAGTCTGTATGGAATGTACTATGCTTTCATATTTATATTTACTTGGTCATTACTAAGTTTTCTTTCTTATTTACAAATGCATATTATGTTACTATGTATATATATATATATATATATATATATATATATATATATATAGATATATAAATATATATATACTATAAAATTGTCTTTGTAACTTACTGGTATCTATTACTGTAAAAAATTGTAATTGTCTTTCTTGGAGCTTTTCTCCTCGGGTCTCCACTGAAAATGGACCTGTGCTCAGTTGGACTAACTAGGTTAACAAACATGAAATAAATAAATAAATAAATAATGCCCTGCTGTAAACTATAATTTGTATAACTGGAACATGCACTTGTGCAATATATGCACATTTCAAGGATTACTTTTAGCAATCAGTAGTATAGTGCATATCTGTTAGGATGTATACTTAAATGTAAAACTTAAGATAAGAGAGTTCTAGAATTGTATTAATGCATTATTTGTCACATATGATGGTACTAATTTTATCTCTTTTTTCCTCGCACCCCAACTCTTATCTCTGTTTTTTTTTCTTTATTTTTATATTATTTTATTTTATTTATTTTTAAAAATGCATTTTTTTTATTTTTAATTTTTTTTTAATTTATATTATGTGTCATCAGACTGTGTTCTTGTCATCCATGTGTACCACATCACTAAATGCTCCACAGCACAGTGAGGTAGACCAGCCCCAGGGGATCAGCCTGCTCCTGTTTCACCAGCTCCAGCACTGATGACCCACACTTATGGGAGTCCAGCACCCTCAGCTAGTCCTGCACCGGAGGCTGGTCCAGTGGTACCCTCTTGGAGCAGTGGTGAAAGTGGTGATTTAACCACCCTCAGTGAGTTTCCAGGGATGGGGTGTAGGGTCATGCACCACAGCATTGGTGCATGCCTATGCCTGATGTTGGGGCTGCTCTCCCTCATGTTCCATAGAAGGAGGAGAAGATGTCAAACATTCCAGCCACCAGTGGAGTAAGGTGACAGCGATGACAGTCCAGTGAGTGAGGACACGATTCTCACTGTCTTCAAGCTTGATGGCCATGGGTCTGGGTTGTCCCCACCCAGATCTACTTCATTTAATCGAACAAGGATAAAATCGAAACCATGAAACGTCAAGACCAAAACAGTGAAAGTTTAGTTTGCCGAACTTTCAAATGGTCAACATTCTAAACATTGCAATATCATAATACCGAAAACCTGGCATTAGAGCTTTATTCACATACCACTGCAATCCTAACACCAACAAAAGTGAATAAGTGCTTTAAAATTCCACATCACATCAAGATAAAGTGCAGACTCAATGATTCAGTGATACCCATACATAGGATGCCATCTGGAAAAATCAGTAAATCACATTTTCAATACTCTACTGATAGCTTTCAAAACTTCCACCTGACAGTATGTAGACTTGTTCTTCATTATACTCTCAAATGGACGATGTTGCTGTAACAATATCCTCTTTTTAGGGGATGGAGAACATCCCATTAGCATGTGCACTTGTAGCTCTTCTGTCCTGTTCTGTTCCCTGACAAGAGCCCAAATCAAAACAGACAAGTTTGTTACCTTACTACTAATCAACCACTTCAAACTCCTGTGCCATGTCTCTATGGAATTCTGTGTACGAGGTAAAAACAGGGCATTTAGATCTGACACATTCCAAAATGAGACTGGAAAGAGATAAGGGAATCTAGAGAATGCTGTAGTCCTCGTAGTGAATTTCCTCACCTTGCCCAACAATTACCAATCACTGAAATACCTAATGATGTCAATTCCTTCCATTGGGAATGAGTCTTGTAACAAATAAAAGGTAGGTAGTACCCCTTCTTCAGGCAGAAATGCCAGGGAAACAAAGCTTTTCACCACTAGCTGGAAATTTAGGAAACTGTTATATCAGGCAGACAGACCCAGACTTTACACCTTTCTCCAAACTTTCTGACTGAAGTGGAAAAAGCATTCCTTCGATACTGCCCCATTCACATTTAGTCTGACACTTTTAATGTCAGCTACCTCGAAGTCACATAACACAAATCTGATATGACTCTGAAAACCATGTTCCGACAGTAGATGAAAAATACAATGCCACATAATGTTATAACATTTTAATGACTTCTTTGACATAAGACAGAATATCAATGGCACAGACTTGCTGTACACACATTTCACTAACCTATGTATATTATACATCTGTTTACAGATGACACCCTTATAATAGTACGTATCATCCATCATCCATATTCTGGCTTTACTGATATCAATAAAATTATTGACAGTTTTAAACACTACTGCTGTGTCATCTGATGCAGCATCTACGACTTTCTTCTCAAGGAAGTGGCTGGTCTACAATGGGAACATGCTAAGGTCTAGGTTTTCTAATGTAAGGTCAGATCTAGTCTCTGTAGTACACAGTTTCCTACATACCTGTCCCACTTGTTGCAGCAGTGCCTTTCTATTTGGGAGGCTGGGAACAAAATCTATAAAGGTAGAAGTGATTGCATCATCGACTAACAAGCAGGGTGTATCCCCTGATACAGCAGCTGTGTGTATTAATTTCAAACATAACATGTAGTTCTCACTTCTACAGGATCACCTGAATGGCTGTGGGTAACAGACTTTGTTAACTTCTCTCCATTACTTAAATGAATTGTTACAGCACACCCTTTACATTTATATGGTAACATATTTGCACTTGTACTTTTTTGTTTTCAGAGTGCGCTCTAGATTATGCATATAACCTTCCATTATTATTTATTTATTTATTATTTATTTATTTTAATTTTGTTTACCGGGAAGGTCCAACTGGACAAGGTCCATTTACAGCGGAGGCCCGGGGAGAAAAGCTCCAGTTACATTAGGATAACACATTACAGAAAATAAGCATCTAATACACTATGTAGGCAATATTATCTATTGAACAAGAAATTTCTAGACGGAAGTGAAAAAGAGTAGACATTTGCAATAATAAAGAAAAGCAATTTACGTATATACATAATAGTTAGCAAAGAGCACTGTCAGATTTTATTAGTTACATGTTTTCCATGTAAAATATTTTGAGGAAATATATTTATTGGGCATGAAAAGACAGATAGAAGTTGGATGTAAAGGTAATAGATTGTGGTCTATGTGATACATGGACAGAGCCAAGAACTTGTGAGATGGGCCTTAAGTGAGTTTTTGAATAGAGTGGTGCTAGCTGCAGAAGTCACAGATGGGGGGAGATTATTCCAAGTTTTGGCTATAGTGTGTGAAAAGAGAGATTTTCCTGCTGTATTATTTGCTGAGGTAATAGTGAGGAGTGACTTGTTGGCTGAGCGAGTGGACGATTTGGAGTGTGGTGGGTCAGTAGATGCCTTAATGCAGGAATTTTATCGGGTTGTTTTAGGATGTTATATGATAGAACAAGTTGGTGATATAGTAGCAACTGTGGCAGTTCGAGCCATTGAAGTTGTCTGAGAGGTATGCAGTGATGGGTTCTAAATGCAGTGTTTTTGGCAAACTTGGCAATTCTGTTATAACAGGACTCAAGTTTGTCTAGGTCAGATTTCCTAATGTAAGTGAGAATTGGGGCTGCATACAGTAGTGTAGATAGGAGATGGGTTTGAGCTAGGGTGACTTTAGCTTGATTAGTTAGAAAGTTCTTTTGCCTGTATAAGGAACCCATTTTTTGTGCACCTTGTTTATAGTTTGAGAGATGTGGATGTTGAAGTGGAGGTTGTTGTCTATTTCAATGCCAAGGAGCTTGGTGTGAGGGGAGGGAGAGATGATAGTACCATTGGCGGAGGAGATGGAGAAGACAGGAGTTGTTTTTGATTTGTTTGGGGTAAAAAGTAGTAGTTTGGTTTTATTAGGATTTAGGATAAGTTGTATGTTAGTTATCCATCTTTCTACTGAGGTGAAGGACTCTTGGGTGAGGTGCTGTAGGGAGGTCAGGAATGGAGCTGAGCATATAAGGGTGGAATCATCTGCATACTGGATTAGTGAGGCATGCAGGCTACTTTTGTATAGGTTATTGGTAAATATTGAGAAGAGAAGAGGTCCTAGTATGGAGCCTTGGGGTACACCAATGGTGGTTGGGAGCAGAGATGATAAAGCTCCTTGCCACTGGACAGCTTGTTGTCGTTCTGATAGGTAGCTTTTAAACCAAGCAATAGTGTTTGGGGTGAAGGCTAGGGAGGTGAGGGTGTTTATTAGTATGGAGTGAGAGACCATATCAAAAGCTTTGGAAAGGTCAAGGAATATGGCTGATACAAATCTTTTGTTATTCCTGTGTTGGTTAACTAGGTCTGTAAAGGAGAGTAGGGCAGTGGTTGTACTGTGGTGAGGGCGAAAGCCATGTTGTGTGGGAGAGAGGATATTGTTTACGTTTAGGTAGTGCATGACTTGTGAGTGTATGCATTTTTCTAGTATCTTTGATAAAGGTGACAGAATAGCAATGGGTCGATAATTTGAGAAATCATAGGAGGTGCCTCCTTTATGAAGGGGAATGATATAGGAGACTTTCCACAGATGAGGGATATATGACTCCTGTATAGAGCGGTTGATAAGGATTGAGACTGGGTAGGCTATGGAGTTGGCTGCCATTTTTAGGAAATGTGCTGGTAGGCCATCTGCTGCGAGGGTGGTGGGTTTAAGTTTTAAGAGATGTTTCTTTATTGTAGAGGTTGGGATAGGTGAGAAGGTAAGAGGAGCAGAGTTGTTAGGTGCTGTAGGTATGGGTGTGTAGTTATTTTTGGCTAGTTGAGTGGATAATGAGTTAATGGATTTTGTAAAATGTTGGTTGAATTTTGAGGCTATTTCGGTAGTTGTATCTGTGGAGGTTGCGGTGGGAGAGGGTGTGGTGTTTTTTCCTGGTTTTAGTAGGGAGTTAATTGCATGCCAGAATTTTTGTGGGCTGTTGGAGTATTTGTTTTGGATGTTTAGGTAGTAGTTTTGTTTGTCTAACTTAGTTTGCTGTTTAGCCTGGTTTCTAAGATGTTGATAGTTTTGTCTAGAAAGACTAGTGTTGTTTTTCTTCCAGGTTTTCCATGCCTTATCTCGAAAGCCAAGGAGCAGAGTGGACTTTAGTTCTATTAGTTCTTATGGGTGCTATATGGTCAAGGACCTTAATGAAAGTATTATTAAAGTAGTCAACTGCTAGGTCTAAGTTCACGATATGTAGAGGTTCCCAGTTACAGTTATTTAATGCAGTGTTAAGATGTAAAGGATTAACCTTGCGATCATTTCTAACTTGTCTAAAGACAGTAGGTTTGTGTATGTTAGTACGTCTACGTAGGAGGAATGTTGGGAGATGGTCACTGAGGCTGTCTGGTAGACAACCTGTGTGGTAGTTTTGTTCTGGGTAGTTCACTAATGTCCAGTCTAATATGGATTTCTTTTGGGACTTCTTATCTATTCTTGTAGGTTCTAGAATAAGTTGAGAGAATCCATACAGGTTGATGTGGCAAGTGGGGATTTTAGAGTTGCAGGCTAGCCAATCAGTGTTTAGGTCTCCTAACAAAATAGTCTCTTGTGGTAGGTTGTCTTTTGTCCACTGTAGAATTTCTTCAATTTTAATAATGTTATTGCCTGGAGGGATGTAAGTACAGAGAATATTGATACTTTTTTTATTGTTAAGTTGTAGCATAATTCCTAAGATTTCAGCATTGTCAAATTTTGGTGGTGGGGTTGGCAGAGGTTGTATAGTAAGTGTATTTTTGTATATAATTGCAACTCCCCCTCCCTTCTTACCTATTCTATCTAGTCTCATGATGTTATATCCTGGAGGGAGAAGTTCTTCATTCTTAGTGCTGGGATTTAGCCAGGTCTCTGTTATGGTTAGTATATCAGGGGAGTAGTGGGTTATGAATGTGTGTACATGAGTAATTTTGTTAGATATACTGCGAGTGTTAAGGTTTATGATGAGTAGGTCTGTTGTGTGTTTATTTGGGGGTATGATGTTGATTGGTCCTGGATTTGGGTGAATGTCACCAGAGGTAAGGAGGTATTTCTTTAGTAGTATATGATGTCTGATTGCTTGTAGCATATCTATGTAAAGTTTGTTTAGTATCTTTCTAGTGAAAGATGTTAAACAGCACTTGTTGGGTATGAGTACTATTTTGTTAATTTCAAGTAGAAAGGGGGATATGGGGAAACTCTTGTGGTGTTTTGTTGGTGTGAAGGGTTGAGTTGTATGGTAGGAAGTTTGGGGTAATGAAATGTATGTGTGTGGGGATGTTGTGTAGGTTAGGGCAGTGAGGGTACATAGCAGGCATATAAGAAAGGAGAGCATGGTATGTGTCATTGTGTTTGGTTGATAATTTTAATTGGATGAGAGAAGGATAGGTGTTGTGTTTGGAAGGAAAGAAGATAATTGGATTTCGGGAGTGGTCAGGTGATATGGGAGGTGAGAGGAGTGAAGATGATTGGCTGTGTGGAGTGGTCAGGTGATATGGGGTTATTATAAATCTAGATGTGCTGAGGGTGGGTGGGAATTGGGGGTAGGGTAGGGGAGCGGAGTGAGCCCGCAGGGCGAACGGAGCGGGTAGAGACAAGTGAAGGAGTAGTCCAAGAAAAAACAATCAGCCAAGCGCTGACTACTGAAGGTAAGTTGGGTGAGGGTAAGTACAGAGATAAGTACTTCAATGGTAGTGAAGTTTGGGAGGATAGGTAGGTGCTGACATTTAAAACTCCAGGGTGAAGTATTTGAGAGGGAGTCTATGTAAGGCAATGTTATATGGGAGCTAGTTGGTCCAGGACTAAGGAAGGAAGAGTCTATGTAAGGCAATGTTATATGGGAGCTAGTTGGTCCAGGACTAAGGAAGGAAATACTAAAGGTAAAAATAAGGGGGGGTTACAATGATGGAGGTGAAAAAAAGAATAGGAGGTGGTCTTCAAGGATAGATAGTGGGTAAAGGCTGCTGGCTGTTTAGGTTTGGGGCATGCTCTATAACCTCAGAAGCAGTAATTACAATTATGATCTTAACTAATAGGTTTCAGGACACCACGTACTTTCTTGCTTCCTTTGGTGTGAGGAGACAGAGAAAAGAAGGCAGTATGATGAGACTGCTGGTGTTTGGAAGGGGTCCTTCCTCAACAGGTGGGTAGATTCTGGAGAGTAGAGCAGGTTCAGCAAATTGGAGAGCAGGGTACAAGGTCAGAGATGCTGGGGCCGTGAAACGGACAGCAGCCAGGGCAAATACCAAGAAGATCTATAGTCATTGAGGCTGGATGTATGGGTGGCATTTAATCTAAGTTGCCATTGCAACTCACTTTCTTCAATTAAATCTTCCCACAGTCCACCCCTAGGGTTTTTCTTTATGTGCCTAGACCAAAAAATTAAAAAAAAAATGATCAGTATACTGGGAAGATTTATTTGAAGAATGTGAGTTGCAATGACCATATTTCTATTGGCAATACATAAAGATTAAAGTCCATATTGTGCACTTTGACTGTATGAATGAATATGACCTATATTATTTTCTGGGTTTGCAAAAGTAAAATTTGTATTTCTGGTTCTTTAAACATTTTCCCAAATTTTGGCAGTAATTCTTCTTCTCCCTCAACTCCAGATCATCCACTCTATCCTGTATCAGCCTTCTTACTGTCCTACCCTATCA
>NC_056731.1:204215446-204300446 GCF_019279795.1 Protopterus annectens
CGGGTGGCTGAATGCGATGCCAGCAGATAGTAGACACCTATATTGGCAGCATGAAATCCATAACAAATGCTGGTGTCAAAATAGTAGGCAGTACTAGACAAGGTGACAAAACCCACTGCAGGACATGTGGTGGGCAAATGTGTGTCCATATGACACACACACATGCATATCAGTGAGGCTCACATACCCAACAACAGTCTCAGCCAGCAGGACAGGTGTAGACAAACACAAAGAAAGGCTGCGCTAAGCCCTCTGATTGATAGCTATGGAGAACAGCCCCCCTCCAGACCTACACAGACAGACTACAACAGGTCAGGTAGTGGGATGCTACTTCTGAAGGGTAAGAGGTCTGAAACTGAAATGTAGGTTAATAAAACCTAAGAACTGTAGTACACTGATATCTTCTAGTCTGCATGATAGGTCAGAATACAGAATGAAATGGAAGTCAACAGAGTACCTGAAATACCAGTAAAGTCATAGCAAATGTTTACAGTTGTCAGGTGTGCCCCCCTCCCCACAATCCTATGTAGAAATGTAGTAACATGTATGTGTAGGTATAATAACAGTGGAGCACAGATTACCTGAGCTGGCCAAAGTAGCAGGATAGATCGTTGCACGTATACAATATGCAGGGCTCTGTGTGTTAGGTTGTTGTGTGTTGTATATTGTGTGAAAGTGGTCAGCATGTAGGCATGGAGGGTTGTGTCCCGGTGGCCAGTGGCTAGTACTGTTGATGACAGGGCCAAGTTCTCACAACTGCAGTGCCAAACACAATGCATCCCAGTAAGACACAATCCAGCAGTAATCCATACTAATTGTTCAGATGTAATATCTGTCACCATCTGAAAGATGAAACTGGCATGAATGGGGGCCCAGACATACAAACAATACTCAGGTGGAAATACCCTAGATAGAGAGTGTATAAAATGTTACTGTCATATGGACACACTTTTGGATTTGTACATACAGGTTAGCAGCACATTAGTTGGCTGTGTAATATGGAATACTGATGTCGTCTGGCCAAACACAGGCAGACCAGAAAAGGCACAGGTATGAAGTACTGAGAAACTTCTGATGTCTCTGCACAAGCCAGCATAAGTGGAATGCCCCACGTATATATGTGAGTCAGCTACAAGTAGCTTCCATAGCACACATGCACTCAGCTCACCCCACCATCAGCCTCAGGTACCTCACAGGTCATATCCCTGCTGTTGGAAATTAGTATAATATGACCCCCACCTCTGTATGGGAATAGCCATAGAATGCAGCATGCTGAAGAGGTGTCTCATGCAGGTGTGTCTCTAGTGGTAAGCAGCACCCTGCCAGCATCCACACCAATGGATCAATAAGGACAGAAACTATTGACATTAACACCTTGCACACCTGCCTGGTCTCCCCAGGGGAATACAGTGGCTTACATCCTGAGACTGTAGGAGTGACACAATGCACTGGCCTGCTGCAGATGGCCTGCATCACTACCAAATGCCCTACAGTCCTCTGTCAAAGGCATGCGTCTCTCCCGTACTGCCAATGTATGTTATCTCATGGACTCCAAATAATGACATAACACAGTCCAGAGAACACAAATGCAAGGCCATGTCGACAAATCCCAGTAGCATGTCCACCATGTCCTACTGCATGAACTGTGGACTAACCACTAAATACTGCTGGGATGAAGTGATAAGTATAGGGATACTTATCAGATATTGTTTGCATAATGTTTGGAAGAGGATAGAATAACGGGGGGGGTAGAAGCATGGACGCCATGGAGTATGTGAAGTCTTAAACTCAGATGTGTGCACATACTATCTCTGCCTGCAAACACAGGAATGGGTGGCTATAAACCAGCTTATAAACCACAATGTGAAGGGGTAATGACCAGAAATATGAGCCCTGCCTCTGGGTAACCTGTGTGAATCTGTACAGCTGTGAGGTATGGCCACAGAAGGATATGGCCATTCTGTCACGTTGATAGATGTACAACCATGGGATCCTCAGTCACCACAGTACCAAGGTGCTGGACCATTTACAGAGACCCATCAGCAAGTGTCTGCAGCTCCCCCTCCAGAATGGCATGATTGTGCAAGAATATGTAGGCTGCAGACCACAATACTAGACACAGCTTCATTCATCTTGTATTCCCCAGGAAATTACTGCAAGCAAATACGTATACCTGTCAGTAGTTGGTGACATAAAACATCACAGTGTAAAACAGTACATATGTCTGAATATCTCTGCTAACACCAACACCATGTAGCAGAAGCAGCACAGACACAATTAGTTGCAGTATCCCACTATCCTTTGCCCATTGTGACCCCATATTATCAACCGATCTACAGATATCCTGCAGAAACAGGTTGCTAGCTGTAGGTGTAGAACACAAATGCCTGCACTGGAGTACAACCTACCTGGAATGGATTCACACATTCAATACAGAAGGTCATACTGGTCATGCTCCCACACTTAAAGAAATGAAGTCCATGTCTGGCAACAACAGTGGACTATACATATCTGTCAGTTGCAGATGTCTGTGCACACACTCCGTATTGCACATTAGTCATGCTTTGCACACACATCGGATAGGAATACACACATATATCCAAGGACAACACACTATAATAGGTCAAGCATATACATACATAGATGTGGGGAAGAGAGTGACAGACAGTGACAAAGAGCTTCCCATCATGAGGCCTGCCCCACCAAGCACACATCCAATTGGCCAATACCACATGATGTGCAAATGTCTGTCATTGTAGACATTTACTTCTGGTAGCCCTCCTAACATGACAGTACAAGTCATTATTCATATAGCAGTTGTATACACAGCCCTGTCAAATGTAAACCTGAGTGTGACTGAGTGTTGTGTGTGTGCTTCCAGACAAATGGATTATGGCCCATTCACACACACTGCACTCCCCATTGCCCTACTTTAGCTAGCCTGATGCTGTCATTCAACTTGAAATACACCTTTGGAGAAGATCTAACCCTGTAAGCTCTGTGGTGCGTGCTATAACTGCGTAATGCTATAGTGTGATGTACTAGTTAGGTAGGAGTTCTAATCCCAGACATGGCATCTGTGAGACTCTGTGTGTGCTTGTTTGTGTGTGTGTGTAGGGATCAATGCTTTTGAGGCCAGTCACAGTCACTACACTTTCTATAGCCCTACTTTGGCAAGCCTGCTGATGTCATTCACCTTGAAATACACCTTTGGAGAAGGGCTAGCCCAATAAGCTCAGTGGTATGTGCGATAAATGTAGTACACTGTAGTACCAATACATAGGTAGGTAGGGGTTTGAATCTCAGTACTGTATAGTGTTTTTTTGTTTGTCATCAGTATCCTGTATGGAGGTAGTTGTGATTGTGTAATAATAGGACTCACTGTGGGGTGGGTTTTGTAATTTCGTATATTGAGGGCCTACTATATTTCACAATGTCCACCTTACAAGGACAACAGATGTCAAACTGCAGAGAGGCTGGTGTAGACAATCCATACCCCTACATGTGACATTATGGATTAGTGAACAATATAGGTAACCCTTGTATTACCCAGAGAACACTCTCCACCCATGTCTCATACAGAAACACACTTAGCAAGCAACAGCCACTATATTGGTAGTTCCCTGCATATTGCCCACAAATAGTAACCATGGTGTGATTGAAGTGGACTGCAGAGGACATGGCACCCTGTTCCATCCCTACAATATGCAAATAATTGCTTACAGTGGTCCTTTGCTATGTATATATCAGCCATGCGGCACATGCAGTAACTGTTATGACATGTGTTCACCTGTACCCAGGATATGACACAGCCAAGGTGTCACCACAGTGCCATACCCTTTGTAGAAAACAACAGCATACCAACATCCTGCTGACACATGGACACCTACAACACAAATTGAATACATTATGAAGACTACAATCACTCAGTGTTAATAACAGCTATAATGCATAATGGCTGGACAGCTACACTTCCTGACATGTAAGCATTAAACTTTACTTCTGACAACATGTTACATACCATTACATTGGTACATCATAGTACAGTCACCCTGTGCATTGGAACCATACTAGCCTGTCCCTGCATCGATGTTATGGATGACATGGATGTGGCACAGGTATCATCATATTCACAGGGTTTGTTGTTGGCTTGCCAGAGACCTCGGTTGAGCCATACATTTCACATCATGTGTGTATGTGTGAGGGGGTTCTATTATTAACTGGGCTATTGTGATGTGATGTGTGTAGGTATGGGGTTGCCCTACTGTGTTGGAGATGTGTGTGTGTGTGTGTATGCATGCACTCAGTTCTGCCATGTGGATGCTGTATGCAGGGGTTTGTTGGACAGCTGCAGACCATACCTGGCAGGGTGTGCAGTTCACTATCTTCAGCCACGGACACTTGAACTGTGCCTGCCTGGGGTTCCACAGGCACCCCAGGTACAAACTATGATATGGTACTCTGCTCTGATGATGACATATGTCCGCTGGATCCAGGTCTCTCTTGTGATCGGCCAGGGCCACATGCACATGGCCTGCTGTGTTGTGGTGTGGTCAGCTCCCCCCCTTGAAGTCCTGGGGCTGGTACTGCCACTACGGGAGCAGCTCTAACTTCTGGCACATCCATGTCAACCTCCAGCTGTTGGTGTTATTAACCTATGTCCACTTGGCCGTTGCACTTCTCCCACCATATGCTCAAGGACAGACATTCCACGGTTGAGGATTCCCAGCATCTCACCCAACCATCTATCCATGACCTCTGCAAAATAACAGTGGGCACCTGCAAGATCACAAATGTTTTCAATAACAGCTGAATGAGTAGCCCTCTGCAGCCTCAGACCCTGTCTGGAATAACATTCCATACATGCTTGCACCTCCATGATAGCCTGAAACATGCATCTGGTAGCACCAGATCTGGTACCTCTGCCAGGGGCATGATGACCAGCAGCCCTCCTATGAGCACCCCTGTACATCTGCCTGTGTGGTACCCTGCCAGACATCTGGCTATGGCTGCTGTGTCCAGACACATGTGCCAAAGATACCACACTGTCCTGTCCCATGCCACCAACTGTCAACTGTCCATCAGTTATGGCCACTGGTAATGGGGTATGTATAGGCAATGTGACTGTGTGAGTGGATGGGGTGGACAACAGTGGGATGTTGAACGATGGTGCACCTTCAGCCCCTGACATGCCCGCCTGTGCCTCAACACACCTATCATCATTATCAGTGTCTGTATGGACACCAACATCAGATTGCCTGCAGGAGAGACCCTGACCCACCTCGCCACCTGTGAAAGGAAAACAAGAAACACACCTTAAGACCTGTACATCATTGCTTAACAGTACACAAACACACACACACACACACACACACACACACACACACACACACACACACACACACACACACACACACATTTACAAGTGAGGTTGCATAAAGATATTACACACAGACTTCTCATTACCCATCTAGCAACATGAATGACATATGGCACTCAACAGCATGCAGTGCAGCTATAGTCAATCCCTGTTACCAACATTATACATCTCTGTGATGCATGAGTTGTGTTGTGATGCCCCTTCCTCGGAAAACACTGCGCCAATGTGCACAGTATTGCTGTGCACCTATTCAGCACCCTGGCATGTACTGTGCACCATACCTTATAGGTGTACACACCATTGCTGAATGTGTATATGTGTGTCAGTTATGTTTGCTCTGCTGCTCACAGCCCCTATATGTTTGTCTGATGCATACCTGGGATGATATGTGGACAGATGTCATTTGTGAATGCCTGATGTCTGATTTACAGATCTCATCATCAGCGGTGCATGTATGACCAATAAAATACAATTACACTGACAACCTTCAAACCTTACTGTGGCTATGGGGAGTCTACACACCCTTATTGACATGGCACCATCTTCCCTGATATGCCATGGGGCCACATTACTGCATATGTTAACATTACACAAACCTGATATGTGACATATGACCTGTGTAATCAAATGCAGTATCAAACAAATGTGTTAATAGTGCAGATGCTGATTGAGAATCATACAATTTTTGGGTGCATAATGTGTGCACACCCTTATCATGATGGTTTGTTGCACCAACTGTTAAGTGTACTACAGCAGTCACTATTCCTGGAAGGGGTATACTAGCATGGGCCATCTGCATTTGCCAGTATTTGGTCACCCTGCATACAAATGTCCCCCAACTCTGCAAGATTGCAAGGTCAACTCATGTGCACAGCTCTTGGAGGTCACACAGTGCCATCACTATTGCTGTGGAGTCAGGATTATGTCTTCCACAATTCATGACCTTGACTGTGTGCAGATACAGCCATTATTAGTGTGCTTTCTATCTTGGTTTCAGTTCACGGTGGTATTTCAGAATGACACCCACTCCCCATCCTCATCCTTTTTGCATATGCTTGACAACTATGGCATACATGTGTGTCATTTTGAAGTGCCCCAAATTCAGAACACCGTGTGTACCGGCCTAGTCCCTGCTAATGAATGGCAAACATACAGGTGTACACTGGCACCAGCAAAGTAAAGATGGGGATGGTGCACCTGAGGAGGGGTGAGGTGTTGGTTGTGCAGCACATGTATCTTAAATGATACTGTCTGTAGGTTTCCAATTTGGTCTTGGTACACCAGTACACATTGCAACACATGCCTTCGGGGAACTTTTGATGTTATGCATAAGCTATCTGTAGAGAGCCCTATCTGATGTTTCCTGTGGAACAAGTGTTCTATCTGATTACCCTAACCCATGGGCCACACTTATACAGAGTCCAGGTGATTGCCAACACATGCACTGCACAGCCAGTACTTGCTAGATATTCCTGAAACTCCCTCAGTGTTGCGGCATGTTACTAGGCAGACTGCATGACCAGTTTGCACCATGTATCATCATCTGTCTTGGATAGGTATCTGTTTATTTTCCACATTAATCTTGTCCCATACATCCTCACCACATACATGACTGTCTGCACTGTTTGCCATAGTATATGCAATGGTGAGGTAAGGCTACATGTCCAACTCCTGCGTGCTACCTGTTGGATATGGGATCAATTTCATGGCTTGTAAGATGTGTGCAAGCCACGGCTGCCTCTGTTGCAGGTAAGTGGGCACATTTGATGGCCAAATGTCTTGGACAGCAGACCATTTCTTGGTGTGACATTGAGGACCTGTACTTGCTGGAAGGTCCATACTCATGAAGAATGCATGCTGTTAGTACCTCAAAAGCTGCTTCCACAATATGTTATCTGGAGTGTATGCACACATATGCTTCCAGTGTTTGTTAAGGTATGTAGTCCCCATATTTGCTGTCCTAACATAGGATTCCATATTACACATTCATTGCTCATGTTAGGACCACATTACAGGTTGTAGGGGTTGTGGAATGCAGTATTATGATATGCCATTGTGTAGATCTGTAACAGTTGTCATTGTAATAGTGGTATATACACTGTTGTAGCACTGTATAAGGGTGATGTTTTAGACATGTCCCTACTGTAGGTCATTTGTCCCACCATTATGTTCATGTCTGTGCATACATCTTGCAATGACAGGTTGTTAGTTATATTGCAGGACTCTTACATACCCTTCAGATATGCCAGCATGGTGACCTCTGTGATGCAGTGCAGTTAACAGCAACAATAAGTGAACATGTACAGCATGCATTATGGTTAGCTGTGTTAAATGTGTGCACAGAATTTACCAAGGCCATACCATGGCTGGTGTATTGGTTAACCTAAACAAACACCATACTCACCAGCTACAGGCTGCTGCCCTGGAGGTATACCAGAGGGACCTCCATAGTTGTGTGAGAGATGTGATGTCACTAGCCTCACCTGTGGCATTGGTACAGGGTGGGAGCAGCATAACAGTGCATCAACAGTACGAACCTACAATACTACAGATTATGCACATCTGTTTATTACTACAACGGAGCAACAGACTATATAATTTCCTCTCACATATGCATGATTAAACTCTACAAATGCAGATGAATACATAATAGTGGTCTACTGATGTGCCCTGTGGCCTTACCTGCATGCTCCTCATCCATTGTGTAGGTAGCACCAACCTCCACAATGCTCTCTGCCGGATCTTGTGTTTGAGGGGAGACAGGTGCCCCAAGGCTGGCGAAGAGCTACTCAGCATGTATCAGGGGGGCTGGATGGCATGACCCTCCCCACGTGGCTAGCTGGTACCTCCTAACTGCAGCAGCACACCAACGGGCATGGCAGAGTAGGTCAGTGCACCGGAGTAGGACCTGGTCATAACTGCTGCTATGCAGGCTATTATCCTTTACCCTGTGGACAAGATCGTTCCACAGGGTTGCCCTCTCCTGCATATCATGGGCTGTACATCCAAACAGGGTGTGGTAGTGCTGCACCAGATGTTGAATGATCACCGCTTTCTCCTGGGGGGGTGTACACTGGCTATCTCTTCCGTGACATGGTGCCTGAAAGACATAAAGAGAAAAAAATGTCTGAGGACCTCATACTGCAAGGATATAATAGTTGTTAATACACATCTCTGTCTCCCACCCCACCATATCTGCAACAACAATCTGATCACACAACTCAACGGGTATGTTTACAGCAAACCTACTGTTGGGATATATATCATATTGTACAATAATTTGTGCAATGTGTTTGTAGTCATGTTCCATGTTGAAACATTATCATTGGTAGCATGTTACAAACAATGTCACCTGCATGCCATTGTAAGGGCCACTATGGTTTCATATATGCATATATTCTGTTTGCTATGTAACTGTTGCAAATCTGGTGTTTTGTGTTAATGGGGATATCTATGCATGCTGTTAGACATAATCCTAGAATGTGTGGACTATTACTACCCACATATGTTCTATAACTGTGACACAATAGCATGTTAGGGAAGACAGTACCCAACAGAACCACCTCTCCCACCTCATCTGACCATGTTACCAGGCCACATCACATCTGGGACCCACCCCAGGACCTCATCATCTGCTGGTCCTGCACTACCTTCAGTTGGAACCACCTCAGGGGATGGTGTTCACCCCCTCAGGAGCACACACAGACAGGATCCTGTGACCCAAAGTCAGGTCCAGGGTCTGGTGCATAGGGAGCTCCACAGAGACTTGGGGGATGTGCTACAGTACCATGAGGCTCTTAGTACACAATCACAGGGTCCGTATGCTGCTCCTTCTCAGCCCCCAGCCCAGGCACCTTCAGGGCCATGAAGATGCAGTTGTAACTGCCCATGGGTGGAGACCTTCGTCCCATAGGTTACATATGAGGGCTCATGGGGTTCCACATTCCAAACACCACTCCCCATCCAAGGTGTTTACCATGCCATGTGTCATATTACACCCCTGTATGCTCTCTTGTCTGTCTTCCAACCCAACCTACCTCCCGAAATACACCTACTATCATTCCCCAAAATACCAATCCCACCTTCACAAACAAGGGCAATGTGTTCCCAGCATGGATTTCATACCAGACATAACTGTCCATTTTGCACCCACTTACTTTTGTATATGTATATATATATATATATATATATATATATATATATATATATATATATATATATATGTGTGTGTGCGCGTGTGTGTGTGTGTGTGTTTGTGTGTGTGTGTGTGTGTGTGTGTGTGTGTGTGTGTGTCTGTGTACAGATATGTATGATGTTCTCTCACACATATCGTGCAGCACTGTCATTCAACAGTAAGAGAAATATATTTATATATATATATATATATATATATATATATATATATATATATATATAAATATATACAACTCATAATATATATATATATATATATATATATATATGTGTGTGTGTGTGTGTGTGTGTGTGTGTGTGTGTGTGTGTGTGTGTAGATAAACATTTTGAGTTGTATATATATATATATATATATATATATATAGCGAGTACCACTGCGAGCACCTATAACACAGACTCAAGCAAATCTTCTTGAACACAGATTTAATTAGCACTTTCGGTGAAAACTATGTCCCAACTTCTTCAGACAAAGACACATCAATTAAAACCCTTTATATACATTAAATATGCATCAATTAATCAATTAAAAATCAATTTAAGAAAAAGCTTGCCTTTAAAGAGTAATGCCATATTACTATACACTCCTAATACACAGTATGTTACAACATGAATAAAACACAAATATATACGGTTTTTCAAACATATTGAAATAAATATACTCCAACGCTTATTTATCTATTCTATTATTCTATTGTGCGGACAATAATAGACTTAAAATTATTTGTGCGCAAGCACAATTTGCAAGTGTTTTAGGGGGGAGTGTCATCTTTGACTAATACCTTAAGGGTTTCTAGCCTTTTAAATCCCCCCTTACATAATATTCTTAATATTTTTGAAAAAATCTGTGAAATAGATATAAGATCTATTAATAAGAATAAAAACATCAGAAGTATTAGAATGTCTAATATTACAGAACAGGAAAGTGAGTTTATTAACTTGTTACATGATAGTAAAATCAGGGTAATGAAACCTGATAAGGGGGAGGTCTTGTGTTTATGGACCAAACGACATATGTATCGTATATGGAAAAATACTTAAACACTGGAGTGCATTCTCCAGTGAGTTTAAATGAAATAAATGTAGCATATAAAAGAATTAATTCTATGCTAAATGATCTGTTTTTGGAGGGAACCATAGATATGGATATGTTTCAATATTTAACAATGAGCGCACCTAGGATACCTGCTCTCTTTGGTTCTCCAAAAATTCATAAAAGCTATAATGACCCCCCCCTTCAGGCCAATTGTCAACAGAAGAGGCTCAATTACGTATAAATGTGCTAAGTACGTAGACAGTACTTTAAGACCACTTACTGAGACTGAATTGCAAATATGTAAAGACTCGTGGAGTTTTTAGAAAATATAAATAAACTAGAATATTGTAAAGATTCAATTTTTCTTACTGTCGACGTCAAGTATCTCTATACTGTCATCCCTCAGACCCTTGGCCTGGAATGGATCAGAGAGTTTATGACCCTCAAACAGGTAGAAGAGAGAACCATCCGTGTAGTAGAAACACTACTTGAAATTGTTCTGAAAAACAATTATATGATATTTAATGGTCGCTTCTACTTGCAGAATACTAGAATAGCTATAGGCTCCCTCTGTGGGGGTAGTTATGCCAATTGTATCATGGCATACTTGGAGTGAACATTGCTCTTTCATAACAGCCTGTTCGTAGAGAATGTCACCTGGTACACTAGGTACCAGGATGATATGTTCTTACTATGGAAGGGGTCTAAAGAGCTGATTCCAGTCTTTATGGATGATATCCAATCCATGACAGATTTTTTTGAATTTACGTATCAATGTCAATATATGGTTACTAATTATTTGGCTGTTAGTTTATGTAAGGATGACATCAATGGCAGATATAAAAGTTTAGTATATAGGAAGCCGTCCTATTCAAATTCCTTTCTTCACTTTTCCAGTAGCCATCCGTTTCACCAAAAGAGAGCTGTCATCAAAGGACAGTTAGTTAGAGCAGCTAGGATGGTTACTGATGAAGAAGATTTTCAGGTAGAATGCTCTTTACTGAAGTCCATGTTCATTAGTAGGGGTTATCCAAAATCACTGGCTGATTCTATATGTTTAGAGGTTAGAAATATAAGGTGTGATGGATATTTTAGCCCCTTTTACTTGACAAATCACTTCCAATGTTAAATGCTTATTGTTTCTCTTATTCCAGAAGTGGACTATAGAGTTAGCTTTCTTTGTATGTATTCTTTGGACCATTATAGAATTAAAGAGATTATATATAAGAATTGGTCTATTATTACTGAAGATAAAGCTATATTTATGCTTCTAGGAATTAAAGCAAAAGTCATCTTTAGAGGAGGAGCTAATTTAAAATCTATTTTGGAAATGAATGTAAAATCTATAAATAGTAGTAATCTAGGTATGTCTAGATGTGGTGCATGTCACCAATGCAAATATATTAACTTAGACAAAAAAGTTAAATTAAATAATGAAATTTATAGTATTAAGGGAAGGTATAGCTGTCATAGTAGGGCTGTGATATATGTTGCAATTTGCTTTCAGTGTTCCGTTTATTATATCGGAAAAACAGAGAGAAAGTTGAAACAACGTATTTACGAACACTATTATGCTATCTCTAAAAAAGATAAGAATAATGCCTTAGCTAGGCATCTGATCGATTACCCTGACCATAGTTTTAAATTTTTGGCCTTGCAACAAACACAATTGGACCCTAGGGGAAGACCATGGCAACTGAATCGGGAGATAGATGAAATTAAATGGCAGATAAGAACTGAAGCACATATATATCCTGGTCTAAATGAATATATTTCTATAAAATGTATCCTTAAATGCTTAGCCTTGAATAGATAAATAAGCGTTGGAGTATATTTATTTCAATATGTTTGAAAAACCGTATATATTTGTGTTTTGTTCATGTTGTAACATACTGTGTATTATAGGAGTGTATAGTAATATGGCATTGCTCTTTAAAGACAAGCTTTTTCTTAAATTGATTTTTAATTGCATTTTTAATTGATTAATTGATGCATATTTAATGTATATAAAGGGTTTTAATTTGTGTCTTTGTCTGAAGAAGGTGGGACATAGTTTTCACCGAAAGAGCTAATTAAATCTGTATTCAAGAAGATTTGCTTGAGTCTGTGTTATAGGTGCTTGCAGTGGTACTCGCAATTATTTTCAAAGTTTAGTGTTTTTTGCAGTTTGATATATATATATATATATATATATATATATATATATATATATATATATATATATATTTATTTATTTTATTTTACATTTGTTAACTGGGAGAGTCCAACTGGATATATGTTCATTTTCAGTGGAGGCCCAGGGAGAAAAGCTCCAGAGCAGTAAAATCATTAACAAGAGAAAGACATGTTAACCAAATTGTTCAATTAAACAAAATATAGAGTACACAATCTTTGTACTTCATATAGAAGTATAGTACATATAAGATAGTGAGTTAACCAAAGCATGTATTTGCCAACATTCACAGGCTACATTAATATGTACATGTTATAGAGGTGTTTAACAACAAGTATAACAGGAAGATAGAGTAGATATCTTCCATAACTCATTTCTACACATGAGAGACATACTCTGTCCTTTAGGTTTCTTTAGTGTTCAGTGATACTACTAACCCATACAGACATTACAAAAGCAGTAGATAAGCTGTTACTCTAGTTGCTGGAAAACAGATACATACGAGTTACTATCCAGGGATAGTACAGGTACATAATCTGTGAATATATATATATATATATATATATATATATATATATATGTATATATATGTATATATATATATATATATATATATATATATATATATATATATATGTGTGTGTGTGTGTGTGTGTGTGTGTGTATGCGTGTGTCTGCATATCTGTAGGCATATATATCGATATATATATATATATATATATATATATATATATATATATAGATAGATATATCTAGATATAGATATATGGGGTGCATTCAAACATCAGGTCCACACTCTCTAACTCTCCTTCCTCCACAGCTGCACTGTTCTGCCTTGCTACAACAAAGACAGGTGTTACATGTGGACACAGCCTAACATTAGGGGGGTATATATAGGGACAGATTGCAGGTAAGCCTATTACACACCTATGGCGTTTGTGCATGCTACATCACATGATAACATGACTGTCCTGCAGGTGGTAGGGTCTGAATCTCATGTGTCTATCATAATGGCATTACTTCCATCACCAGCTATTTGCCACACTAATATACATGTCTTGAGGTACATAACACACACTATGATGGCTTACATCTTGTCATTCAGTGCTGATCTGCACAGTTGACAGGTATGGCCTACTGCCCACAGGGACAGACACTATTGTCCATAGCAGTTGTTCAGGGCATCATTGCAACAACTCCTGATGGCCCATATAAATCTTTCCACATCATCTATCCCATTATTATAGACCAAGTATTACATTCAATTACATGCATGTATGTTTACATACCTGTTGTAGGACTGTCGTCTCTTCTTAATACAGTTTTATGTGTCCCCTTAGTTATGTATGATTGTTTGTAGATTTAATTGGTGTAGATACTTTTTTCCTGTTTGTTTTCTGTCTCTGTCTCTCTCTCTCTCTCTCTCTCTCTCTCTTTTCACTACAGGGAATGAGCTGCTTTGAATAGATTGCAGCATGGATTTTGTAGGTGATGCACATGATCAGGTGATGGCCTCTGCACCAATCAGTGTTCACCACTTGCTACTTGCATGCAGCCAGCTGTGTAGTACTTCCAATTACCACTGACATGGCAACCCACTACTATAAATTACTAAATTGCGTGGGTGTTGTCTCTTTACCTTTCCTGTATGGAAGACATCCTTCCTGTGTATGGGCAGCGATGTTACAAACAGCAGGTAGCAATACATCTTACAACAGGACTTGCAGACACAGGCCAACTACATATTTGTATAAGGTTCTAGACCTATGGAAAGTGTGAGTAGTGTTGTTATATGCATTGTATACCACTAGTTTTACAAGGTTTGTGTGTATATACTAGTTTAGCGTGTGTCGGCCTATCCACATGATGGTAAGAGGACTGGCTGTTAAGTTTTGTCTGGTCACCACACAGGTCTTTTCTCAGATATATCAGTGGCATTCTATCTGTTGAGTGCTATCAGTACATGACTACATCCATTTGAGTTTCTGAATTCATATTCCTGATTAAGGGTATGTTGCAACCAATCCTGTAACACCAGCAACTTTCACAGTGTATAGCAACAATATTGCAAATATGGTCCTGTGTCTCAGCCTCTGTCCTTCACCTCTATACCAGGCTTTGTCCATATGTCATGCAGTAAGAGGTTAAGTAGTGAGCTATCATTATGTCATGCTGGCATTCCTGGCATCATTCCAGTGATGTTGTGGACCCCACACATATTGTAGGGTAGGGTCTATATATATATATATATATATATATATATATATATATATATATATATATATATATATATATATATATATATATATATAAATATATATGTGGGCTACAGCTGGACAAAATGTGTGTGTACTTGTACAGTCCGGAGGTCAGTGTATGTAACACTGCTATATGCCCTTGTAAGTCATTCTATGAGGAAAGGGTATGCACCATTTATAACCTAGGCTGTTACAACATGTGAGGGATATCAGTAGGAAGACACCGTAAGGTATATGGCTGTACATTTTCATGCATTTCACCTTGGGAACATTGGTGGGCTAGTGCTTACTGTCTTGCAGACAGTTCTGTTTGTCAGTGTGATAGTGATGTTTTAAATTAAGCATTGTTATGTAACAGTATATCTTCATTGTGACAACTTAATTCTTTTCCCCCTAGGGGTTGAGTACAGAATGTAATTGAAGGCTGCTAAACAGCATCTGCATTAATTAGTGTTGATTGACTCTTATTTTCTGGGCCAGTGTTTCTTTACTCTTGTACTACTTGAAGGCCTTGGCCTGGACAGCAACATATGTTATGCTTTCAGATTAGTGTATAAAATGTTTTGCTTGAGAGTTGTATTACTCAGTTAGTATGTATTTCAAACACTTAACTGCTATATGAAATGGCATATATACTGAAATAGCACACAAATAACATTTCTTATGTATGCAAACCTGTGTGTGGTGTTATATCCTTAGGGGCAGAATATGACACATGCGGGTATATGTTTCATGCAATAATTGTCTTTTGTATGAGAGAATCAAACATTGTCCATTTTAAAAGGTGACAACTGTAGGAATACTGGATGTTCAATATGCTGTGCACCCCTAAATATGTATCTTCCTATACATATCTATACATAGTAATATATGTATATGTGTGTATGTGTATATACATATATATCTCTATATATGTATTTATATATATATATATATATATATATATATATATATATATATATAAATATATATATATATATATATATATATATATATATATATATATATATATATATATACATAGAGAGAGAGATCTGCATATATGTGTTTGTGTATATGTATCATTGGAATGTTTACTGTTTCCACATTGTACATTCCCTATGGTAGACAGACTATTCTGCATGATATCTTATTGATACCATCCTGACATCGTACAGGTGAGATGGATTACTGTTAACTTTTTGTGGCTATGTTGTGTAGGGTCCCTGGTATGAGACTTGCAAGTGTTGGTATTGTGTTGCAAGGCAGATCTCCTTGGCTGTGGAGGAGGGGATGATATCAATAATTACAAGATGTACTTAAATTGGGCCCTCTCACCCCCATCAATGGTGCCTTTGGTCATATATGTATTTGTTGTGTTCTTTAATAGATATATATATATATATATATATATATATATATATATATATATAGATAGATAGATATAAATAAACATATATGTAGATATATATATATATATATATATATATATATATATATATAGACATACATATATGTGTATATATATATATATATATATATATATATATATATATATATATATACATATATATATATATATATATATATATATATATATATATATATATATATGGATCTACTTCAGTAGATCAAACCTTTTCAAGTTCGAACCACATATGTCCGAGACCATATGTTTGAACTCATAAAAGTTCAAACACTGAAATAAAAACACATAAAACAAAAAAACACAAAGCTAAACATCTATAATAGCAGGTGCACCCCCCACATGCCCTTACTTAAATATACCAATTCTGCGATCGCACTACATTGTGGAAATGGGAAATCTTACCTTTCCGCTCTGTATGGAGATCTCCATTCAGTCCGATCGAACTTTTACAAGTTCAAACATATTGTCTCGGCCATATGTGCTTCAAACTTGTAAACGTTCGGTCAACTGAAGGGGACCCATGTGTATATATATATATATATATATATATATATATATATATATATATATATATATATATATATACATATGCATGCATACACATATATAAATACATTTCCTCTGCATACACATATATAAATACATTTTGTCTACTGTTGAATGGCTGTGCTGGATGATATATTTGAGAAAACATCAGATTTATTTATATCTGAGATGGCTTAGTGATAAATCACTTTGGCTATAGTTTGTAGGGTTCTGGGTTAGAAACTTGCAAGAACTGATTATTTTGTTGCTGGGCAGAACAAGGGCTGTTGGATACAAACTGACTAAGGTACTTTTAAGCAGTTGTAAGTGGGTTTGCTTGACGGTAAGCAATGCTAACTTCTGGTTAAATGTTCTTAAAGTCCGTTAGCCTCTAAATTGCTTATCCTGTGTAGGCATTGCTTACCCCCACGCAAACATGATTAAACACGCTTACTACTGCTTAAAGGTGCTTACTCTTGCTTACCCCCATGCTAATTTCTTTATAAGAAAAGAAAAAGGGGTAATAGGAAAGTGGTGAAAAAGGGGCACAAAGAGACAAAGACAGCAGGGAAAATAGCTAGGGATGTGCATGACAGGTGTAGGGAAGGTCCATAGCTGCCCATTTCTTTTACAGCAACAGCTGTGCATATACACTGAATTTGGAGGTAGATATGGACACTCAAACCCCTGGGAGAGGGGTGAGGACAACAATAATATGTTGTGAAGCCAATTACCCCAGATTACATGTCCAGTGACACGTGTGTGAAATGGACAGCTATGTATAGGGCGAGATTTTTGGGGGGGAACAGATTGCCCTTTTTTTTCTTTTTTTTTAAGGTGAAAGTGGGATGTTGGGGAAGTATAGAAGGTATATTTGGGGAGGTAGGTTGGGTAGGATGACAGACAAGGTAGACAAGACAGCATACAGGGGCAGTATATGACACATGGGGGTAAACACCTTGCATGAGAAGGGGTGTTTGGAAGTCAGAAGCCCATGAGCCCCCAACTAGAAACAGTAGGACTGAGGTCCCCACCCATGTGCAGTTTTCACGGCCCCGAAGGTGGCTGTACTGGGGGCTGGGTAGGAGGGGCAGGCTGACCCTCTAAATGTGCTAAGTGGCCCTCAAGCTGACATAGCAGATCTCCAGACTCCCTGTGGAGCTCACTATGCACCAGACCCTAGATTTGATGATGGGTAACAGTTTCCTGTCCGCGCCCACTCCCCGGGGGGTAAACCCTATTCTCTGAGGTGGTTCCACCTGAAGGTGGTGCAGGACCAGCAGATGAGGAGGTCCTGGGGTGGGCCCCAGATGTGCTTGTGCCCAGTGCCAAGGCCAGATGAGGTGGGAGAGGTGGATCCCCTGGGACTGGCCTTCCCAAACGTGCTATGGTGTTGCAATTTTAAAACATATGTGGGTTAGTAATAGTCAACACATTCCAGGATTAGGTATAACAGCATGCATAGATATTCCCATTAACCCAAAACACCAGATATGGAACAGTTGTATAGCAAACAGAACACATGCATATATGGCACCACAGTGGCCATTACAACAGCATGCAGGTTACATTGATGGCAGCATGCTACCAATGTGGGAGTATTTCAACATGGCACATGCATAGAAACACATTTCAATATTTATCAAACAAAAGGACATATGTCCCTATAGTAGATTTAATTGTACACATATCCATTGAGTTGTGTATTTAGATTATTGTTATATGGTGGGAGGGAGAGAGAAATGTCAATTAACAACTTGCATATCCCTGTAGTTCTCACAACTTTCTTAGTCACTGCTGCAATCTGTACCTTACAGGTATTATTACACTACCCTATGGCCTTAGTTTGTACCGTGGTATGTTTGTAGACAAGTATATACGTGAGCTGTGTTTTACCTACAGTATACACCTCTTACCTGGTATACCTGTGGAGGTATTGTTTGTTAACACTACCTGACTGTTTATACGCATATTCCCAGATTCCAGGTTGATGTTATGCACATACCTCTCAGTGTCTTATTGCACACACTCTGGTAAAGGCTTGACAACATGCAGGTGAAACTGGGACATATTTTGACAACTGCCCTAATAAACTTTTAGTGAGTTGCTACAATGACAGGTTTGTTTTCATATACATTTTCTGAATATTTACAGGTTTGACAATTAGTTATATGTCATTAAACACTGCCTAAATTTCAGAGATCATCACACTGATTTGCCAGGGGACAGGGTAACAGTCAACCGATATGGGCTAATTATCTGGACATTCTGAGCAAATCTGTACAGTTGAGGGGTAAGATTATGCATACAGCTTACTACCACTCCCAGGATTTGAACCATGGCTGTTTCTGCTAAAAATAAAACAGTGTACGCCACAGTTGAGTGAGCTATTTAGATATTGCTGTGTATCTTTTCACTGTTTTCTGTCTATAAGTCTCCTGTGGTTTTACAATCTGACCTTGTAATTACAACAGTCTTATACAGGGATTCCTATACATTTTTATTATGTAGCACAGTGGGGGTGACAGTGATGAGTAATACATTATTTTTCAGAGAAACTGCAACACTAACAGTGCCATACAATATCAGACTAAACAGTAGCAGTCCAGGATTTCAATATTTATTTCCAAGCAGAGTTTTCTTATCTGACAAACCTGCGGAGGGAATGTTTGTTAACACTACCTGAATGTTGTCACACATATTACCAGATTCCACGTTATTATTATGCACATACATCTCACTCTGTTACTGCACACACTCTAGTCATAGCTTCACAACATAGGGATAGAGATGGGATATAATTTGCATATTACTCTCATAACATTTTGGTGAGTTGCTAGAGTGACAGGTTTGTTCTTATAGATATTTTTCTGACAGTTATGATGTCTGACAATCAGTTGTATGTCATTATTTGCTGCCTAAACTTCTGGGATCAACCCACTAATTTGCCAGGGGGACAGGGTGACAGGCAGAAAAAATTAAGCCAATTATTGAACTTTCTGACAAAATCTGTACAGTTGAGGGGTATGATTATGCACACAGCTTACTACCACTCCCAGGATTCTAACCATGGCTGTGTGTGCTAAAAATACAACAGTTTACGTCACAGGTGAGTGTGCTATTTGGATTTTGCTGTGCATCTTTTCACTGTTTTCTGCCTAAGTCTCCCTCAGTTATACAATATGACCTTGTGATTACAACAGTGGTATACAGACATTCCTACAGATTTTATTTATGTAGCACAGTGTGGGTAACAGTGCTTAATACAACAATACTATTAAGAGAATGCAACACTACATTACCATATGATACCAGAGTAAACACAAGCAGTCCAGGAGTTAAACCTTTATTGTCAAGCTGTTACCCTTTTATTTACATACAACCTATATGAGACTATTCCTGCCATATTGTCAGGTTTATTCAGTACAACCCATACACAATACAGGTTTTATACTGGCAATTAACGTTCTACTACTTTTAGATTTATTTCTTTTGACAGTACATGCAAGATTATTACTAACCTGCCTCATGATGCAGACTTTGCAGCCTACATGCATGGGCTTTCTGATTCACAGCCCACTCCACTGCAGCTGTCAGAGACATAGAGGGATATTTAGCCATACCTATCCATAATATACACAAGCTAGGCAATTATTAAACAGTTAGTAGAATGAGTACTTACACACTGCTGGGACATCACCCTGCCTAGCTTCTTGGATCCATTGATCCAAGAGCTCCCTCTCCCTCCATTTCAGGTCACTATAGTGATGCCTGACCTGCTCACCAGTTCGAGGAATGCCAGTGGCACTGGTGAGGTCACGTGCAAGACATTCCCAGGCTTCCACTTTATATTGGGAACCCTGGTATTGGACCTGCAGCAGTCTCTCTTCATGGTCTTTTACCAGGAGTCCTGCCATGACCTTATACTCTTGGATGCCCTAGTGCTGCACTCGGAAGTGCGGTCCTTCTTTAACACCAGCTATTGTGCCTACAGGAGGAAGCTGCAACCAGTTATGAGATGTATTCCCACCTGTGGGGTTTAAATAGGGCCAATTTCCTGCATGATTGGACAGTTTTGAAAATGCTAAGCTATGGGCAAACCTGCTTACCTAAGGTTGGCATTGCTTAAAGGGGCATACCAATGGGCAAATCTATTTAGCTGGGCTACGCATTGCTTACACCTGGTAAGCAGAGGTGTGCAATGTGTAGTGTTGCTTATTTTTAAATTTGCACACTATTTCCTGTTTGGCATTGATTTATCATTCATTACATGTTATAAATTTGTTTAGTATCCATGATTCATGTGTATGTACACTGTATGGGGTACTTGTGTTAATCGGGGGATTTCACCACTTTATTACAATGACACCTCACATCTGGACTTAATGCAGTACTCCAATTCACAAATATATGTTATTTAGTAGGTTATACAACAAAATAATTGTTTATAATTTCCTTTCACATGTAAAATGTGATTTTGCTATAGTGAGGATCTGTTTGACTATACCTCAATTTTATGTACAGCTAATATTGCGTAGTGGTAAATCATTATGACTATGGTGTGCAGGGTCTTGGGTTTGAGACTTACAAAGGCCGATGATTTTGTTGTTGAGCAGAACAAGGGCTGTTGGATACAGAGTGACTAAGGCACTTTTAAGCAGTTGTAAGTGGGTTTGTGTGGGTTTGCGCAATGGTAAGCAATGCTAACTTCCAGTTAAATATTCTTACAGTCAGTTAGCCTCTAAATTGCTTATCCTGTGTAGGCATTGCTTACTCCCACACAAACAGGGTTAAACCCACTTACTACTGCATACGGGTGCTTACTCCCACTTACCCCTGCACTAATTTAGAAAGAAAAGAAAAATGGGCCATGGGAAAGTGGTAGATTTAGGCACGTTATACATTTTTGACACTATTTTCTGTATGGCATTGATTTATCATTCATTACATATTATAACTTTGTTTAGTATCCCTGATTCATGTGTACATATACTGTATGGGGCACTTGTGTTTATCTGCGGATTTTACCACATTATTACAATGACACCCCACATCTGCACTTAATGCAGGGCTCCAGTTCACAGATATATATTATTTAGTAGGTTATACAGCAAAAAGCATGTTCATGAATTGCTTTCACATGGAAAATGGAATTTACTACAGTGATGATCAAACTGGGAATGACAGCTCGCAAAGTGAATGCTCTAACCACTACACTATTGCAGTACTGTTTCTACTGAATGAATCCTGCTGTTTTCCTTCTTGTGCCATTTAAGCTAGAGTATGCGTAGCTAAGCAATGGGCAAACCCATGTAGCTATGGTTAAATTTAATCAGTGTGATTATAAAAAATTGTAGTGTTATTTTCTCTAAGAAGGGATAGATTTCACTTATTGCTGTGGATTTCTGCATGCATCTGCACATTTGACAGAAATCCTGGTGTGTTTTTGTTGCTATGAGCATAGGGTTTTCCTGAAAAGTGAGGATTTGACCTTTGCAATGGCAGTGGGTGTGTTGTGTCCTGAAACATGTCACGTTTGTACACTAAAAGTCTCACTTTGGGCATTTGAAAAGGTGGCAACCTCCTGTATTCATGTATATATATATTGATATAAATAGATGCAACACATTAGATGAATTATGAATAGACATAACACCTTACGAAAATAAAACTTTGAATAATATTATAAAGATGGAAAGCAAACTCTATCAAAGTTCCAGAATATTAAAGATGAAATAAGGAATAACACATTCAGTATGGATAAGGAAAAAATAAATCATTTAAAAGTTAAGGTTTGACTTGAGCCTGCCTGTCTGATGAGTAGCAAGCGGAAAGGAAGACGTAATTGGCTGCATAAGATTTTTTTAATTCTTTTTTTTTTTTTTAAAGGATAATGATTACTCACATGGAAGCCAATGATTTTATTATTTATTTATTTATTTAACATTTGTTTACCGGGAAAGTCTGACTGGACACAGGTCCTTTTTCAGCGGAGACCCGGGGAGAAAAGCTCCATGAATAACAGTAAATTTTAATACACACATTACAATAATCAATAAAGTATAAAGTAAAAAAAAAGTAAACAAAATATAGTATACATAAGAAGATTCAAATTTGTTATATCTTGACAACAAAACCTAGGCTTTGAACATAGCACTTACTATTTGTAAAGTATGACTTATGTCACGATATAAGGTTAAGACAGTTTGGTAGAAATAAAGGATTAAACATTGGGGCAGACATTGGATATGGTTGGGGTATACTGTGATGTATCAGAGCATTCATGAGGGGTTAGTACAGGAACATAGCCACTTATTTTTTAGATAAGTTTTAAGTGATGGCTTAAAGTGGTTAGTGAATGAGATTGAGAAAATGGAGTTAGGAAGGGAGTTCCATATACGAGATACATAGCTGGAAAATAAAGATTCTCCTGCAGTGTTGTTGGCCTTGGAGATGGTGAGTAAGTTTTTATTGTTAGAGTGAAGTGGTTTGCTGGAACTTTAAGGAAGGATGAGATTTTGACTGCAGGGGTTCTGGTTGGTTGTGTTACAATTTTGTGAGTTAGAGAGATTTGGTTGTAAAGAATAATGTTGGGAAGTTCAAGCCAGTCTAGTATCCTTAAAGCTGTACAATGATGTATTCTATATGTGCAGCAGATGCAAACTTAGGAATTTTTTTTATAACATGCTTCTAGCTTAGATAAGTCAGTTTTACTAAGATTAGTTAAAATTGGAGAGGCATATAGCAGAGTGGAGAGCAGATGGGTTTGTGCTAATGTAATTTTGGCAATTTTGGTCAGGAAGCATTTGTGCCTATATAGACTTCCAAGTTTCTTATGGACTTTTTTATTGTTAGGGAGACATGCAAGTCAAATTTTAGGTTATTGTCTATTTCCACTCCAAGAAGCTTTGTATGGGTTTTTGGGGAGAGGGCAGTATTGTCTTTGGCTGTTATGTTAAATGGTGGGCATGAGATGGATGTCTTGTTAGGTTGGAAGAGTAATAATTTAGTTTGGTTTGGGTTCAGGATTAGATGGGCATTGGCTAACCATGTTTCAACAGAAGTGAAAGATTCCTGTGTTTGAGAATAAACACCTGATAGAGAAGTGGCAGCACAGATGTGTTGAATCATCTGCATACTGTATTATAGAACCATGTGGAGTAGCTGTGTGTAGATTATTAGTGAAGAGGGAGAAAAGGAGAGGGCCTAAGACAGATCCTTGGGGGACACCAATGGATCAAGGAAGGGGTGGAGATAGGTCATGCTGCCATAGTACAGATTGTTTTCAGCTAGATAAATAGTTATAAAACCAAGTTGGTGAGAAGGATAGTTCAGTTAGTACATCTATTAGTTTGGAATGGGAGACCATATCAAAAGCTTAACAGGTGTACTTTTTTAAGCTAACTGGATCCAGATGAGGTTTAAAAAGCAGTATAGTTAAACATTGATTACACTACCTTCTGTCTGAGGTATGCTTTGTTAGATTTCTGTGCAGCGGTATCTTTCATAATCTTCCTTTTTGTAATTTTGGGGAGTAAGAGTTGTATTTATAGTTCCATAGTTCATATTCACACAAAGCTAAATGACCCAAAGCACTGCTTTGCCTTTATGTAAATATTCTTATCGGCAGTTTACGATGTTGCCTACACCAACATGATGGGCTGCACAGAAGCACTCACAAGCTTTTGGGTTCTCAAAGTTTCTAAAATGGACTAAAGCTTGTTTGGTTATATTCAGATAAAACCACATGGGTATAAATTCATGGTTACTTTCAAGTACTCTTGGCTGGGCAGTATGCTGTGAAGGCCTGCATATATTACTGGCATAACTTAATGAAAGCTGCACTCTGCACAGTTAAGAAGGGAATTTATAAAAGATATAAGGTGTTGTCTACTGAATACAAGGGGTGCCATTATGTGAACCCTGATTGGTTCCTTGTTTAAAAGGGGGAAGATAGGCCTGCTGGAAATTGGGAAGAGAAGAGAAAAGGGACATAAAGAAGGAAGACATCAAGAGGGTTGTGCTAGAGGAGGTAGGGGAGAAGGGGTACTATGTTTTTGTCAAGTGATAGCCACCCCCTATTTTTCAAATTTTTTTTATGTAACAGGGAAGTGAAGAAGAGTTAAGAAAATCTTGCAAAATAAAAGAGAGACAAGACTGACAAGAGCACTATGGTGGGCTGACATTGATGGAGGACACAAGACATACAGATGGCAGATAGACAAAAGGGGGGGTGGTGGTGCAGGAACAGGTTTCACTGTGGCCTCAAGGATCATAATTATCCTCTATGATTGATGGATTTGTGGAGGCCGACCACCGGTGTGGGTGTGCAGAGCAAACTAGGTCAGTGAGTCTTTAGTCCACAGGAGGAGGTCTTCCATTGATTAAAGGTGTATCTTCAGTCCCTAATCAACCATATCTTTAAAAATATCTCAAAACTCACTCTGTTCCAGGATACCATGCAATGGGTTGCCTCACAGGACCCCCCCCCCCACTGCATGGCATTCTGGAATAGAGTGAGCCCATGCAATGGGGTGCTCATATGACTGGTGGCATTGCCCTGTCCCTGTGAAGACATCTCCAGGCAGGGGTTGATGGTGATCGTTCCTTAATCTGGAAGGTAAGACGTTGGGCTGACCCTAAGATCTCTAGACCTGTGTAAAAGGAGACATAAAAGGAAGAAAAAGAAAAAAACAACTGGGAAATTAAAAATAATTATTATAATAATAATAATAATAATAATTAAAATTGTGTGCATATGTGTATGTGTGTCTGTGTGTGTGCGTGTGCGAGAGAGAGAGATACAGTGAGAAAGAGAGACACAACATGGATCCGAAAAGACCTTCTATGTTGCTGTTAAAATATTTTATTGATAGTCAATGGTAAAGATTTATTTTTATTAAGTAAATACACTGCAAGAACTTGTGCTACACATTACAAACATTATTAATGCTGCTGGTACTACTCTTGATGGTGCTGCAAAGGTTACTTATTGGTCTTTAATTATGAACTTGTGTTCTGGTTACCACTTAGTTTGAAAGTCTGCTGTAATGATGTAAAACAAAATCTTCCTTTTTTTCTGCACAATTGGACAGAAAATGCATGAGTTTTCACTGTGCCAGCACAGCAGGCAGATGTTCGGAGCAGAATGGCTGTTGACAATGATGCCATAACTGTGATATTTCTAACACCACCTGAAGACAGTGGTACACAGTTGCAAAGTGTACCAACAGCACCATTCTCCCCCAGCAAGAACACCAATTTACAGGTATTGACATGGGGTCAGACACTCAAGAAGATAAGAACATAACATTGCAGTTGGGAAGGGGGAACACCACGTAGGTCAACACCACTTTCTGTTGACCTATAGGAGCACCTTCAGGAAGATACTACAATACCAATGATAGCAGTTTTCACTGTAAAACCTGTGCAAAGGAGAAACAGCCAAAGGCACATCTCAGCTCCTGAGATTAGGAAATCCTTGGCTGCTAACCAGCAAATGTGCCAGGACATTGTTCAGGCAGAGTCTACTGCCACTGACAGTCAGGTAGAGATGGTCAGAGTACTGCAGGATATATGCGAGGATTTTCCTGAGTACATGAGAATGGTAGAGGCCATGGACAATGCCATGACTACTCTCGTGTGCAGTGTGGTGACACATACAGCATCCATGTCTGCCTCCATGTAAACACTAGTGAAGACTTACAGGTTCATAGGTTCATAGCATGATACTAGGCTACTGGCCCAAAGGCCCTTATAAGCCTAGCCAAAAAATTTTGCCCATGTTCCCACAAAGTCAGCAGCTGTTTCTCTTATCAAGCATGGACACTGGTGGTATCCTGGGGTGTATTTTCTGTTTCCCATCCAGTCATCCAGGTTCTTTTAAAGAGGGCTAGAGAGGTATTCTGCTTGATATGGAGAGGGAGCCTATTCCACAGATGGGGGAGTCTTTGGGCCAAAAATCTATCCTGCCAACAAGTTCTATTAATGTCACAAAACAAGTCGAGGCCTTCCATGCAGGTTGCGGGAGTGGAGTTTGAATTACAGATATGCAGCAACTCCATCAAGGCTGGGTCTGAGATGGCCTTGTATGTCAGACACAAGACACCTCTGAGCAGTCTGTACAAGACTGAGTAGAGGGACAGGGCTTTTAGCCTATCTGTATAGGATAGGTGTTTGAGACCCTGGATATTCATGGTCAGGAACCTCTGTGGTCTCTCCAGCTGCTGCATGTGCTTGACAAGGTACATGACGAAGGGACATTGTACTCAACAATGAGTTTGATAAGGGAGGAGTGCAGGAATGTTATGACCTCCTTGTTCCTGGATGAAATATCCTTAGCAGACACAGGTAGGAAGCACAGCTGATGTTGACACAAGACTGTTCACATATGAGGAAGAAGAACAGGCCACACCCCACATAATTCTCAGGAATGTACTGGAAAATGTAGGGATGATGGCACCTATAAGAAATCAGGAAGGCATTGTCAACAATCCTGTATATGAATAATGACCTCTCAGTTAAAGTCCTGGTCACACAGCATTGTGATAGCATCATCTATAGGGTCACCTGCATTCAGTAGGTTAAGTCATTGCAGCAAGTAAGCATCAAGCTTCAAGTTTATAGCTTAAGATTTTAAAATTACATCTCAAACTGATGATTATTGTTTACACTATTATATAAAACTAAGATGCCATAAAATATAACAAGGGTTAAAAAACTAAATTAATAAACATTTGAATTAGAAAAAAAGAATAAAAAAGCATTTAAGAAACACTTGGAATTTTTAAAAAAATGGCTAATGCTTTTGCAAAGGTTGCTTCATTAGATCCATCAAATACCAATGGGAAGGTCCCCTTTATTAATATCCTGTTCACTATAAAGCTGTCTTTATTTTGGGAAAAAATAAACTCATACCTTTCATGTGCTTTTATTTTCCCTTTATGAATAGGTGTTTACTGTGCCACTTTTAAGGGGCTTATTCCAAAGCAGTCTTTTGCTATTAAGATAGAATGAATGCTTTTTTATGATTCAAATATTTTTTTTAATTTTAGTTTTTCAACTTTAGCTGTTATCTTTTACTGTATCTTAGTTTTATATAGTGGAGTGAACAATAATCATCAGTAAGATCTATATAATCTTCAGTAAAATCTAACCTACCATGTAAATCCATCTGTTATAATCTGGGAAGATCAGAATCCAAAAGGACCCACAACCAGTTGTTCACCCTTATCTCTATTCAAATGAGATGTTTTTCAAACCACCAATCTGGAAACAACACATAAGCTACTCCCCCCCCCCATCTTCTGGGCTACCCCTTCCCCAGGAAAACTTTTATACCAAGGGAAAATCTATTAAGATCTATTAAGCTGTTAAAACAAGGATGCTCATCCATCAGAGAATAAACACATGAGTTTTTTAAAACTAAATATGTGAGATATTTTTCCCGAAAGAAGGGTTGCTGCAAGACTCATTATGTAAATTATTCTTTGTGCAGTACAGTTTTAAGAATTCTAGAAAGCCCACCACTTCAGATGATCTAAGGTACAGGCTGGAAAACAGATGATTCATAGGACCTTGATCGCTTCCAAACTATCTTTACAGGATCCTGTGTGCATCACATTAGACCTATAAGTCACAATGCACAGTACTAGTCCTAAAACTGCCACAACCTCCAATCAGCCTGCATGTGTTTCACATGACTGGCACTACTGCTGTTAACAAAGGTTGTCAAGAATTAAAAATAAATAAATAAATAGGGGTTATGTGGTTATGCATGATTCTCTTAATACCATCAGTCCTGGCAGTGAAATTGGCACTGTTGCTAATTCAACATCAGCACTACAGAAATGATGAGGGTTACTATTTCAGATGACTCTATAGCTGGTGACTAGGACAGAAAGGATTAATTTGATGTGTGGTTACTTTATAGCGAAATGCACTTCTTTGTTGTATATCTCAAAAGCAGTAGAGACAGCAGAACATACCTAATCTATAAGGTGAAATATTGTTCCAAAACATGCTGAAATATAAAGGATTTTCCAGTTACTGCCCGGAACGCTCCCTGAGTAGTTGTCAAGTAACAAACTTTGCTACAACATCAATGGTACTCCTAAACAAAGGAGCAGACTATTTTACTGCATGCCCCTACTAATTAGAACTTTTCATGTTCAACATTCTCCGTTATGCTAATGCCTTTCACTACACAAGTTTCAATGAAAAGACAAGCATGATACTGCATATATGCTTACACTAAATAAAACAGTTTTCAGTTTGTATGAAAAAAAGAATTAAAGGTAAAAAAAGAATGTGGCTCATTTGGATACTTGTTTGTAATGTGCGTAAACTGGTTGTTTATAAGTGCAGCTAGCCTCTGTAAATCTCATTAAAGCTGTGCTTATGTACAGCCAACATAAATTCTAATTATGCCTTAGCACCATGTCTATGAATGCCTCGCAAAGTTTATTGTCCATTCTGACGAATACAAAGTTTAGCTTTTGAAATGTCATGAGTTAACCTTAAACCATTTAGCATTGATTTGTCACTATGCTTCCCACCCATTGGATTTGGAAAAAGTGCAGATAATATTATTATAATTGCTAAAGGTACTCCATCATGAACTGTAACTAGCATTAAGTTGGAAGAGATAGTTATTTATTATTTTGGCCAATAAAAGAGATGGAAATTTGACAATTCAATTTAATCTGCTATAAATATACTTTTTGATATTTTAATAGTTGGCAGTTAAAGAAACATTTAATTGTTTTTGAGCTAGGTTCAGCTCAACTTCTACACTCAGCTTCTTTTCCAGACTGGTGGTTTAATAAGTATTCCTAGAGGCATCAATGGATGAAGCTTTGTATATCAAATAGACTTTATATAAAAACATGAAACCTGCTAACTGATGTCAAAACATAAACAGCTATCATCCAGCCAGTTTAAAATGTATTATTTAATATATTTTAATAAGAGATGGTTTATATTCAGCCTCAGTGATGGCACTATACAATCATCCTCAAGAACTTGGTTAGATTAAATGCTGAGTAGTCAGAACATAGATTATTATCAGTAACGAGGACAGACTTATGAGTGATAAGAATCTAATCTATATGAAGCCAGAATTTCCACACTGAACAGAAAAAGTATAGTTACTTCTCAAAACTGGCAACTAAAATTAATTTTTCAGTAAGCTCAAATATAGGCCTAAGAGGAAATATTGACTGCTGTATGCAACATGTTCATAGCCAGGGAAGTATTTGGGACCTGTTTCTAGTCCCAACAATAATTATAAGATATCTTTAGAAACATATTAGTAAATTGATTATATCACCAAAACACAGCATTTGTATAAGTAAAGTGCAGAAATACTAAGAAACAGTGCTAAGATGGGGAAAGTGACCAAAAATAATTATATAACATTACCTATTGTTTTGGTTTTGACAAATCACCTAGCACTAGTCTTTGCTATGTTTGAAATTAAATTCACCACCACAGCCCTATTACTAGTTTTACTAGCTGCAGTACTACATTTATTCCACTTTTTTATGTCTACCCATTATGCATCAAGCTTTTGAATTTCCTAAAAATTACCACTTTTTGCCTACATTTTATGAAACTACCAAAAACACAACTTTTTGACTGGCAATTGAAGGTCATTTAAATATTTCCAGGTGATAATAACTTAAATGTCATATTCATCATTGTATACTGAGTGATCCCCTGAATGGTAATTATGTAATGAATTTCAAATTCCTTTCACTTCTTAGAGTATTGAACCACATAATAGATTATGGATTGATAGCTGACAAAAGAATAATTAAGTACCAGGTTATTAATAATCTACAGAATCATCTTGCACAGTAATAACCAAATATATAAAATTTTGCCATATATACCTTAAAAATCTTAAATTCTCCACCCGTCAATTATCACTATCACTAAATCTCTAAATGGCCTAGCCCAACACTCCTTTGCTTAGAAGATCTATTTCTCTCACTTCAAAAAATGAGAAAGAGAAAGAAAAATAAATGGAAAGTCAAAATATATAACACACCAACCTTGGGATTCAAAAATATTTATTGCATTATAGTAGGTATCCCCCATGCAGGAGAGGGGTGATTCATAGATAGAGATAGCATAAATATACTAGACAGCAAAATACTGGGACCAGCATGCTATATGAATTAATGCATAGTGATATAAAAATGAGTAACATTTTTTAAAATGAGGGTCATGATGAATGTAAGTAAAGATGAATAATATAGTCGCATTATTCTGAAATGTATAAAGTTTGCATGACAAGACACAACCACCAGATTCTTTGTCCACAGCAGAATCTTAAACTTATGAGAGAGGGAGTGGCGACACCTTGAAAGACATGTACAGGGTAGCCACCACTTTAATATTTATGTGTATGCAAGGGGCTGATCTCATAGTTGGTGGCTACAGAGGTGTGTTCCATTATCAAAAGTGCTGCCATGGCGACTGTTTTTGCCTACCATTCAATGACAGAAAATTGTGGACTTCTATCATGGGGAAAGAGTCACCATGCAGGAGATTGTTGATTTATGTCACTCTCATTTGCAAACACACGGCAGTCATAGAGTACCTATTCCTGTTGACACTAAGCTATGTATAGCTTTAGGAGCTCCAGTGACCAGTGACAGACATAGTGGCTGTGTCACAGCCATCTGCCTCAAAGATAACTCTATCAGTTTTTTGATGCTGTGTGACAGAACATAGAGGAAAATATATGGTTTCTATGTACTAGAGATGTGAGAAGCAAGACCTTCATGGGCATGTTATGATATAACCCATTTCCTTGAGGTACTGTAAGTCACAGAATACACCCACATTGCATCAAAGGCCACACTTGAAGAAAGGGAATAACAGGACATTGACCATAAAGGATTCTGCCCATCAACTACTAGGAGGCCTGCAATGCACAGGGTATAATATACAATATGTCAATAGGTAGATCCAGACAGCACCCTCACATCTAGATCATGAGTGACTTGTATTAGTGGTCTGTACAAGGTGACCACCCATAGGACCATATTATTGGTGATGTCAGAAATGCTCTAGAAGTATGGCTAATGAGACCAGATTTTAGAACCCACATACCATGGCATAGAATGCATACAAATCTGTCCCATTACAGACCAGAATAATTGTCAAGTGTGTTTGGACTGCTTAAGGCCTGGTTCTGCTTCCTATAAGTCTCCAGTGGTGCCCTGCAGAATGGTCATAAAACATGCAGTAAAATGCATACAGTGTGTGTAATATGGCGAAATATTGTGCCATTCAACTGATGAGGAGGCAGTCCTGGAGTCAGAAGCAGAAAAGGTGTTTGATGAGGAGCTGAAGGAGAATGCAGCCATATGGCAGTGCAAGCAGTACTGCAAGGTACTAGCTAAGAGACAACAACTGGTAAACAACATTCAGTAGTAATAAATGATGAATGCAAGAATACAACCACATTATGCAATGTCTTGCATGGACTCGTCACACTGTGAACCAGAAACAGGTTAGGAAGCTATTGAGAGCAGGCCACATTTGTTACCATATGCACAGGTGGGTTTGCCCACTGTAACAAATGTCAGCAGTGGATTGTGTGAATGTTGGGTTGTGAGATCACAATATAATGCTGTGTGTCTTTATGTCTCATTGACAGGTGAGTGTGGGGGGCCAGGAAGGCTGGTTAGGGATGTGATGGTGTTTCCACTGTGGTGTAACTGAACAGTGGGGGGCATACTAATGGGACTGTATGTGTGCGTATGGAAACAGGTCCAGAAGAAGATGCAGCATTGTGCACGGGTCCAATGGACAGATCTTTGGAATACTCAATAGATATGTGCTCTGACCTAGCATGGGCATCTATGGAGGCACCCACTCAAGGGAAGGTTATAGTCAAGATCCAAACCACACACAGAGGATAGAATCCTCTGTGAGAGGAAATGGCATGTTGTGCTATAGATGATCTCAGCATGAACACCATCATTGTCTACATCCTCACAAACCCATAGTGCTCACAACAATGGATTGAGGTGTGAAAGCGATGGTCCTATATGACCTAGAATGCACCTTCCTACTCCCACAGTGGACTTCTCCATCAGAAGTGGAAATAGACCCACTACAAGACTGGTGTTGACCATGATGGATGGCCATGAGGGACCATCTGCAGTATACAGACTTCCTACACCATCTTTTCATTATACTACAGGTAGTACAGTTTGTCACATATTTTAAGGCATAGTCACATGGGTCATTGGCAAGTGATATTCAAGGTGCTCCATGCAGTTTTGTTCCCAGGTCAAGTACCTAATTGTGAAACTTTCAGATGTTTGGTTCCCCCAGACAGACATGCCAGAAACTCCTCAGTGTTTGTAACACTGACTCTGTAAGTGGATTCCCTGCTATGGCTCTTTGATCCTCTGCCAGGAAGGTGTCTTGTTGCATATATGTGCAATCATAGCAGTGATACTTCATCCAAACCTGTTCGTGTGTTCTATTTTGGCCCTGCTGATTTTACCTCAGCTACACAAAAGTATCCCCCCAGTGTTCACATGTTTTGTATTGCATGTCAGCCACAATGCAGTGAAAGCCATTTATAAGGTTGTTATCCTTTTGATGGCAGTTGGTATTGCTTGCTACTAGTTGTTGCACTGTCACACTGCAGAAGACTACATTGCCCTACAAAGGAAACCATGTAAGACAGAGATATCCAGTACAAATAATGCATTCTTGTGCCTGTGGCCCACAGCCACACTTATATTGCCTCTACCCAAACTGTAGTTGGATACAAGTGTTTCTCAATGCATTGTCTCAGTCCCTTTACATGTGGAAGTGTTATGTGCACAGAAGTGCAATTGCCTGCCATTGTATATCAGTCACCTTGACAGTGATGTTTACCATGAATGTGAACTATGGTATGACTACCCTCACACCATAGTTAACTGTTATATGACTTTTGACATTAGTGTCTGTGCAACCCAACAGTAGGCTGAGACTAATGCCAGGCTATCCTTAGGATTTCAGTGCAGATTCTAGTGTTATTCAAAATAAGATTTCCTACATATGCATGTGTGGGAGGTAGCCAACAATCACAATCCAGAATTACAGCACCAAAGTACAGCTGTAGTAAGATGCATTCCATAAGTGATGGACCTTAATGATCATTCTCTTCGGCAGTACATACTGAAAAGGACAAGACATTTATGTTTGCTGCAAAACCCCATGGACCACTAAAACTAGTCAGTAGTTCCCTCTTCCTCCTCCACCTACACACACACACACACACACACACACACACACACACACACACACACACACACACACACACACACACACACACACACACACACACACACACACACTTTCTCTCTCTTTGTCTTTCTCACAGCCACAGTCCATCAGAAGAAGCTATTCTAAAGGATACACACTAACACAGCACAAACAGTATATTCAGCATGGATGTCTGTGAACTACTAATTTCTTGCAATGATGACCTTAGTAGATGCAGGTTATAAGCCCCCACCTATGATGTAAACAAAATCTACAGCTATTGTTTGACTGTTCCCTTATCATACAAACCTATACTATCAAAGGCCTCACAAAGAGTAATGTCCTCCACACAGCTGTACGCCTCCATTAGAGGACACCCCAGCATGTATGTAGTATATGTTATTTACAGTGAGTGAAACAACACACTTCATATATAATGGATATCATCGACTATGGCACTCACAAAGTCCCTGGCCCAAAATGTGGGTTATGTATCCTAAGTACTATAACACATATCAAACCATCCTGTGTGACAATTGATTTTGTTTGCAATAGCACCTGCAAGTACCATGCCATGTTTGAAACTGTTTTGGGGAGAGAGTTGAGTTAGTGGGTGTAGCTGACAACAAGTGAATTCTGTCTGGTGGAACATGAAAATGGAAAGGCATTTCTGACAGGATACGATATTAAAGATGCTACTATATGCAAGATTAATTTGCCCACAGGATGGTTTGAGGTGTGTTATGGTACATGGGAAACAGCATACATCGACAGAATGCTTGCAAAGCACTAAAGAAACTGAACAAGCACTATTCCCCATTCAAATACCTTATGTGAGTTGTTTTTAAATGTACACAAAATTAGCTTTTCTAACATATACAATCTCCCATTGCTTTCCAAGAAGCAATTTCTATGGCATAATGAACAAACTAAAGGTAGTGGCAGTTTTTATAGTGAAATTTTGAGTCTCACTATAAAAATGCCTCTGAATCAAGCTGTTTCTGCAGTGCACAAATGACAAATGCTGTGCTATGAGGCTTGTTCAGCACTGTGTACTTACATGAGTTCCTGTGAAGCACAATGCACATGTATGACTGGGGTCATGACCTTTGTGGGACTGTGGGTAAAACTATTGTGTTATTATGGCTGCAGAGGTGATAAAGTTCAGAAATTGAAACACATGTATGTACTGTAAAGCTGTTAGATTCCTAGTACATACCCCCTAACACTAACCTGCCATGCCATATGCAGCTACACTATGCTGTCCTATGATAACACAGTGGCATGTTGTGCAAACTGAGTACCAGTTTATGCACATCACATGTTGGTAAAAGCAACATTGCTCTGGACTGCACTCTGATATATGGCCATGGCATCTGAGGCAATGAGGTTGTCGGGGCTTCCAGGTGGTGCTATAAGAAGAATAAAGCATTCCATGCATTATGTACACAGGTCACAAGGAGCACATGCTGAGAGACTGTTATGGGGGCCTCCAGTATAAAAGGACTGCCTATCACAGCCTTGCCAGGGCAGTAACTGCTACTACTGACATCTGTTGCTCTGAAGAGCAGTGCAAATATTTCTTCAGTGACCTCAAGATGTGCAACTTCAACATTCTATTTCAATGGGAAATAGAGGTCAGAGACACTGTTCTTGAGATGTACAGTAAGTATGCAGGACTGGTCATTATACTGCTATTGTAAATGCACTTAATAGGGCTCTTGTAGGACATTTAATTCATGATGCTTGTATTTCTTGTTATTGTTTTTCAGCTAGGGAGCAGATTGAGGACAACAGACTCCTGTTTTGATGGGGGACAGAATGTCGCTCCAGATGCAAAGATTAGTATGCTTACCATTACTGTATATTAGTACCTTAATTTATATAATTTACTTAAAGTAAAGCTTTAATATCTTTACTAGTTATTAAGCTTAAAAGTCTTTACTAGTCTTTATACTCCAAATGCAAGAAGTCTAGCAACTTACTGCCAGCCTTGCACTGATTAATCCAACAATATTTTTGTATTTCGATTGTATTACTGTTTTCATAATGTAGATTACTATGTAATTATCATCCTATATCACCTTGTTTCCTTTTTATCTGGTTATAAAGTGTGGGCTGAGCTGAAAATGGTCCAGTTGCATAAATGCTGCATCCCCATCAACAAATGCATAAATAAATAAATACATGCATATATACACACATATAAAATTAAATCAATAAGTCAAAATATAATAGTTCTGCATATTATAGGAGCATTGAATTACCAACTGCAATAATTGCGTAGCGATACTTACAACACCCATTTATGACAGTACTACTTACTATTTGCTAGCATGTTACCCCATGTGCACACAGGACATGTTCTAGGAATCCACACATTACCTATTTGCAAACATATGCCCGGCATAGCATGCCTGTCCATTAAGCCCACTATTGCACTGTGCCAGACATGCAAAGCTGTTGGCTCACTACCATGCTGCAAGCATTACTACAGAGGAAGTCGTATAGCATGCAAAATACACATCACATTGTATTCGTGTGTCACCCCTGCAAATACTCATGCATATGCCACTTCCAGCTGTCATACCCATGCCATTCATACATGCGAGCTGCTAACATAAACACCCCTAAAGTTTAACCCAATAGTCATGGATCTGGGAACACATGTAGAAAGTAACCCAGCCTTTGATCAACATGTGTCTAAGGTATTAAAAAATCATTCTATGTTGCCCATCTTATAAATATAGGCATGGTATCCAGGTCCAAGTAAGTCATAGTCCCACTTTATCTAGCCCTTATCAGATCCATCACTAAGTATAATGTATCTGACCAGATATATACAGCAGTTGGATCTCCGACAAAGTTTCTTTACAAGGAGAATCTGTGGTAGAAACACATTGTCCTGTACAAATCTCCTTAAAGCCCTGTCTCTATATTCTGTCTCCTACAGGTTACTGAGAGGCAATCTATGCCTGGCATAAAAGGCATCCTCAGATCCAGCACTAATGGACCTTTTGCATATCCACAAAGCAAACAGCAACAGAAACACTAGATCTAAGGATTTAAATTTTGCTTGTGATAGTAATAAGACATGCTGGAAAGACACTTATGTGTCAGAGGATCCTTACACTGTGGAACAGGTTCTCCATCCATGTGAATTAAAGTAAATTACTAACCATATTTAAGCATAAACCTGAACAATGGATGGAAAATCAAAAATTCACCCTGGGTCTGGTTTTTATGTCTCTGACAGAGAGCAGCAGACAGTAATGACCAAACTAATCCCCCTCACACACACATATTCTCTAGATGCTTCCTAACATACCCCCTGCTAATAAATGCCCATGATACACAGAAACACAACTAGGTTGGATTACACAGCTAGACTTATAAAGGCCCTGGTGGTCATTAGCCTAGTATATATCTATGAGCCTATGAACATATAATCATTACCACAGCTCCATCCCATAGTATATAACAACTTACATTAGAACAATTGGCAATTATATGCAGGCTACTGCCTGTGTTACAGTCATTGTCTTGCCTATATTTAGTACAACACACTGGCACAGTATGACTGTTGGCCTGCATAGATAGTAACACTGTCCATGCACACATAAGCTGTCTTTGCCCCTCTACCGCATGACATACCCACACCATGAAACCCACAAGCACTTTCTGTGGCTGCTTTTGACCAATAGCACCATACTGATGATAGTGTCACAACCCCAGTCCCTAGCCAACTGGAACTATGCCGCTGTACCCTTGTAGACATATATTATATATGTCAGATGCTGTTAGATATAGTCAGGAGTGTGGCAATGTTTTTATTGGAGGCAGAAGCAAAAATTGGGAGACCATATTCAAGTTGGAAAGGAGAACTCCTTTGGTAATGGCTGCTGTAGCTGGTTTGGATAGAAAAGGGGACTTCTTTTTTTGAGGAGGGAGTTTATTTTGGCTCTTACTTTGTCTATGTAGAAATGGAAATTTAGTGGCAGATCAAGCTACAGTCCTAGGTATTTTAAGGTGGAGGCTGTCTCTTTGACATGGTTGTGTAAGGCAGAGATAGTTAAAAATTCAGGTGGTTGGTGAATTTTCTGTGGAGTTCCAAAAATCATAGTTTTGGTCTTGATGGGGTTGACAAGTAGTTTATGGTTTATGAGCCGTTCGCAGACCTCATGTAATTCTGACTGGATTTGGCATTAAATGTTAATGTGAGAGTGATATGGTCAGTGACTAACCATATCATTAGCATAGAGGATAAGTGGGAGATGGAGAAGGTCAGAAGGAAGTTTGTTACGGAATATGAAGAAGAGGAGGAAGGGGAAGAATGGATCCTTGAGGCATGCCTTTGTAAATATGTTCATATTCTGAATTAGAGGATCCTATTTTAATGCTGACGTGTCTGTAAGTGAAGAAGTTTTCAAACCAGGCAGCAACATCTGGACTGATACTAGTTTCAGTTAGTTTGTTTAGGAGAAGATAGTGATCAATGAGGACAAATACCTTTCCCAGGTCTATGAATAAGGCACCTGTAAGGAGGCCACTATCCGAGTTTAGCAAGATGTCATTGGTTAGGGACCAAAGTGTTGTCATAGTACTTTGTCCATGCCAGATTCCATGTTGTTTGGAGGAGTCCAAGTGGTTCTGATGGATATGATAGGAGAGTAGAGAATAGACTATCTTTCAAAGAAGCTGGCTCAGAATTGGGAGGATGGATATTGAACAGAAGTGGCAGGTATATTTTGGGTTGGTTTGTTTTGGGATGGGTTTAATTAGGACAGTTTTCCAATTCTGTGGTATAATGTTTTGTGTCAGGAACAAATTTTATTTGCAGATGACAGGAATACATAGATGCTCTCTTCAGTGATATGTGAACCAGGTGTTTATGTAGTCAGATCCAGGAGGGATGTCAGAAGAAATGTTTTCAAGTAGAATACAGACTTCTTTGGGATGTATGTATTTGAAGTGGAAGAGGTAGCTGTATGGTGGCAGGGTGGGTCTATATTGCAAAACCGAAAGAGCTATTCATCGAGTTCACTTTGGTCGACACATAAACAGTGACCACTAATAATAGCAAAGTTCACAATGAGCGAAACACAAAACAGCGAAAACTTTTGTTTGGCCAACAGCAAGAACCTGGTGTGATGTAGACAATGAAATACATTTCGGAAAGACACCCCACACCGTAAGTAAATAATAACGTTCCTAACATGAAGTAATGCATACTACCCTAATGATATGAATTCCCTACGTGAATGTCACACAACCCTCAAAGCAACCGGACATAATTCAAATAGTAAAACAACTGAACACTGTGACCAACCCCAACACACTAAACCCGTGCAGCCGAATGTAAGAAATCAATATAAAGTGTAGTCGGTGCATACAGCTACCATGTGTATAGACACTACATTAGACTTTTAGTAACATAAGCTACAGTACGTAAGAAGTCCCGAGTGTTATACTCCTCGAGTGTTATACTCCTCTCATTTGTGAAGTACTGACTGTAAACGGTGTTCCCGCTCTAAGGATTTCCTCTTCTTTGGGGATACTGGACAAGCTGACAGAAGCTGCACCCTAAATTCATCTACCCTATTCTGTTCACTTACCAGCGCTGAAATCATGGCTGGTATATCTGCGATTCGCCTACCCAGCAAACACTGAATACGCCTATGCCACCCCTCAACATGGTTCTGTGTTTGTGGTAAAGCTTTAGTATTAAGGGATGACACATTCCAGAATGAGACAGGGTAAACAGGTGGAAACCATACAGGGGTCGTATTCCATGTTAATTGTTTATGAACACGGCTAAGCACACACATACATCGGAGAAATAGGATAACAGAGTCCTACTGTCAGCAGGGAATGTCTTAGGCAACTGCCTAAATGCTGGAATGACCTCACTTTCAGATAGAAAAGCCAATGCTATCAATTGTTTTATGGAGAGCTGGAATTCAACTGATGTCCCATACATATGTGACAACTGCAATTGTTGAACCTTTCGCCATACGTTCTGTGAGAAATGGAACAGACAACCTTTATTGCATACATCCGCAAAATTAGCTGCAATACTCTTCATGGCTGCCAATTCAAAGTCACACAGCAAGTACTGTACAGTAGGACTTAGGTTAGAGTCAGCTAGTAAAGTGAATAAACAGTCCCACATGTAGTTGTATGCCTTGAATGACTTTGTAGACATTAAACAGTATACCAACGGTACACATTTCTGCTTATTGCTACGTGTGATACTTCCGTATATACTGTAGAGTTGTCTGCAAATCTTTCCTTTTGTTAGGAAGACCCCATCCATATACCATATTTCACACTTGCAGAGATCTGTGAGATTCTCTGCAGTTGTAAAGAGTAGTACATGCAGGTTTGAGTGTTGATCTACCTTCTGTTGTTGCAGAAATGTAGATTGCTTTAACTTGTACTCGTCTAAGCATACTGAACTGAGGGGTGTTGATGGTTTAGCATACATTAACAACTTCCCCTGCCACACTCTATTTATCTGCTGTAGCAGTGATCTCCTGGTTGGTAGGGTTACAACACTTTCTAGAGACGTGCTAGCCAACACTTCATCAACAACTAATGCTGGAGTGTTTCTGGTAGTACTAGCCATGTCCTTCAATTTCTGGCATGCCCTATATTTCTCCACTTCTGTGGGGTCTGAGGCATGGTCATGTGATGTGGATTTTAGTAGTATTTCCTCTTCACCCTTCGTTGTTGTTATCGCCCTGCCCTTACATTTGTAACTATAAGCCGGCAGCACCAGTATTTCTTACATTTCAACACCTTTTCCTGATTATGTAAGTAACCATCAACTACCAACATCTCCTTGTCTTTTTGCGATTTTACTGTACAGTAACTATTGCCTATCACACCAGGACCTGTTACCGTATATGTAGCCATTGTTGCATATACGGATTGCCATACACACAGTTGTGTTCTGCATCACATCTGCTTTTATCATTTCCGGTACTGAGTGTGTCGGACTACTTTGATATGCCTCATTGGTATTTATACACAGCTTATTGTATATTGGGATGTTGTCCTATAGTGTAGGCTGTTATGAGGGTCACATACATTAACTGTGAATTACTAGTGTAGGTGTGCCATGCTATTGTTCGTCAGTTACGTACCTACTTTACTAGGTTTGGCCAACTATGCTTTTTCGAGTTTTTATGTTTTGCTGTGGGTGTTCTTTGACGTTTAGATGGATCGCTGTTTATGTGTCGACCAAAGTGAACTCGATGAATAGCTCTTTCGGTTTTGCAATATAGACCCGGCAGGGTGGTCAATGCATGATCTGTTGGAGGTGTAGACTTTATCGATGGGAGATTGCTAAATTCTTTAAGGAAATTCTCTGGAGAAAGTTTTGCTGTACCACTTTGAATGGTGTTTGCAGTCAGGATATTGTTAGGAGATTTTCTTTCTGTAAGTAGGTTAACCTCTTTCCAAAAGTGTTTGGGGGAATACAAGAGACTAATTTGTTTCTTTGTTTGGAAATTTGTTCTGTGCCTTCTGATGGACTTCTTGTCTAAGTTATGTAAGGCTATAAAAGAAGTGTAGTTGTCTGTTGTGGGGGTCTGTTTCCATTTTTGCCATGCTTTATCTCTTAGAGTTAAAAGATGTTTTAGTTCAGTGGATAGCCATATAGTTTTGGTGAGTTTACAAAGCCAGTGGATAACAGGAAAGAATTTGTTTTTCAGCTGAAGTAGAAAGTTGGTTAGGCTTACAGCTGCTATATTAGGGTCATATGAGGAAGGTATATGGTTCCAGCTGGGGGCTGTGAGACAGATTCTTAGCTTGTCTATATCTGTACTTCTCTCATTCTGAAGGCTTTTAATATTGAGGGTAGTTTTATAGGATGGTTGATAACTGTAAAGGTGATAGGGCAATGGTTGCTTAGTGACAGTGGAAAAATGTATATGCTGTCGATAGAGCTGGGTAGATTTGTAATAATCCGGTCAAGTGTGGCATGTTTGGAGGACCTGAGGTTAGGTCTTGCTGGTTCTTTTCTGAGTTGAAGGAAACCTGGGTTTGTTGGAAAAAGTATCCATGTCAGATGAAAGAGGGCCAAGATAATTAAGACTGAAGTCATCTAGAATGATTGTGTTATTATTTTTGGGATAGTTAAGGATGTTAAAGGGCCTAATCATGAACATTATATATTTAATAAATATTGACCGAAGACAATTATCATTAATAGAACATGCAATAGAATTTACTAAAGAGAAGAGAAAGCAGGAATTATAATTTAGACAAACATGAATTTCCAGAAATGTCTTTCATAATGCATGATTTTGGATCTTATCTGACCACAATACTTCTGAAACTGAACTCTAAGCAGATAATTTTACATATTCTTAAAGTGTACTGGTCATGTTCTGAAGCAAGTATAAGTAAGAAGCCTTTGAACTTGGATAGAACCTCCTTACCATATACAGAACCAAATTATACAGTTTTTGATGCAAGTACACTGTTTTCACATTTTATTGTTGATAAAGATGGCCCCATGGAGGGGTTTTTGTCTGAGATGAAAATGTCTGCCATAACATTATGAAAGACTAAACCCATAATACCTAACTCCCCACATTAATGTATAGAATACCATGTATTCATAATAACTGCACCAGTTGAAGTTTTTACTTCCTATAAAGTCACTTTGTCAACTAGTTCTGTCAGATGGAACATCTCACAGTGAAAATTAATGGTAGTTTTGTAGTAGGCAAACCTCAATATAAATAAGTATCTCCTCCTCAAAATAGGTAAGTTGTTTCTGCTTACACATAATTTACTGCAGTCATATGTCGATCACTTCCAGGTACCTACTATGATATCATTTTGCGGGAGGGGTTATAAACAATAATGAGTGAACAGTGAAACTAAAAAGTAACAGCACACTATTAACTTCATTTTTTGTTAAATCATTTGCAACTATAACATGAGGAATATAATAAAAAATGAAAGCAGCTGTAAAACAAAGATGTTCTAAAAGTGATCAATACACATTAAACTCTACATTGATATACTTGTAGCTTTTAATATCTACAATAAAATTCAAATACACATTTACACACATAATCTTCACCAAAAGGCTGTGAAATTAGTTAAATAGCATGTCCTTGGCATCTGCAGAATAAAATAAGTATTATTCACGTGCCTTTAAACTGTTAAACATATCATCTAAATTAAAATATTGGCACAATATGCTGAGCTATAGTTTAAAGAACATTTAGATGGGTTATGACAAGTCTTAATACAAAATCTGTGCATATGGAAATAAAATAAGTTATAATATCTTAAACTGACATTAGACTATATTGAAAATATGAATCCAAATTACCTTACATGGCTCTTTATATGATCCAAAAAAACAAAAAACAGAGTGCAGCCTACATCAAAGATATGAAACTGTTTTCATGCTATGTTCAATGTAACTAAAAAAATAACAATCATATTTTTCTAACTATAACTAGTTCATAAACAGGTGGCCATTAGGTTTCTTTAGAGTAAGAAGAACATCTAAAGGCTCCAAAATTAACTAGAAAGAGATTGCTGATGTTTTACTTACTCATTTTTGTGAGATATCTGGGGAACCCTTTTCTCTTAACATGAGATGTAGGATTGCTGGGATCATTTTTCAGAACTGGATGTTGTACTTGAAGTGAAACAAAACATATTCGAATCATGTTTACCTCTTCATTCTACCATTTTGTCAATTGGAAAATATGAAGTGCTCCCCTTCAAATAATATTAATTTCCTTCTCAGCTACCACAGAATTAACAAAACATTTTGAAAGTTTAGCAATTTAACATGCACAACGTACTGGAATTAGTGCTTTGATGGATAATGAGCTCTTTCAATTACAAGACAATATTTATATTCCTCTTAGTTAGCCATTTCCACGAGTACTTCTTGTACAGCTAGTAATAAACATGCATATCTGAAATTTTCATTGAAACCTCCTACAATAATATTGTTCTGTGCTGTTCCTAGTTCAACTTCAAGGGGGTACAGGAAGTTTTGACCCTTCTGTTTTGACTCCAGAAGATTTGACCACAGTATTAAAGTTATTAACATTAGTAGCATTAACAGATTGCATAATTACATCTAAAATTCAAACAACAACAACAAAAAAAAAAAGCCTGCAAGTCCAGCATTCACTTAAAATTCATACATTAGCATTATAGGATAATTTCTATATCATTAAGGCTGGCACCAACTTTACAGACTAGCAAAGTATCCAAGAGAAATATTTTCTTAAATGTCCTCAATTGTAGCTCAGATCTCCCCTAAAATATAAAACTTTTCAGAAAAAAATGTAAAGACTCACAGTCAACAAATAATGACAGTCAATAACTTTTTATTACCCAATGTGCGGATGCTCACACAACCTTATGAAGACACTTATGAAAGCATTTTGTTATCGTTATAAAGAATCACACCACATAAACTGTTATTGTTAAAAGAAGCATAAACTACTGAGTAATTTTCTTCCCAGCAAAATTTTTTCCTAAAACAGTATTACAACAAGTAAGGCAGGAAGCATACGCATTGCAGTAAAATATCATCACAACAAAATAGGAAAATTTAGCTACTGCCACCTACTGGTTCCCATTTTATAATGAGTTAACCTAAAATACTAAAAAGCATGTTAACTTCTTGATTAAAAGTAAAAGATGATTTTATTTTAAACATACTAAAACTTATTATTAATTAAATTAATATTTACATATCAAATAATAGATTAAATAAATTAACATCAACATATTAAAAAATCAAATAATATATTAAATTGATATTTAAAAATCCTGATTAAAATATCAGATTTATCTGAAAAACTGTTTATTTAATTTTTGTGTGGTTTATTATTTATTTATTACAAAAATGCTATTATTGAATTTTATTTAGGGTCAAATCATCTGGGTCAAACTGTCCAATACATATTTTCATAGACAATAAATGCAAATTTAAATATGAAAGTATATACAGTTGCATTGGAGTCAAATCATCTGGGGTCAAACTGTCCTGCTTCCCTTTTAGAGTATTTTTTTGCATGGCTTTCATTTGAAAGCCATGATATTTTATGCGTGTTCCATCAACTTTAATAGTTGATAAGAAATTTGCTTCTTGGTTTCCTCTGGTCTGCTAGACAAATGTTGAATAGTAAATTTGATTTTATTTGATCTGGTTACAGTTTATCTCAAAGTTTCAGAGAATGGTACAGATGTTTCTATCACACCTTCAGAAATAAAGTTAGATTTATATTAGTTTTCAAAGCATAACCCTTTTTTCTTCCTACTGGTTTTATGTGCAGGTATTTTCAGTTTTTCTGAATTTAAACTCTTTATTCCGATTGACCGGACGGATGACATATTATTTGTAGTTAAGAAATATAGATATCATCATGGTTCAACATCTTAGACCTTCATCTTGTTCAGTAATTAAAGAAATACCTGAAATAGAAGTAATTTTTCTGCAATAAAAATACTAGTCTGCTACAAGTATAGATACTCTCTGCTTTATTTTTTTTATCTATTTGCTGGATACTACCCAATACAACAGCCCAGGCAACCCAAGTTAAATTAGAGAATTGGGCATCTGAGGAACAGGTTGGGAAGTTTGGGCATACCTGTCCTTTAGAGGAAGGGCATTCACTTGCGTACATCTCACAGATGATCACCAGGGACTGACAGGGTACCATTTTTATTACAGGGGATTATACCAGGGGTATTGATAACAACAGAAGAAGGGTGATTCACCTGCCCATTGCATTGTACTTTCTGCCCTGGGTGTCTAGTGAGTGTTCATGGTAGGAAGGGGAAATGTTAGGGCATAACAGCAAAATCCTCCTTGGCAGCAGAATGACACTGTATCAGAGTCCTCAGTATCCTCAACAGCCCTGGGAATGAGCTTGGTAAAGCTCAGGGGAGACTAAGCTGAATCTGATAAATCCAGTGATCAAGAAGAAGAGCTGGTGACATCCAATAATCAAGTATGTGGAACCAAAAGGACCTAAAATGTCATGCTGAACACAAATACAAGACTTTGACTGTTAAATAATACATACTAGCTCAATGCATTATTAAAACTCTGCAGGACCCAGTGGAAGATGCAGTTTCCTGTATGCCACTCTTAGACAACCATATGTCTAGTCATTTTATAAGAGAACTGTTGTAGTGCATTACATATGTTAAAACAAGTATGTGCAACATTTATGGCTAGATTTTGTTGGTGTTGTTTCCATCTATGACTCTCAAGGTGCTGTAATTTACAATGTAATAACAGCATTTTATTTTTACTAATAAATACATTGCTAGAATTCTCTCCACTGTTTGCTTTCTTGACTTGGTCATCTTTATGTATTCTACCATTGTTCACCTCTAAAACAGTAACATAAATATTTGTAATGCAGACATGAACAGACAATGTAAGAATGTCAACACCCCTCTCTTTCTCTCCCTCTTGCATGCACTCTTTTACCTTTTGTTTAGTCTCTGATCCTTTCATTCCCTCACTCACTCTTCCACCTATTAAATATTACTTAGCTGCACACCCTCACTCACTCACTAAATATGTGACTGTAGCTAAAGTCATTTATTGCATTTCCGATTCCTGTAGATCAGATGTGTAATACAACCCAATTCTCCACCAATAGTATATATACTGACTATTTGAAAATCGAGCTGGGGTGTGAAAAAAACTATCCTAGGCTTCACCATCTAATGCCATACAGACTTTGTTATTACCCTTACCTGCAAAGTCAGACAGGTGGGATCACTGCTGAACAGCATGTTAAAACAATAGCACACACTCTCATACCTCTCAACGGTACAGATTTTCGCTTCATATTTTTGGTTTGTTCCTCTTAAAAATTGCATTTTTTTTGACAAATCACTGGGATAATCTAAGAATCAAAGCCACTAAATAATGACATGCATTTGAGTTTTAGACTTCATATCTTTCAGAAAATGCATGCTAATACAAATCCTGTTATTCTAAGAACTTTCTAAGTTTGTAAGAGTAATACTTAAAATGTGTTCCTATTTCTTGTCCTTTGTCCCCCCGTTATGTCAGGCTTTGTCCAGATTTCTTCTACTAAGGGGTTGAGAGGTGCACATTCTTACTGTACTGCTGTGCTAGAGCAAAGCTGTGAGTATTCCATCTAATAAGGAGAATCGCAACCCATGAATATGCATTGTACAAAATCTAGTATGACACTTCATCAGCCATGGATGCTGCACAGAACTGATAATAAAACAGTAAATTATCTGCAAAATACTATTAAAATCTTATGTGGACATATGTCACTAACACTAGTCAGCTTAAAAAATAATGAAAGAAAGCAAATTTCTGTTGGAAATTTACTTAACATTTATCTTTCATAGTTGTGCACTACAGTATTGTATTGTGCATTGATAAGTGGGTTGTTTTTCAAAGCGCAAAGTATTCACTTCAAATTGTCTAGATAACACAAAGCATATACTTATTTATTTTGTTACAGTCTAATATAAATATACAGCCCAAGAGTGTCTCAGTTAACTGTATATGGGCTGATGGAAGCATAATTGTAGTATCTCTTGCGCTTCGCTGTTGCCATTACCTATGTCATGTAAGCCTAACTTTGTTTAGAACTCACCTGAGCTAGTAATAGTAGTCTGATGAACAGACAGCAGACGATCAGAAAAAGCAGTTCAACCATGTAAATCAGTCTGACAGGATAGGCAATGTCACCTCAGCTCTTTATTACATAAAGCACTAAGTGTATAGAGAAAGAGAGAGAGAGAGACAAATGGCAGATGATCATTAAACTTGAGAGATGCCAGTCTTGTTTAGTGTACAAATCAACCACGTTTGGCAGGCAGATGTAAAGGAGTTTGCCTTTTTCTCTCTAAAACAAATACATCTGACATGTGTATCAGCAGACAGCTCTAGAGAGAATGTGGGTGTGTTCTGCTTCAGTGACACAGACATGCATATTATTTTCCTATTTGCCAGCTTTAAATTGAACCATGTTGTTGCCATTTATTTTAATTTGAATCCATATATTATTCATTCCTGTGAGCATGCAGGAGAGTTTTACTTGCAACAGTATACATCATGTGCTGTTAGAGGCACTGGCACGTGAAGGTGTGTTTCAGAATCACATATATAAATACATATACACACACACACACACACACACACACACACACACACACACACACATACACACACACACACACACACACACACACACACATATATATAAATATATATATATATATATATATATATATATATATATATATATATATACACACACACACACACACACACACACACATATATATATATATATCTATATATATACATATATATATATGCCTGGATCCATGTCAGATGGACGAAAACCCAGATCACTGATGACCACATCACTGAGATGACATCGCTGACAACATGCATCTCCGACAACGATAAGTCAATATATTATGGAATGGAATACATTCCTGTTCCCGTAATACATTCAAAAAACACATTAAAATCCCTTGTCCTAAAAAAAAAAAAAAACTGCTAAACATTAAATAAAGTGGGGGGCTGCAACCCCCACACGCCCCCTACTTAAATATACCAACTCCGAGATCGCACTACAGTGAGGGAATGGGAATAACTCCCATTCTGCACTATTCACCGTTGTTGGGGATGCATGTTGTCAGCGATGTCATCTCGGTGAAGCGGTCATCGGTGATCTGGGATTTCGTCCATCTGACATGGACCCATATGTCTCTATATATCAGTACTACATTCTATGAAGGATGGTAACTGAAGACAACAATGCATATACTACACTGGAATTTGTGTTTAGATCAATTTGTTTTTTTTTTTTCTTTTAACACTTATTCTGACTACCTCTCAACTGTACAGATTTTCGCAGAATGTCCAGATTTTTGCCTCATATTTTTAGTCCATTTTTCATGAAATTGTGGTTTTATGGCATATTAGCAGCAAATTGTTAAAGGCTGAAGTTAGAAAATAATGACAGACATTTGAGTTTCAGACTTCACATCCTTCAGAAAATTTGTGTTAATGCAAAACATGTTATTCTATAAACTTCTGAAGATTGTAAGAGCTTCTTCTTCTTCTTTCGGCTTTTCCCGGTTAGGGGTCGCCACAGCGGATCACCTTGTCCGCACATTGAATGGCAGTGGAGTTTTACAGTGTCGAGTTGCCAGCCCGGCGCCCAACCTTCCACAGAAGGCACACTCACACGCACACCTAGGGCCAATTTAGAGTGTCCAATCCACCTGCAGCATGTCTGTGGGATGTGGGAGGAAACCGGAGCACCCGGAGGAAACCCACGCGACCACAGGGAGGACATGCAAACTCCGCAGGCACCCCAGCCGAGGATCGAACCGGAGAACCTCTTGCTGTGAGGCGGCAATGCTAACCACTGCACCACCGTGGCCGCCCCTGAAGATTGTAAGAGCAATATTTAAAAATTGTCTATATTTTTGGGCCTTTGTCCCACTTTTAAATATGACCTTGTGCATCTTTCTTGCTCTAAGAGCTTGTGAGGTATGCCTAACAACCATATGTTGAATGTAATGTATTTGTTTCAAGAATTTTCTAAATAATATATAAGTAGAGGAATCTGACTCGAGACCATCCTCTTACAGTAACACCCTGTACTCTTCTTGAAAGGTAAAACAAAGTAAGTCAAATAACACACCCCCTTCTCCCAAATGTATATCACAAAACTATATATTCCTGCACTCAGAAAAATAGCAACTCATCCATCATGCAATGCAGTGACCTTTGTGATCACATGTAACTGAAAAAAAGCCTGCAGTTGCTCTGGATATGATGGCCTGCATGTTCACTTTGCAAAAAAGTCATTCTAAAGCTTCTAATGAAATGCTGACATTAATGTGATGCTTTTTCTTTTTATAATGTTAAAACTATTTGTGTTCCCTAACATACAGCAACCCCATCACGGCTGGTGTTATCACTCATTACGGTGTATCTAGATACTATAGCATGTCAAGGAAGGAAGGGTCACTTATTTCCATCCTTACCTCATCTCAAGATATTGAAAGGGCATAACAGCAGTGGAGTAATTTATTTCTGTACTAAAAGAAAAAGTCACATTGGAATGGCTACAGACTGAACTTAGAAGAAACATAAGTATAGAAGCATACATACCACAATACTATCAGATTTACTTATTTATGTTTTCATTGTAATAAACATTTCATGATTTATTTTTCCCTTTTAGAAACATCCAGTAGCATGTGTTATTGTCTTACCTATATCTTGGATGAAAATAAAAATGAAGAACCCAGCAACCAAGGTTCCACGCTGCATCGCTCCTGAATTTAATCGAAAAACAAAAAAACAAAAAACGATGCTATGGGCAAGTGGAACTTATAAAGTTAAATAAGATTTGATTTAAACAAACACAAGTATAATTAGTAAAATAAGAGGTAAGTGCTTTCGTCCCATCAGTGAAATCAAGACTTCATCAGAACTATTCCCCAGTCATCAGTAAAATTAATTTATACAAAAATTAATTGGACCATGAGACACAATTAACAAAGGACAAATGATTATTCATTAATATTAACAACATGAACGCCATTTTAAACAATAAAAGAAAACAATTACCCAGAATTACAACAGCAAACAGAAGGAGCTAATCATTTCATCCACAAATAGCCACCATGCTCATTGCCTACTTAAGTATCTGGTTTGACCCTTCCAGGATAAAAAAAGTATTAATGTTTGCATTAATGTATGCTATTGTTTAAAAAAACAGTAATCACTGTTATATTCCAGCTTATTTTACCCATATACATATAAATCTTGCAAAGTTAGAATTACAGCAGCAGCAAACAGCCAGGGCCAGTCATTTTGCCGACAGAGAGACCCATACACATTGCTTACCCACATTACATGGTTTGATCCTGCCAGGACAAAAAAAAATGCTTACATTAATGTACTTTGTATTAGACAAACAGTAGCAATAAAGTATAAAGTGTATTCCAACTTACTTTACCCAAATGCAAATTAGTCCTGAAAAGCAGTAATTACAATAAAAAGCAGTAGGGATGATCATTTCATCTAAAGACAGCCCCCATATCCATTTCTACTAACAGTATCTGGATTGACAAGGCCAGGTTAAAAAAAATAATGGTTACATTAATGTAATTTTCTCATAATCAGTAATCACAACTTGCATTCCATCTTACAAATACACATTAGTCATGTAAAGACAGAATTACAATAGCAAACTGTAGTGCCAAATTTCATCCACAAACAGCCCCCATACCCAGTACCTACCTAAAGCATCTGACTTGACCCAAGCAGAATACAAATATAGAATTATAATTGTTACTTTGATGGACTTTTGTTGCACAGAAGCAGTAGTTACAGTTTATATTCCAGCTTGTGTCACCCAATTACACATTAGTCATGCAAAACCAACCTACAACCTTAAACAGCACAACAGGACCAGTCATTTCCTCTGCAAAGAGACCTGGACCCATTCCTACTCACAGTATCTGGTTTGAACCTGCCAGGATTAAAAAAAAATACTTATCTGCTACGATTCAGAGAAATTCCAAGATCAAAATTTTCTCAGCAAGATTAAAAAATAAATACTTTTTATTATGTGTATACTCCACTCTGTCATTAAAATAGCTGTGTCCAGGAAATGGTAGCAAAAATAGTTCCCGTCTTCATGCATATTCGTTTATTTTGGGATAGAAGGTTGGGCAATGGGTTGTGGTAGACATATACCTCTCAAACTCTTAGTGCAAGAAATCTCTACAAGGCCTAAAATAATGGGAGGAAAGACCCCAAAATAGGGACACGTTTTAAAAGTTGCTCTTATAAACTCAGAAAGTTGCTAGAATAATGGAATTTGTATTAACATGCATTTTCTGCAGAATTTGAAGTCTGAAACTCAAATGTATATTATTATTATTATTTAATGGCTTCAATCCAAAGTGATTTGCCAGGATATTACAAATTTTATGAGGAACCGACCAAAAAGATGAGTCAAAAATCTGGACATTCTGCAAAAATCTAGACAGTTGAGAGGTATGGCTAGACATGTAATAAGGAAGGGTATTTCCAGGGCACACAGCTGTGGAAAAAGTAAGAAAATGTACTGGTGAATTCACTTGGCAATAAGTGTGACCGAATACCTTGTAAATAACTGTAAGATGTGTGCTACTGCATTTGAAACTATGGCAAGTGCAGATTCATAGGTTCATAGATTCATAGGTTCATAGATTAGTACTACGCTAACTGCCCTTGTGAGCCATTTTAAGCCTAGCTAATTATCCCTTGTGAGACTCGAACCCTGCACCTTGTGTTTGTAAGGCAAACACTTTAACCATTAGGCCACCCTCCCAACCCCTGATTGTTCAAAAGTGAAACATGAAGGCACAGTAATATATTTTTACATACCATGAGTGACAGGGAAAAAATGCAAATAGTGCAGAAAATTGTAAAGTTGGCCTGTAGTTGTCCTTCAAGTGCTTTCTAAGTCACAATTGGAGATGCAGTTTGAATAACCACTCATAATCTTAGGATGATCTGATCACTTGACTTACCTTTAATTGCATCTCACATTGTGACTTGTGACATATAATGAAAAAACAAACACATAAACTAAAATAGAAACATCTGTGACAAAGGGAAATACTGCTAGCCCAGCTAGCTGGAATGATGGAAATAATTCTATGTCATTTGTGAATATTAATAAAATTTATATAGAAATGTAGCAGAAGGAGATACTACCAGTCCAGCTATCTTGAATTTTGTAAATAATTATATGTCATTTGTGAATATTAATATGATTTATATAGAACTATGACAGAAGGAGATACTGCCAGCTCAGCTATCTGGAATTTTGAAAGTGGTTATGTGTCATTTGTGAATGCCAACATGCTTCATGTAAGATGCGTGTGCTACAACTTTGTTAGAACTGTATGTTATGTACTGAGCTAAAATGTAAATAAACTATTGTAACTGTGTGAATGTATATATTTTTAACAGTGGAAACTAGAAAATAGAGGGTTAACTTGCAAAACTTCAAAAAAATAATTGAAATTAAATTATTTTACGATTGTGCTATAAAAGTTATCATTCAGTTTCAGTTAACAGGAGACAGGATGTCTACACTAGGGGACTCTCTGTGTTGTTTTGTAAGTATTTTATTGTTTTATGTCTTCTAGCAGTTGCAAACATCTGAAGGCTATGTATTTTCATAGAGAGATGTTAAATGTTGGTAGCTTCTGACACAGGGGGTTTAGCTTGGGAACTAAAATCAGGTGACAAAAAGTGATGTCATCCATGCTAATCCAGCAGTAATATTTGATATTAATTTAAGAACTCTCTGAGAGAGAGAAACAGGGCATTTTATTTTTTTCTTTGACCTAAGAAGAACAGCCACTCTAACCACTTCTGCACTTGTTTTGCTTTAAGTGAGCAGTGACTCTTTTAGATTCAGATAGGAATATAGTAAAGTATAGCTTAGATGTTTTCTTGATTTATTTGAGACTGCCCTGAAATTTTGTTTTAAATATTTTCTGTGATTTTGAACTCTGATGTGACTGATTACTTATGGCGTGAAGTCTTGTTCATTTATTATTTACTATTAGATTTATTTAAACCTATCATTGTGGCTGATATTTGTTTTTTTTTAATAACTTTTATTGAATGTTATAAATACAGATGCAACAAAACTATTAAATAATGAAAATAAACCTAACTATATACAATGTCCATAACAGATATGCTTTTCTCAATACATTCACATTTTATCTAACAATATTTTAAGTTTTAACCAAGCCAGTTGTTTATGTGTCATTACTGAAGTTCTTGAAGTTATAGTCAACAATTCTCTATTACATATAATTTTGGCCAATGATATACATTCCACAAATGATATAATTTGTTTACTCTTCCAATTTGAAATAATAGTTTTTCTTGCTATTGCAAGGAGGGACCAGAGAAGGTGCACTTGTGTACCTGGAATGTACGCTGGTATCAGAGTGTTAAATAGTAAAAGTGAGTCAGTCACTTTACATTTATCTGACCACAACGCTTTTATAAAAATTTAAATTCCAGCCAAAAAGGGATTACAGTTTTATATTCTATAAACATATGTGCCCAGTCTGCACATACTGTTTCTTCACATTTCCAGTATTCAGATATTTCATTTCCCACATCAGTGCCACTTTATAAGTAAAGAAACTTTTGTGAATGAATTTCCATCTTTAGATTTTCCAAACGAAAAACAAGGCAAACTGAAGACAAACTGAAACAAAAAAAAAATGAATCAAACAAAACTAGATGTCCAACAGCTGCAGGCAAAATTCTTTAACGTAAAAAAGTTTAATAACAAACTCTGCACGTTTTCGTCACCCTAGATAGGGTAACATCTTCAGAAAATAAAACAGTGGCTACAAAGTAACCACTTTTTTTAAAAAGGTTGGTACCTACAATCATGTGATAGTAGTGGCCAATCAATCAACTCTGAAACATGTAAAACCAAAACTCATTAGGAAGAAGTGTCAGCTTCACTATTTAAACCAATCAAATGTACATAAAACATATTTTAAAAGTTCCAGAACTATTTAAATGAGTATAATGATCAATAACACCAACCTAAATCATAAATAAATATAACGGTAATTCATACGTAAAATCGTACACAAAAGCTGAAATGAATACTATTTGAAAAAATTACTATTTGAAAAAATTAAACATATCCTGATACAGATCGTAAGTTGTATCTAATAAGTGAATAACATGTTAATGTAGCCGAAAATCAGCTGGATTCACATATTAAATGTACATAAGCTTGTGGTAACAATTTTTTAGAAAATGTATATATATTCTATAAATCAAGTTTACACCAGCTCATAAAGATGCTAAAATCATCTCATGAAGCTTTTTAGTTTAAGTAAACAAGAAATATTACAATTGTCATTCAAGCCCGGAAAAGAAAAAGTGTCCAAGGCTAATTGCCATTCTAATTCTCGTGCTTCAAGGAGCATCGAATGAGGACCACCCCTGATGTCTTGCAATAACTGGTCAATAGCTTGAAAGCCAAAAGTATGACCATCATTTAAAGAAATATGCTTAGCTAAGGCATTATCATTTTTATTTTTAGCTATTGCATATGAATGCTCATAAATTCTTTCATGAAGCTTCCGGTCAGTTTTACCTATGTGTTTTGGTTTTACATGTTTCAGAGTTGATTGATTGGCCGCTACTATCACATGATTGTAGGTACTAGCCTTTTTAAAAAAAGTGGTTACTTTGTAGCCGCTGTTTTATTTTCTGAAGAAGTTACCCTATCTAGGGCGACGAAAACATGTAGAGTTTGTTATTAAACTTTTTTACGTTAAAGAATTTTGCCTGCAGCTGTTGGACCTAGTTTTGTTTGATTCATTTTTTTTGGTTTCAGTTTATCTTTAGATTTTCCAAAAGGAAGATGATGTAGCATTACTAACTGATTTAAGTATTGTTGTTTTCTCATTTGCTGAGAATCTGAATTTATTAACCTTTTCTGTGTAATTCCACAGAGATTCATCTGAGATTTGTATGTCTGTTCGTAATGTACTATATAATCTTGACACTGAAAACCCATCATTATTGCATAATGTATTAATCTTGCAAAAAAGTGAAAGAATTTTGGGTCTAGATGTGGATTTGACTATCTGACTTATTTTGAATTCATTTACTATATACTCTCTGAATGTCTGTATGTTTAGCCAATTGTTTTGATTTATGTTATATCTTGCTATGAGGGAATTGGCCTTCTGTATATAGTTGGAGTCAAGAAATTGATACCAGAATACTAATCTATTTCTTTTCATTTCTCATATTTTTTCCATGTTGTAAGAGTCCAAACATTTATTTGTAAATGCTATAGGAAACATTAAAAATAAAAGGTCTCTCGTCTTGTAATCTTTGTTCATTATTTTTTTAAAGTTCTTTGCTATGTAGTCAACAAAGGGAGAGAAAATTTCTTTTTTATATTATAGCAAAATTTTTTTATGACCAGATAAACTTTTTCAGCTTCAGAAAACATATCAGTTTATTGTTTCCCCACTATTATCTATTAATATTGTTTTATGTAATTTTTCCACTTAGAAGTGTACTTATAATTTAACCATTGACTTATGACATTAAGAATAATTGATTCTGCATATAGTTCTAAATGTGGAAAAGTTATTCCGCCCCTTCCCAATTTCTGTAATGCCATGCAGGACTAATTCTTGTTTTTTTCGAAACTAGAGGAATTTAACCAATAAAGAGTTAAGCTGCTTCATTAATTTTTTTGAAGGAGAAGCTATTATGGTTTGGAAGATATACAAAATTTTAGGTAATATAAACAGTTTAACTAAGATTTACCTTTCTTCCATGGTAAAGAACATTTTGTTCCAATTGTTTAAGTGATCCTTGGCAGTGTTTATTAACAGTGTAATTTATTTATATAGTATCTTTCCAAATTGTTTTTATATAAATCCCTAAATATTTAAACATATTATTCGCCCAGTTAAAATTACTATATTTTTTCAGGATAGGGTTTGTTTTTTTATTCAGCAAAATAGTTTCAGTTTTGTTATGTTTAAAATTTAGGCCAGAAATCTTTTCAAAGTTATGTAGAGATTTTATAATGTGTTCAATTGGAGAGTTTATGTCCCCAATTGTTAATAAAATATCATCAGCAGAAAGCTGAATTTTGGAATTATAGTTTGCATTAATGTAAATACTACTTATCTTGTCATTAGTTCTTATGTAATTAGCTAAGGGTTCCACTGATATAGCAAATAATAAGGGAGATAGAGGACACCCTTGCTTGGTGCCTTTCAATATTTTAAGTGGTCCTGATAAAAAAGCTCCAATTTTAATATATGATATAGAAGGGTATATAATTTGCTTAACAGTTTTATAAAATCTGAAGAAAAATGTACATTTAATACTTTAAATAAATATGGCCAACTTATAGAATCAAAAGCATTATCCAGATCCAAACTAATGATTGTTAATTCCTTTTTTTGTTTGTATGGTCTATTAAGGTTAGAAGTCTAATGACATTATATTCTACCGTTCTGTGTGAGATAAACCCTGTCTGATCATCTGTTATTATTTTTTGGCAAAAAGTGATTTAATCTACCTGCCAGAGTTGATGTAAAAATCTTGTAGTCAACATTCAAAAGAGAATAGGGTGATAAGAAGTCATTAAATTAGAGTCTTTGTCATGCTTTAAGATGGGTGAAATCATGGCATATTTCCATGAATGGAAAACGCTGTCATTCTTTCTGAATTCTTAAAGAGCATCCATTAAAATTCTTAGAGTCTCATCCGGAAGTATCTTATATATTTCTCTGATTAGTCCATCAAGACCTGGAGCCTTATTGTTTTTAATGTTTTGTATTCTTTCCTTTAGTTCCTTTAATGATATTGGTTTAAGTAGTAGTCTAGTGTTTTGTTCCTTTGTTACTTTTTCCTTTATGTTGCCTTTCAAGAATTCATCCTTCAGAGTGTTGTCAATATTGTTTAAATTGGTGTTATTTACTGCTTCATGATGTGTTCTAAAAGCCTCTAATATTTCTTTTAGATCAGTTATATGCTTATGTTTCTTCTTGGAATTATCTATAATTTCTTTAATGTGATTGGCGTTTGTCAAGCTTTTAGATTTAATTACAGGTCTATGCATATTTCTGAGATTGGTTGAATAAGTTTGTAATTTTATTCTCTCTAGATTTATAGCTACTTTGTGGTTCAACATTTCTGTGTATGTCAGGTTAAGTTGTTTTATTTCAGTAATTCTAGCAACATCTTTTGTGTCTAAGTTATTTTTAATATATCTATTTTTGATTGTATTCTTATTAACTCCTTGTCCCATTTCTTCCTTTTGTTTAGATACCAACTTTTAATTTTGCCATATAAATATGATTTTAATGTATCCCAGAGTATAATTCTAGAAGTCTCATTATCATCATTGATATTAAGAAAATATTTTATTTCTTGTAATAGCTATTCTCTAAAATCCTTTAGTTTAGTAATATATGCAGGTAATCTCTGCCAGAAAATCAAGTCCCTAAGTGTTATGTGTACTTTAAAGAAGATAGCTTTGGGGTCAGATAGTGGGCATGAGCTAATCATAACCTCCTGTATCTTGGATATTAAGTTATTGGTAACAAATATCTTATCTATAGTTGTTTGTGTACCAAACCTATAAGAGTAATGTCTTTATTGAAGGGAGTTTGACTCTCGCGGCATATATATATATATATATATATATATATATATATATATATATATATCATATCATATTTGAAGTGCTTATAAAATTGTTTAGCTTTTTGGCTGTGGCCAGCAATATAAAATTACCACTTTTGGTAGTTGTCATTTTTAGAAAGGATACAGTTAAAGTCTACTGCACATATAATGTCTCCTTTAGCTTTAATTAAAATTAATTCTATTTATTTACTGTTTCTGCTCCAATACCAGGTATCCTGTATACATTAACTAGAGTGATATACTTTCTGTTTATCTCCAATGTTACCATACTCAGCACACCATTTGTGTCTGAATATGAATCAATAACTTTAGGTACAGGTAGGGATTTTTTCCACAAGATCATAGTGCTCCTTCTGTTGGTCTGGTAATGAGATTCAACAAGTATTGAGTATCCATTAAAAGACATTATATTCACATGTTTTTCTACTAAATGAGTTTCTTGTATGAAAGCAAGGTCCACTTTGTTTGTTTTGAGATATTTACATAAACTTCTTCTCTATATATATTATTATTAAGGCCATTGGTATTAATTGAAACACATTTATAAGCAGACATATTTGAAGACACATTTTTGTGTTATGTATTCTATTATGGACAAAAATATAACTTTAAACATATTTAATATATATTCATAACTATATAGAACTCCAAACATGGAATATGATATTCCTGGCTCAATGAGCAATTCATTGAAGCCACCTTCTTCCATCCTACAATCGTTGGCCATTATCAGTCTAATGCTTCTGCCTTGGTTTAATGAATAGCACAATATGCATCCAATAAGACAACTCTCCTAATATTTGTAAGAAAACTAATCAACCCATTAGGTTGTCATTAAATTACATATCAACTACTTCAGTCAGACAACTATGAATCATAAAATGAAGTATCAGATAACAGTGACACAAACCATTCTGTTTTCAAATGATAAAAGATCGAATTCTATAAAATAGTAGAGCATCTGTTACTCATTACTGGAAAAAATAAGCAAAGGAATTTACGCTTATATTCTATTGCAGATCATATCTGACTCAATAGTACACTTATATCAAACCCTCTATATTTTGTAATTGATACTAAGACTTTGCAATAGAATATAATAAATATAGTGACCTACTGTCTTTAACTTAGCATTAAACACAAATTTCACATGAAAACAGTGAGAATTATATAATTGCCAAAACATTTCATATCAACTTTTGCTGAGTACATTATAACATTGTATAGGAATTGTAAAGAGCAAGAGGGAGATGCCTCTAATAATTCTGAACCATATCATGTCCTACCATTCACTTGAGTAAGGAACTCTTCAAATTGCCCCTATTATATCTCCTTAGTATTGTATATCCGCAAAAAAAAAAAAAAAAAAAAAAAATCTGCATAACTCTTCAGGAACTTACATATGTGTAACTGCCTGGCCTTAATGCCTCTGTTCCTTTAAACCTAATTCTTAAGAAAAGAAGTATACATCAATAATTGATTGCTGTATTCTATTGGTTAATTGAAGCACATGTTTTAGTATTTAATGGGTTCTGTTGTTTTATTCTGTGGATCTGATGAAGCACAACTCATATGAAAGCACTTATCCTGTGTACTCTGTTTATTAAAGTTTTATACTTTACAGCCTTGGTGGTTGCCTGGTTTGTTTGCAGCATTTATCGTATTTACTTCCTACTGGGTAACCTTTGGCTTTCTTGGACACATTTTCTTCTTTTTGATATTGGTATTTTGTGTGTCTGAGTAACACATGGCTGAACAAGCTGATACTGAATTGGGCTATCGGCCAAACTTGGATGTGAGTAACCAACAGCATTTTAAACAATTATTGAATTTTGATAACAATCCATTTTGGGGCTGTTCTCTTACTGATGGAATTGCAATAGATCAGCCTACTGATTGGTCTACCTTTAAACAAGTACTGAGAGACTTTGAGAATGACTTATATAAGTTAAAGAGAATGCAGTGGCAAAGGCTACATATGGAAGCCTGCATTTACCATAAAGTGGTTCCTAGGGGCTTGCGGGTTCTCCGCATGCCCACATATGGTAATGCTTATCCAGAATTATTAAAACGCTGGCAGATACTTAATATAGCATTAAGTGTCAATTGCATGCACCTTCTTAATGATTTTTTTGCTCCACATGAAAAAGAATTATGTAATAAACTTGAAAAGGCACAAGCAGATTTGTATTGTAGGTTCTCTGGTCCTACTTACTCAGCAGAGATTGACAATGCCCTTTTAAAAGTTCTAGCCTATGATGATAAGCAGCAAACTGTCAAGAAACAGAAGTTGGCCAGGGATATGGCCGATTTTCAACAAGGCCATATCTTTCTCTGGCCACGAGGGTCCGAACGGACAAATGACACTGTAAGAGATACTACACAACAAGCTGCTACTGAACAGTTACAGCATAATTTGATATGGCCATCATCTGATGTAAATTCTAACATCTCCAGTGTTACAAATGTTGCTGCTAGACGTGAGATCAATCAAATTGGTTTATTATCTAATTCATTGTCAGCAAATACAAATAATGCCACTAATTCTGCTACTCCTGCAGCTGCTGCTCACTCTAAAGGTACCAGCAACCCTCTAAAATGTGATGTCTTTTCGAATCTTCCTGCCCCTTTCAGGCTTCTAACAACATCAGGCAGGGGCAGAACCTCAGCTACACGTGCAAGAAATGGAAGTCCTCAGTGGAGCTTGACCATGCTATGGAGGAGAGTGTACGAAAGAGAACTTTTCATTGATTTACAATCTTTCTTCACATACGTTCACAGACTCACAAGTAAGTTTACTTAACAGAGAGCTGAGCTTTGTGCCATCCTGCTCAGTACCCTAGGAAGATATTATCTTGGATGTTAAACTGTTTGTTTGTAATGTAGCATTAAAGTTGGCATTTGGTGGAGAATGCACAGCGCCTGCTCCTCTAAAGCATTCTAGCTTGTTTATGCCGCAAATACCTCCAGTGCTTGAAACTTATTAAGACAGTCAAACGTGAATTATTTAAAATGGACAATTTCAAGCATAACTTTTATAATTTGTCTTATGATGAATGTATGGCTCTAAATGAACTTAAAAATAGTAAAGTGCTAACATTACATCCTGCTGATAAAGGGGGATCTATTGTAATCCTTGATACTTCACAATATAATACAGCCATGACTTGTATGCTCAATGATGTTGATACTTATGAACATGTGACTAATAATGATTTAAATAGGATTATAAGCCATCTCCATGAGCACCTTTATATCTTATTAATGGAACGTGCTATAGAAAAAGACATGTATGACTTTATGTTGGTTGCTGATCCTTTGATACCAACTATTCATGGCTTACCTAAGGTCCATAAGTCTTTACATAACCCACCTCTTCACTCTATTGCTTTAGGCAGGGGTTGGGCCACAGAATTTATTTCAATTTTTATTGAGCATCACTTAAAAAAAACTTTTGGAAAAAACTAGTGCGGTCCATAGGGATACGGAGCACTTTTTGGGTATGTTGGGTGATTATTGTAAAGAACATGGTATTTATTCTGAACATACTTTGTTAGTTACCATGGATATACAGACCTTATTTACTATCATATCCCATGAAATGGGCATTAGCTATCTGAAGAATTTTCTAAATGTAAATATTGACTATTCATCAGAAGTGATTGGATGTATAGGTGTCTTAATGGATATGATTCTACAGAATAATGTGTTTTTGTTTAATGACATTCTTTATAGACAAAAGATAGGGGTTGCAATGGGGACTCCTTGCACTAACAGTTACGCCAAACTAGTGTTGGTGGCATGGGAGCATGAGGTAGTCCTCAGTGGGCACCCCTTTTCCACAAAGTTGTTATATTACAAGCGCTTTGTGGATGACATTTTTATATTGAGGGAAGGTTCAGAGGCTGATTTACTTGAATTTGTCCATTATTTAGAAACATCAAGTAAGTGTTTTAATTTTACTGTGATTTATTCAGCCATTACAATAAACTTTTTAGATGTGAAAATTTATCTTTTTGATGGTGCTATTAAAACCTCCCTATATAGGAAACCATGTAGGAAGAATACTTTTTTACATTATAATAGCATGCGCCCCAGGCATGTTTTTAGCAATATTACCAAAAGTCAGTACCTTAGAATTTCTCATTTACACACTGAGGATATACCAAAGGAGGTTGTACCAACACCTTTGCCCAACAGTTCTTGGAATTCATAAATTTTAACGCCCTGGCTCAACTAATCCATAGTCCCACCAGTGGCTCCAATATCCTAGACCTGGTCATTACCAACATGAGAAATCGATGCTCCACACCTATGGTCACCCCCTCATTGGTCAGGTCAGACCATAAGCTAATCACCCTTAACATCCACATCCCACCCCCACCCCCCAGTAAGGAAACCTCCATAAAAAAACTTTGCCAAAGCCAATTTCATGCTACTCAAGTCAGAGGTGACAAACTTCATGACACCCATGCAGACAGGAACTGGAAGTTTGACTGCTGAGTCCTACACTAAGGCACTATACGAGCACATCCACTCATGCATGAATTACACCATCCCAAATAGAACCAAGATGCTCTCCTGCAAAAAAGGGAAGCCAATCTGGTGGTCCCCAGCCATAAACAAACTTTACAAGAAAAGGAAGAAACTGTTGCAGAAAAGAGGAAAATCCCAGGATGCAAAAAAACTCCCTTACCAGCCTCAGTAAGAAGCTGAGATCCCTCATAAAATCCTCCAAATCTAGTTACGAAAATAAAATTGCCAAAGATTCCAAAGACAGTCACAAGGCATTCTATAACTATGTCAAGAATCTAAATGGCAATGCTCAGATCTGCTCTGAGCTACAACAGAATGGCATTAAATATACTGATCCCAAGGATCGCACCAATATCCTGGCAGATCAATTCAGTGCCAACTTCACCCCCTCTCACCCCCTAAATGGCCCATCTAAATACCAGAAGATTGCCATATTCCGGTAATAATGGCCACACAGATAAAAAAAACACACTCTCCAAAGCTAAGAATACAGCATCCATGGGACCAGATGACATCCCGGGCTGTGTGCTACATGAACTACAAAATGAACTGGCACCTCACCTAAGTGTCATGTTTAATCATACCCTCACCTCAGGCTTTGTGCCCACTGAGTGGTGCACAGCTACAGTTATCCCACTCCACAAGTGGGGATCCACCTTGGATCCTGGGAACTACCGCCCCATCAGTCTGATGAGCCTGATCTGCAAGGCCATGGAATGTATTATCATGGAACTTATAAACAAAGACATTGGCAACCTTCAAACACTGGACCCCACCCTGTTTGGGTTTGTGAAGGGCCAATCTTGTCTCCTGAACCTGTTTAACGTCTTCAAATCAGTCACCAGAGCTGTGGATGAGGGTAAGGTGGTCCACACAGCCTATCTGGACCTCGCCAAGGTCTTTGATACCATCCTCCATTCTGGAATCATAGATAAACTTACTAAGCTGGGCATTAATCCCTATGTCACTTGATGGGTTGCCAACTGGCTTACTGACAGAACCCACATTGTAAAAGTAGCTGACTCTAAATCCAGCTCCAGACAAGTGACAAGTGGAGTACCTCAACGTTCAGTCCTAGGACTGCTCTTGTTTGGCATCTACTTCTCTGAAGTACAGGCCAACACTAAGGGACTCTGGCTAACAAAGTTCACAGATGACTGCAAACTGGGATCCATTATTAAATCCCCAAATGATGTGGACACCCTACAAAAGGGCCTTACAGAAACAGATGATTGGTGCCAAAGCCATGGGCTCAAGCTCAATGCCAAGAAATGTATAGTTATCCCCTTTGGGAAAAAACATATATCCGTGAATTACCACATAAGTGGCAGTACACTAAACATCAAAAGTGTGATAAGAGACATAAGGACACAGGTGGACAGTGGTCTCACCTTTGATAACCACATCACCACAACAGTCAGGAAATTCTTCTATGTGGCACACCTCATCACTAAGGGCTTTTCATCCAGAAAAAAGGAGGTCATTGTCCCACTGTACTCATCCCTCATTAGACCCATTATAGAATACAATGCCCCATTTGGTATGTACCTCTCAAGACATATGCAACAACTGGAAAGGATGCAGAAATATCTCACTAAAAGAATCACAGGCCTAAAGCAGATGCCCTATGCTGACCGCCTTAAAATACTCCAGCTATACTCTGTCATATATCATCTACTCAGAGGCAATCTCTGCTTAACATACAAGGCTATGTCAAACCCAGAGCTGTTGGACATGGTACACTTAAAGAAATCCCAATCCCTCTGAGCTACACGCTCCAGGGATCTAAACCTTGTATTCACAATAAACAAAACATGCTGGAGGAATAGGTTCCTGACCCAGAGACTCCCCAGACTCCGGAATAGACTGCCCATGCATCTCAAGCAAAGCACCTCTTTGGCCCTCTTCAAAAGGAATCTTGATGATTGGATGGGAGAAAGGAAATTCACCCCAGGGATCACGTCAGTCGCCCTTCTAGACAGAAGTCCAGGGAAGTAAATAGTGTGGGAAGAAATAGCCAGGGAATTGTTATGGCTAGGCTTGTATAGGTCCTTGACCCGATAGCCTAGTACCAACCTATGAACCTATGAATCTATGTAAAATGTTTTGAAGCTATGGCTCTATCAAGTAATTATTTTTTGGCTAGGGGCTATAAGCAGCAGGATTTGAATGCTACTTATGGTGAGGTTGCTTCTTTGAGATCAATCAAGGGTAAACCTTTTTCTAAATGCTCATATGAGTCCAAGTTACCCCATGATTATTCAACTTTACATAAAGTTAGACTCATTGACTTATGGCAATAATTTGCAGCAGGTATGCAGCACAGTTAATACATTTTGGCCCATATTACTCTCAAACTATATGATAAAATCTATAGTGGGTTATAAACCTCGTTATGTTTTTAAGAACAATTTGTCTCTGAAGAGACAATTGTGTTATAGATCTACAGTTAGACCAGTTTTGTCTTCTGAGAGAAAGGGCACCTATCCTTGCAGGGGCTGCAAAGCCTGTTGTCACATTTCTACTAGGTTAGTTTTTCGGCATCCAGTATATGATGTTATATTTAAACCTGACTCCTATGCTGATTGTAAGTCCCATGGACTTGTATACTTGTAAATGTTGTACTTCATTCTACGTGGGGAAAACTGTTAGGATACTTAAAGAGTGCATTCTTCAACATATGGGTGACATTAGACGTAAAAACATACTTAATGCTCTAGCCAAACATGTTTCTATTTTTACTGATCATAGTTTTGATTTTATAGTGTTGCAATTGTTATATTTTAACAAAAGGCATGGTGATTTTAATAACAGACTTGAAACTGCAGAGACAAAGTGGATTGTAAAGTTGCAGGCAGATAAACTGCCTGGCCTTAATGCATCTGTTCCTTTAAAATCAATTCTTAAGAAAAGAAGTATACATCAATAATTGATTGCTGTATTTTATTGGTTAATTGAAGCACATGTTTTAGTATTTAATGGGTTCCGTTGTTTTATACTGTGGATCTGATGAAGCACAACTCGTGTGAAAGTGCTTATCCTGTGTACTCTGTGTATTAAAGTTTTATACTTTACAGCCTTGGTGGATGCCTGTTTTTTTGCAGCATTTATCATATTTACTTCCTACTGGCTAGCCTTTGGCTTTCTTGGACACATTTTCTTATTTTTGATATGTGTAACTTCTGTGGTTTGAATCAGTAGATTTGCTCATATCCATAATGTTAGCATACAGTTGGATAAAGCATCACGTAAATATACTTCTAAACTTAAAAGTGAAATTGTATCCTTTTCTTTTTCCTTTTTACCTATCATAGTATGAATTTATATACCAAAAAACACAGCATTATTTCATTTTGCTTCTGTTAAACAGCTACAGCTTATGCTGGCAGTTCTAGACATTAGAGACATTATATACAACTTTCTGTACCTATTAGGTCAATTAAACATGTTATTTTCATATTCAAAATGCTTTACTGAATAAACTTGCAAACAAAAACATTTCCAGTTCCTTTTCTTGCTCAATTTTGAGTGGATTTGCATTTTTGAAGCTTAAAAAAGCTCATACAGTCCGTTGTGAAGTCCAGCTACTGAAATCTGGCGTCTTTGCCATCGCATAATGACACACACTGATGATGAATGGCTGATATTTGTGAGACATATTTAAGTTCTTAGAGTATTTGCATATCTATTTGGTGACACTGTACAGGCCACTCCTATAGCCTGGTTCTTGGTAAAATGGTTACCTATTACAACCGCAAAACCTCAATTGCGAGAATACAGAAACATCAGCACATATTGAGTGAACCGCAAAAACACTGAATGCCCTGAAGCATGAAATAGTTGGCCCCTCTCTGGTATAGCTCCCTTTAGGTAAGTGTGCAATAGTTATGGACCTTAGAGTTTGGGTGCGGGTTAAGGTAAGTGCATACATAGTAATATATGTAAGCTTTAGTTTAGGGTTAGAAGTAGGATTTTGTTAAGTGTATGTATGTGGATTATTTATTTTGTTTGGGTATAGCTCTTTAACATAGTTGTGCAATAGTTATGGACCTTAGGGTTAGGGTGCGGGTTAAGGTAAGTGCATACATAGTAATATATGTGAGCTTTAGTTTAGGTTAGAAGTAGGGTTTTTTTAAGTGTATGTATGTGGATTATTTATTGTGTTTGGGTAGGTAGTAGATAGCGGGCGGTGGGGTTGGCCAACTATGCCAATATGATATTTTGAATTTCGCAGTTCAGGCCGTTTGGTGTTTTCGTGGTTCACTCAATATGTGTCGACATTTCCGTATTCGCGTATGTGAGGTTTTGCGGTTATGATATTAACCCGGTAAAACTACCATTTGGATTAATAGTAACATTACAAAGTAGGATTGGGCACCCTTTGTTAAAGGCCTTAAAGTAGCTGATAAAGAGTGGCTCATGGCAGTTGGAACTACCTTATAGTCTGGGCAGAAGTGAGCATAGTTAGTAAACCTGTGACAGCCTTCCCCAGGGGTGTGTGTGTGTGTGTGTGTGTGTGTGTGTGTGTGTGTGTGTGTGTGTGTGTGTGTGTGTGTGTGTGTGTGTGTGTGTGTGTGTGTGTGTGTGTGTGTGTGTGTGTGTGTGTGTGTGTGTGTGTGTATGCCTCAGACTGACTGTGATCTCTGTGTGCTCTTAAGGGAAATTGCATTTTACTGTGTGTGTACTTGTCATCCTGCCAGTGTGTACATTACCCACTGTTGCCAGAGGTGAGGATTGAGGCTCCTTGATTACTGGACCATTGCTGGGGAGTCACAACCTCTATAGGTAAAAATTGGAAAATATACTAGCAAATGAGGTGCACTCTCAATTATGTACCACATTTCAGGTATATTTTCTAATTTAAACTGAAATAGTTAAAAAGTATTATTTTTCACTGAGTTGCCTGTCAGGTTATCAAAAAAACAAGGTCTAAATCTGCCATGTATACTGCTGTATGTGGTATATAAATATCCTGTGCACTAGCAGTGTTATGGAAACGGTATTTCTAAAATATGGTGTAGGGCTAAGGTTAGGACCAGGGCTAGGGATAAGGGTTAGCAGTCATTCGTAGAAGCCAAGCAGCCCATCTTAACTAATGGATGTAACCTTAACTCCGCCCCTAAATACAATCCTACACCTTACCTTAGAAAACCCTTTCTGTAACACTGTTACTATCCAGCTAATCTATGTCTGAACCCAGTGGTAAGGTTTTGGTTTGTGGATCACAAAAAAAAAAAAAGACTGCTTTGCTCTTGTACTATTTTTTCAATATTGTGGATTTTCTAGAATGTATATTTTTAAAATGCTGGCAGAGACTATTTGTGTTTCAGTGCTTGTACAGTTTAATACATCAACATATACTAATATGTGTGTATGCATTTCTCAGGACACATGCACTGCTCCATCATTGTTTTTTTCTGAACTTTTTTATTCGGTGATTATAATGTCGATCTACTGAAGTTACTTATGTCTGGATTAAATTCAGTATGATCACAGATATATATATATATATATATATATATATATATATATATATATATATATATATGCATAAGGTTCACTACTGGTGATTGAATCCCAAGTGTACAAAAATCACTGCCTTGAAGTCAATGGCACAAGCACCTTGTAGCAAATGCAGGAGCAGCTCGCTCTCAAACTTGAATATCAGTTCATCAGGCTATAGGGAGGGAGTGCTGTTCAGACTCAAACATGAATACGAGTTCAAGCAAGCAGTTGTGTGTGTGTGTCGGGGGGGTGATAGGTTTAGGGAGTGGGAACTGGAATTAAAAGGTAGGGAATTTTAGGTTCAGGGAGTGGATTAGAGATTTAGATTTAGGATAGGATGTTTAAAGGTTAGGGAATGATAAGAAAGTTTTATGATTAAGCAGGGGTTTGGATTTTTGGGGGTTAGGATAATTTAGGTTTGGAGAATTGGAGTTTTAGGTTTAGTGAACAGAAAGATAGTTTTAGGGTTAGTGTTCAAGTTCTGGTAGGACTGTTGGAGCTAAGTGGTTAGGGTGATTCATAGGTTCATAGGTTCATAGGAGGTCACTAGGCTAATGGCTCTAGGGCCTTTACAAGCTTAGCCATGTAAAAACTGATGAACCCTAATTGACCATAGTTAGATGGTCATGGTCATTGTTAGCTGAACAATTCTATGATCATCACCAACTACCCATGTCCATGAGGGACATAGGTGCCTCCCCCAGGTGAATTTATGGCCATCCATCCATCCAATTGTCAAGGTTCAGCTTAAATAAGCTTATTGAGTAGCTCTGCTTCACATGAAGTGGGAGCTTATTCCAGAGGAGTGATAATCTCTGGGATACATATATATATATATATATATATATATATATATATATATATATATATATATATATATATATATATATATCCAGCATGTTCTGTTAATGTCACAGGCTAGGTTGAGATCCCTGGAGTGAGTGAATCTTGCCCCATTTGATTTGTGGATGTGCAGCATTTCCATTAGGGCAGAGTCAGAGACTGCTCTGTAGGCCAGGCACAGGTTGCCTCTCAGCAGTCTGTATGATACAGAGTATAGTGACAGGGCTTTCAGTCTATTCATGTAAGTCACATTTTGGACACCTTGGATTCTCTTGGCTAGACACCTCTGTGGTCTCTCCAGTTGCTGCAGGTGTCTGATGAGATATATATACAAGCTTTGTACTCATTTAGATTTCTGATAATCCCCTTAGTCTTGGATACAATGCCCTTATTTATGAGATGCACAATGTAGAAGGTTTTCCTTACTACTATAGACACATAGTGATTGAAGTTTAGATTGCTATCAACCTGTGTTCTCAAGTCTTGCACCACTGGGTTTGAGCTTAGAGGGGTGCTATCTATACCATAATTAGCAGGGGCTACTTCTTTGGCAAAGGTGATAATGATACATTTTCTTGAATTTAGTTTTAGTCCATGCCTTTGGCACCAATCATTTGTCTGAATCAGCCCCTTCTGTAATATGTTTAAATCACTGGAGGAATCCATGATTGCACCCAGTTTGCAGTCATCTGCAGACTTGGTAAGCCACAGGTCATCTACTTTTTTCTGGACTTCAGAGAAATAGATTCCAAACTGTAGAGGGCCCAGCACAGATCTTTGTGGTACCCCACTGGTATCTGGTCTACTGGTGTAGGTGGACTCCTCAATTTTAACAGTGTGTGTTCTGTCGGTGAGCCATAGTTGGCTACCCATCTAGTGACATATGGGTAAATCCCCAGCTGGGAGAGTTTCTCAATGATCCCTGAGTGGGAGATTGTGTCAAAAGCCTTGGCTAAATCAAGATAGGCAGTATAAACTGCTTTGCCCTCATCCAGGGCTTTGGTGACATTCTCAAAGAAGTCCACTAGGATTAATAAGCAAAATCTACCCTTGAAAAACCAAACTAGGTCAGGTCACACGTTTGCAGGATGCCTGTGTCCTTATTGATAAGGTTCATGATTATTCTTTCTATGGCCTTGCAGATAAGCCTGGTTAGAGTTATGGACTGATAGCTTCTTGGGTCGATTGATGGACCTACTTTTTCCAAGGGGATTATTTTTGATGTTTTCCACTTTGCCTGAACAAAGGCAGTGCTCAGGCTATGGTTAAAGAAAGTGCAAATTGGTTCCACTAGGTCTTGTTTTTGCTTGTTTAGTAAGCAACCTGTGATTTTTTTTTTTTGAACCATAGAGGCTGTGTTTTTGGCCTTGGAAAGTGCTTGTATGACCTGTTCTTTGGAGAGACTTGGTAGAGCATTGGTGTCAGGAATGCTTTGAGTTATGGCTGGTGGAAACGAGGGGTCTGAAGTTATCGCCATGTCTGTCGTCTAGCAGATTGCCAATTTCCTCAAGTTCAGTGTGAGTAGTACCATCCACTATAAGTTCACAGATGGTCATCCTTGTAATACTGTATGGCCTAATTCCCACATGGGAGATTTTCACTGTGACACATGAATGGGGGTTAGTGTCAAAGGCCTTGGATAAGTCAACATAGGCGGTATGTCCTGTTATCCCTCATGCAGGTCTGTGGGGTCAGTATGCAAGAAGTCCACAAGGTTCAATGAGCAAGATCTACCCTTGATGAGAACAACATGTAAAGTGTCAAGTGTGTTGCAGGTCAAATAAATTCTTGTGGATATGGTCCATGCTGATTCCTTCCCTAGCTTTGCAGATAAGTCTTTTTAGGCACGTAGATCAGTAGTTGTAGTTCTGTATATTACAAGATTGGTGTGCATTGCATAGCACACAACATTTGATATTACATTTTGTACTGTGGTTGATTTATGTGTGGAAACAGTACTGAGACACCAGGGTTGCAGCACTTGGGGGGGGGAGTTGGTAACAAATGGATGTATTGCAAATATGTGACATATTGTTAGATAAGGCCCTTAGTTTGTAATGTTTACACATATAATTTCATGTCATACACAGAGAATGGACAGTAAATAGCAGTAATACACTATAATATGTATGTTGCCATGGCGAGGGGAGTAGCAGGTTTGCAACATTGTTAGCAAAGTGTATATGCATGCAAGATACACTTGTTTGTATGTAGGTAAGCAGTGTACAAACATGAGCTGCATTGCTAAGGTCTGACAGTTAGTATTGAGTCTATGAAATACACTCGCTGCTTAACTGACTCTGTGGCAGCACGTGTCAATGCATTGGGTCCATATCACTTCATTGACATCTCAATTTAATGAATTCCAGTTCATTGAATCCAAATGACTGAAAGGTCACTTCAACAAACAATCATTTCACTGAGCTTCCACACAGGGAAAGAAACAAGTTGGTCAGCTACCAACCATACAAAAAAACTACAAAATCTTAAACTCAGCTAAGTGGGGTTTTGCCCCCATACCACCTAAATATGGGAGGCTGTGCCCCCACACCCCCCTAACAAAATATACCTGGTCTACTTTAGAACAGTGAATGATCAGATGATCGAACATTGTTATTGCGAACACTACATGACAAAACGACAAAATAGCGAACAGACGGAACAGCAATTTTTTTCCCAGGGAAGAAATCGTTGTGCCGGCCGTCCGGGTTGTGTCATTTTTTCCACTGTAGTGTGATCTTGGAGTTGATATATTTAAGTAGGGGGATGTGGGGGGAGCAGCCCCCCACATGGGTGGGTGTGGGACATAGCCTCCCACTTTATTTAGTGTTTAGTGTTTTTTTTTTTTTTTTTTTTTTTGGGACCAGGGATTTTTTTCCCTGAGAAAAAAATAGCTGTTCTGGTTGTTTGCTGTTTTGAATTTCCATAATTTAGGGTTGATATAACAACATTCGATCATCTGATCATTCTTTGTTATAATATAGACCCATTAACCAACTTCGAGATCGCACTACATTGGGAAAAAGGGCATATTCACGATGATGGCAGACTAGTTTCTTTCCCTGTGTGAAAGTTCACTGAAACAATCATTTACTGAAGTGAGCTGTCACTCAATTGGGTTCGATGAAGAGGGATTCACTAAACTGAGATTTCAATGAAGTCATATAGACCCAATGGATTGATACATTCCTTGTTGGGGCTAGATGGCACTAGGTTTAAATACAGGTGTATCTAATACTTTTAAATACATGTAAATACATTATCACCATTCTCCATTGCTGTGCATTGGTGTGGAATGTGCACCTTCACACAAAAATGCCTTAAAGAGTTGAAATGCGTACATAGGACAGTGGTGAAATGGGGAGCAAACAGGGAGGAAACAAAAGGAAAGCAGAGCAGGAATGTGCAGGAGAGATATAGGAAAGAATCACAGCTATTAATTTCTTTAACAGTGTAAAGTGAAAATATGAGGAAAATATTAACTGAATTTTGACTGTCACCTCCAAAGAGAGGTAACCACAACACAATCATGTTGTATAGCCAGTTGGACCAAATCAAGTGTGCCATGAAGATGCATGTGCGAAATGCAGCACTATGTATGTGGCAATTTTTTTTTAGGTGATTTTATTTATTTTTTTTTTGTAGAGAGAGAGGAATGTTGGGGAAGGGATGTTGGCAGGTCTGGGTGAATTAAGTTGGATAGGTGAGGAAGAAATTGCAAACTGAAAAGACAAACAACACAAGAGACCGAGACAGTGAAGGACACAAAAGGTTGTGGAAACCATGACTGGGGTGAGGGTGGAGGCATTCAAACTCATCGTCATCAAGCTGGATAACTCTGAGAATCAAGTCCTCACCCACTGGACTGTCATTAGTGTCACCTCACTCCACCACTGACTGGAGTGCTTGATGTTTCCTTCTCCTCCTCCTGGTATGTTGCAAAAATGAGGGAGAGCAGCCTCTCCAGCCAGTGTAGATGTGCACCAACCCAACACCACAAAATCCTATGCACCATCTTTGGTAATTTAGTGCAGGTGCTAAAATCACCACCTCAGCTACTTCTACAGGAGGGCACCACTGGACCAGCCTCTGGATCAGACCTACCTGAGGGTGCAACTAGTGCAGGGACAGCAGTGGCAGTGCTGTCAGGTTGGCTTCAAGATGTGCTGGGCAATGGTGCTGGAGCCGGTGGTGGGGGGGCAGGCAGATTCTGTGGGACAGACCTGCCCCACTGTGCTGTGGAGCATTTAGTGATATGGTACATGTGGATGACATGGACACATTTTGACGACACATAATAAAATTAAAAATAAAATAAAAAAGAGAGATAAGGATTGGGGTAAGATAAAAAAGAGATAAGATTAGTACCTTCATATGTGACATACATACATTGATACAATTATTTGACTCTGTCTTAACTTTTGCTGTTAAGACTACCAACTACTAACAGATAGCATTTACTTTTAAGATTACCAGATCTTACCAGGTGCACACTATACTACAGACTGCAGCAAGTACTTATTGGCACGTGCATATATTGCACAAATGCGTGTTCCAGTTATACAGATTACAGTTTACAGCAAGGCCTTTGTGCCACTTGTATAGAGGTTTGAATTTAATTTAAATATAATTGAAGAATTAACAGCATTGCATAGATGGGAAGTGTGGCATTTGAACCCACAACTTCTGACTAAAGTCTAATATTTTACTCTTGGTTGGTGATACAGACTACTCATGCATACTTGCTTTTACAGTTGAGATATGCATGCTCAATTTGATACAACTGTATAAAATACCAAACAAGCTATCTTTGTGCTACAAACTAATGCATGCGTACTTGCTTTTACAGTTGAGATATGCATGATCAATTTGATATTCTAATATTGGACTCTTGGTTTGTGCTACAGACTAATGCATGCATACTTGCTTTTACAGTTCAGTTATGCATGTTCACTATGATACAACTCTATAAAATACCAAAAAAAACTATCTTTAACTTTTAATGCTATAATAACACTAATCTTCTGATGCATACATACATACCACATGCTTCCCTCATCCTCACTAGTCTAGCTCCATGGGTTCAGACATTTACCTCACCATCACGGGAAGCTGTGGAAAAAATAGAACAGAACAGAATACCATTATGAATACCAGTCTTGCCTACATTCAGCTTTTAAGTCTTACAGGTACTCTTTGTAGTTGATACTTACGCAGGTGTGGGATGTCCACAGTCCTAGATTCCTCAGTCCAGTGGTCAAGAGTATCTCTCTTCCTCCTCTGTAAGTCATTGTAGAGATGCCTACATTACCTACATTGGCCACCAGTGTGCATTATACCAGTAGTACTGGTTACAGCCTGGGATAAACTATCCCAGGCTTCTGACATATACTGGCACTGTGGTTCTTAACTAGGAGTCCAAAAATATCTTGGACTCCTAGAGACCCTCATCTCTGTGTCCTACACCTAACACCTTCCCCAACAACACCTACTATGTCTGCCACAATCTAGAGCAATGGGGAATTATGCCTCCCCATCATCTGCAGTCATCCTGTTTACTGGGAGTGCACACACTGTTTGAAAATTTTATGCTCCACTTACCATCACGCAAACACAGGGCTCAACAGTGCACATCTCCAAGCACCTCTTTTGTGTGATGGTAAGCAGAGTGCAAAAGTGGCAAGCAGTGAGGCATTACATAATTGCAGTTGAAATTTCAAAGTTATTAGGTGTGCAGGCAATTGTGTATGTGTGTTAGGCAAATGTGAAGGCCATGCCAGTAGAAACAGCAGAAATATCCTTACAGGAATATAGCACACAGTGTACTCACAGTCATACCTGTGATAATAAATTGATAATACATAGATATATACATAAAAAAACTGGCACAATACTAGTGTCTCAGCCCTCATACATATAGTTAATATCAGTTCCACTATGTTGATAGTGGAGAGTGACAATAATGTGAAGTGAAACAACAGCAAAAGTGTATGAAATATCCTGTATTTGAACCCAGGACCATGTGTATGGCAGTCCTACACTTATACCTGTTGCAACAAGAAGGTTGAGAAAATACTTCTCTACATTGCAGTTCATTGTTATAAACTGCAATGTCACAACAGCAAAACAAAGGCTACACACTCTGTGCTAGAACCAAGGACCACCTGTATTCCAGCCTTACACATCTGTTGCCACAAGACTAGTTAGCCATGGAACTACTTACATGCCATTCCCTATTTTATTAATTATTCTTAAGGTCTTGCTGTTAACAACCCCACAATCTTGCTTATCAGTTTTGCATAATGCCCAATATTATTAATTGAATGCATCAAGTTCCTGTTTTTGGCTGTCTGAGTCATGCCTGGCCAGTTGCCCAGTTTGTGCAGTGTTGCATTTCTTGGAAATGAGTTAAGCACAGCCACACCTGACATAAATGTTTCTCCATTTCCCATGCTTGCACTAAGTGGTGCATTGGTCAAACAGCAGACCCCCAAATAAAACAAAAAAAAAAAAAAAAAGGGGAGAGGCAGTTAAAATTAGGAAAAGTAATGCAAGACATACACACTAGAAACTTTTGGCACACATGAGATATTTCTACAAAGGTATGGATTTGAGCCTTCACTCCATTGAATTTTCAGAACATAGGAAGAGTGCCTTATCCCTCGTTACCACATAAACAGCTTTGCAGCAAAGAACTGAACTCAGTCTGCACACAACCAACTGCAACTGCATCTACAGTGATATCAAACTATTCACTTTATTTGTACATTTATTAGTTTTGGATGTAGTGCACATAGAGATCACACAACCTGTCATGATTATTGCTTGCAAATATATAATTTTGTCTTACATTTCTGTTTTTGTTGGCCATTCTTCATTTTTCTGAGCAGTAATCTGAGACATGCAGTGTCTAAGCCATTCTATACAATTTACCTTAAAATGTGTAAGGATATTAAGTGGAAATAATATCATATGCAGTTGCCAACAAATGAAGGGCAGGTTGAATGTTAAGGAACACAACCTGTGACTTGTGTGCTGTTTGCTTACATTTCCAGCCTTATAGCTAACACTTTGTAGATCTAACCTGACACACCCAGTGGAATTAAGGCAGCCTGCAGTGCTGTTGTGTTTTCCTTCTCCCAACCACTAATCATTTACAGTTGCAATCCATTAAGAATAAACACAGAGGCAGTACCTGCACTATGTTTACATGTCCTACATGAATCTGTATTTTGGGGATTCAGCAATTCTAATGAGTTCACACCTCATTTACATGTTTACCATGCCAACATCCTGAATGTACATCATATAAAAAGTAAGCCATGTAGCTAGGCAAACTGATGATGAGGAGACTTGTTTATGTTGGGAAGATTGCAGATAATGCTATTTCTTCAAGATTTATCTGTAGAAAGGAGTAATGAACTTCAGAAGGCCTGCTTCCATTTGATGAGCTATTTACTGCATATGCTGGAATATATTTAAGTAAAATCTGAAGCAAAGTCATTTACACTGTATGCATTAGTTAGAAGTGTACTGATGGCATGGGCATGTTTGGCAAGCCATTTGAGAGGTATACATGATTGCCAGTACATGAAAATGGAATGCTGTGTGATAGATATGTACAAATGTTTCAGGGACAGTTCTTTTGATAGCACGTCTAGCATTTCAAAGATGGTGTGTTAGCAAAATGTGTCATTTACTTGTTCTTATTTTGGTGGGAGCAAAGGTGAGTTACGGTTACTGGCAAAAACAAGGAGATGTTGCTCTTGTTACTGTCCTTGTTTTGCAAACTGCCTGTTGTTTGTATTTCATATCTGTAGACTGTCGTATATTTCTACAGGGGGTAACAATGAGTGTCTACCTTTTCTGTTTTATCTAGAATCAATTATTCAGTACTTATGTCATACATATGTGTATTATCCTTCTGTTGCCTTTTAGAATACCTAGGAGTATGTAACCCAGACATGTCAAGCCTTGGAGAACACCCTTCGCCAAGGCTGAGAACCAGGTTATAGTGGATGCCTTTAGGCAACATGCTGCTTTTCTGCTGGAAAGGGGATGGGGAGATATGGCATGTAGGATGTAAATTTGCCAATAGATAGCTGCTGATCTGAATGCCATGGGTGGCCATGGCAGGGCAGACAAACAGTTGCACCACAGAATCACTGACATGATCACATCTGCATGGAGGAAAGCAGCTGCAGTGGACCGTGACCAGAAGGTACTGGATGAGGGCCTGCTAGGGAGTTGCCACTAACACCCAATGAAGAGTCACTGGCTAATATCAGGGATACAGACAGCTCACAGCAGAGTGCAGTACAGCATGTCCCAGATGTAGGAGCAACACTGTCAGAGACGACAGCAAGCATATCCCAGGAGGAGCTTCCAAGTAGGCTTTGGTATCTCAACAGTTGAATACTGTTGCATAGTAAAACAATTGAAATCAATACATTACTTCTGTGTCACATGTATTTTTTTGGGGGGAGTTGCTACAGTTATTAGCTTAGGTTTGAGCTGTCAGCTATGTTCTTGTTGAAGGTATACTTAATGAACATATAAAGCAGTAAAAGTACTACCCCCTGTGTTACTTTTAATTGTGATGACGTTGCTCTTATCTCCTATTTAACTTCTTCCAGGACCATCTGGATTACAGAGGAGAATCTCTTCTGCAGATGGTAAGCCAAACATTTTTATGTCAGTACTGCTGAGCAATTTAAAGAAATATTTTAGTGTGTGCTATTGATGTCAGGCTTTTTGTGTATATTGCTGTAGTATCTGCAATAGTGATAACACTGTTACTTTGTTATCATATATTGCAGTATAGAAGTGTAGCTATTAATGTATTTATGTGTTTGTTGCTTTTTATCACAGGTGATTATGACAGTGGAGTGTGAGCCCTATCCCACTTGATGTCAGTGTATCAGAAGACTTTGATGGTGGTGCTGGTCAAACTGAGGCACAGTTGGGGATGCAGAGGTTGAATCTGACACTGAGGTTAACATACAGCCATCTCATGCAATTCCATCAGACACAGCCAGTAGGCCTATTCCTACAATTTCTAGTGAGGCCACAGATATTGGACAGCTGGCTAGCAAAGCCATTTATCAGGAAAGTGTGGCTACTGTGTCTGTTGTGTCTGTCCATGTCCAAAATGTGGATGACGTGCCATGCAGGAGGGTTGATAGGGGTGCTTGGATGGGGCCTGCTTTCTCTCCTCCACCTGGTGCAGGTGTCTCTTGATGTGCCACTCAATGTATATTTAGGGCCATTGTGGAGGCACAGGCAAAGTCCCATAGGTGCTACAGACAAATGCTCAGGGTTGCAGATGTGGCACAATCTGACATCTGTGACTGCCTCCACCATGTTGCTGATTCAACAGATCAGATTAATGACACATTGGAATGAGCAATGTCTGTGATGGAACATATGCTGGGTGGGGAATGGCATCCACATTGGTGTAGGTCATCCACATCATCTGCTGTCAGCCAACATGGCCATGCCCAATCATGCTTTGAGAGTGGCAGTTCTTCCACTGCTCCATCAGTGAGAGTGCTGTCCACTCCCCGACATGGCAGGCCATGGGGTCGTGGTCATGGGTGTCCCCATGAAGAGAACTCATCCAGCAGATATTAGTCACATTGAGATAGTAGCAATTCATCTGACCATGGGCGTGGATGTGCCAGTGCAACTCCTGGCAGAGCCAGATCTCATGGTTGGGGACAACAATGATGAACTGTCACCTCACCATGCAAGGCTCATACCTGTCTGACATACAAAGATGTAGAGCCAGCATTGTGTTTGGCTGTGTTCATGCCGACACTCAAACTCCAATTTCACAGACAGGACCACTACAGACACACACACAGACGCACACACACACACACACACACACACACACACACACACACACACACACACACACACACACACACACACACACAACAGTTATCCATTTGTCTTACTAGCCATTTGTTGGTGTATCCAACTGTCTGTCTGCTTTTCTTTATTACTTACATACACTCACTGATGTTATCTGGCAGCTTAGGCTTCCACCTCCCCCCCCCCCCCCACACACACACATACAAAACCCTGTACAAGTGATGATAACTGTGCCATATCCTTGTTTTCTACCATTTAGATTCAGGGGTACACAAGCTTTGAGCCTGATGCTCAGGGTGCATAGCCAACTTAGTGCTTAGTATATCTGCATTTGTGATATTGAACTGGTAATTGTACCTTTGACATATACTGACCTTGGAAAGTCAGACAGTTGATAACATCAAAATTTCCCAACCTTATATTGACTGATCTTGTGAGGATTTTGAAGTCAGAAACTGCAATGTGTTATCATTCCTTTCTAACTTCTCTCTTTACTGATTTTCCAGTAAAAATGTATGGTGCTAAACTGAGGGCATGCAGTGATCATCAGTACTTTTGAGAGGTATGACAGTGTGAAACTTTGATGCTTGAGGTCTACTCCATAGTAACGGACACATATAAATCAAATAAGTATCTGCTGTCATATGTTATGGTACTTTCTGTACAAATCTCCCACCTTTTACTTGGTTATCGGACCCAGTAATAAAATACAAGGATATGCCACACATTCATCTTATTAAATAATACATTCCAGGTTCAGAACTTAGCTTGTATATGCAGCAGTTGCCACAGTTTTAGTTCAGGGCTGACTCTTTCAGATGCAAGTGGTACACAGCCAATGCATGGGGAGGTAAAGGTTGTGTGAGTGGCCTGGCTTCAATGTTACTATATGTATGTGAGTTAGGAGGAAGGTTTTAGGCCCCTAGGTGGTGAGTGAGTGTGCTATGCATTGTCTCTTAGCCAATGCAAAGGCATACTGAGCATGCCTATACCTGCCTACACCCACAGCAACTGTTGGTTCCTCCTCTGACTCCTCATCTGCCTATGGCTGTGGTGGCAGTGATGGGATGTGTGCCCCTTCCCCTTGCTGATCCTGTTGAAGCTGTTTCCTCAGGATTATATTGAGTAGCATGTCAAATACTGTGAAGATTTCTGTACATGCCCATGGATTGTAATGCATGACTCCCTCAGATGTATCTAGGCACCAAAACCATGACTTTAGCAGCCCAAACACTCGCTCCATGATGATTCTGGTTTGAGCATATGGCTCATTATGGCATTCATCCATGGGTGTGTGTGCATTTCTGATGGGTATCATCAGCCACGGTTTGGTGCATAACCTGCATCCCTCAGTAAATGACCCTGTGGGATATCCCCCCTAAGAAACATATGGTACAGTTGGGATCATACCTCTCAACCTGGAAACATCAAAAATCTGGACAAGGCCCATGAAAAATAGGTACAAATCTGTACGCTGATTAACATCTAATTGCATACATAATTACATAACCCCACCCACTCCAAAGAAATTATGGGATACCAACTTTCAAATGCAAGCTGAAGAACAGACAACCAAAATATGGCACCAGAGTCCCCCTGCAGCCATTCCAATGTCCCTTTACCTGACTATTTCGCCCATTTACCATAAACACTAAAGTGTGCATGCATACTGCTTTACTAATACAATGATTATTTGATTTTTATTTTTACATTTTACAGCCCAATGCACAAACACCAATAGACACCTACTAAACAAACCACTGTCTCACAATGAAAATAGACTTGGCATTAAAACTTCTGTGGTGTGGGTTTCAATGCTGCTTTAATGAATGTGCGTTTTAAGGGCAGAGAAGAAAATGCATTTGGCCAGTGGTGGATAAAGATTACCTTTGGGTTGTTTTCAAATCATTGGCCCCTTGCACACAAAACAAGAAACATACATGTTCTCTTTGATACACCTTTCTATCTTTATTAAATTATATTCCTTGTATAATAAAGCACACATTAGACAGAGCGCATGTTACATTTGTTTGAACATTTTTCCAGTAAGCTGTCATGTACCAATAATGACCAATTCAGAACATTTCCATCATAAAAGTCTACTTCCAGTGTGTCCACACACCCACAGTATAAACAGAATGACAGTAGTGTAAGCCATAGGCATCTTGCACAGCTTCTCGCACTTATTTTCAATTTCAGTTTTTTTTTTTGGGGGGGGGGGTACAAAAGGCCAAAATCCAGGGACACATTTTAAACATTGCTTGTACAGTTTTGGAAAGTTGCTAGAATAAAATATTGTGTTACCACAATACATTCCACTGGCAAGTCTCAAACCCAGGATTATGCACACTACAGTCAGAGCAACATACCACTATGCCAAATCAGCAGCTTCATGAAAGATAGGAAGACTGAAACTTAAATGGTTATCATTTAGTGAATTCACTTCTCGCTTTTCACCATAGCTGTCAACCTCTTAGCACAAAAACCTGGACAAAGCCAATAATGGGGGAATACAGCCCCAAAATAGGGACAAATTTAAAATACTAATCTTATAAACTTGGAAAGTTACTAGAACAAAAGGTTTTGTGTTAATATTTATTTTCTGAAGAATATGAGGTCTGAAATTCAAATGCCTGTCATTTAATGAATTCAATCCTGCACTGCAGTGATTTTCCACAAAAATCCTGAAAACCACAGATTTTATGAGGAACAGTCTCAGATGAAAAAGAGTGGCAGAGGTAAGAGACATTTAGAGACAATCTTCTATCTAAATAGAATATAACCTTCCATGAGAAAATATAAAAAAAATAAGTTCAAGAATATGTAACATGTAAATTAACAATAAACTGTCAAACATAACCCAGACTTGACTTAACAGGTATTATACCATGACCCCCCCAAAACGTGCATGCTGATTGGCCAGCGTGCCCGTTGTAAATCGAGTTATACTAATGGAAAAAGGTCCGATCGCCCGGACTTTTTTCTATTAGTATAACTTTTTTTTTATAAACACTGTCTCGCTATGTTAAATGGGTTTAACATAGCGAGACAGCTTTAAAATAAGCAACGGAGATCTCCGTTGCTTATTTTAAAGCTGTCTTGCTATGTTAAACCCATTTAACATAGCGACAATGTTTAAAAGCAACGGAGAAAGCAAGATCTCCGTTGCTTTTTATGTCTCGCTATGTTAAATGAGTTTAACATAGCGAGACAGTTAAAATAAGCAACGGAGATGTCCGTTGCTTATTTTAAACTGTCTCGCTATGTTAAACTCATTTAACATAGCGAGACACTAAAAAAGCAACGGAGATCTTGCTTTCTGTTGCTTTTGCCAACTCTGATGTACTGCACAGGCGCAGTACATCAGAACTGCCGCGGATGCCAGACATCTGCGGAAGGGCAGTAAACAGGCATTATACCATGCCATTATTTAAGAAAAGTAATAGTTTCTTTTCTTAAATAATGTCATGTATAATAACAATAACCACTTCTGGGTGTGGGTAATGCTAAATTTACCCACGGTTGGCTTTGTTTGGTCCTCGGGCGCCTCGGGACCAAACCACGCCAACCGTGGGTAAATTTAGCATTACCCACACCCAGGCGTGGGTTATTGCTATAATATTTCTCACTCCAATAGACAAACAATTTCTCACTCCAATAGTGGTTAATGCTAATTCTTGAATACAAATAGTGCTCCTAGAGAGGGCAAACTGACCCCTACTATGATATATAAATCACGACTGACATACCATATATAAAGAGGAATTATGTGTGCCAGAATACCCCACAGAATTAGAGTCTTTTGAACCCCACCGCCACTTTACTAGAGCAAGTACAAGTACTCAAGTTTAGTAGTTTTGCATACCAGCAAAAAGCATCTTTCCAGAGATACAGCCTAAAGCTATTATACTCACAGGGAGCCATTTCGCATTATTAAAATCATTTTTTGCTTTGGCAGATGAAGCAGAGAATTAAAATCCATTTTAGTGCTGAAAGAAGGAATAAAAAGGTTACAGACTATGGCAAAAGATGTATCCAGTGAAGAAGTATACAAACTATGTAATGTCAAAGTATGCCAGTGACCTGACATTAAGATACCAATCCAAAGGAAAGAACTGATACTCCTGAAATATTATTCTACATCTGCATTATTCATTAATCATTTTATTTCTTTACGTACAGCCCATCTGTAAACAAAGCTCCAAACAGCATTTTGCTCATATTATATATATATATATATATATATATATATATCTATATATATATCTATATATATATATATATATATATATATATATATATATATATATATATATATATATATATATATATTTATATATATATATATATATATATATATATATATGTATATATCTATTGCACCTTTGACTAGCATTTTAAGTATCCCTTACTCAAAACCATATACACAGTTGTCAGCATACTTCAGTTTTCTTAAGCCAGGTATTCTATTTCAGCTTTTTGACTTTCTACTGTAGGTTGTTTCTTTTTTACATATGCCAAAAACTGCATTAAAAAGGAGACTTTTATCCTGTGTCAGCATTAATAATCATAAAACAAATTTCAATTTTTGGTAGCAATCTACCTTCCTGCAAAATTGTATATTCATTTTATGCAATTTCTCTTTTCTATGATTCTCATATTCAAGTTCAGAGTAAAACACTGCAGCTGTTCTTCTTGCAGGCCTCTACTAAAAAAATAACTGTTAAAACCCAGTCAGACTTTTCTGTTAAACAAATGCAAATAAACAAATACGTATTCTAAATGTTCCTAAATACAAGAGGTGCATGGTCTCACTCTGGCTACTAACCTTTGGGTAACACAAATGATCACAATGCCTGTGATTTTATAATAGACTCAGTGTACAATAATCCTCATTCACGGGTCTCTAACCAATATATTTTGTAACCAGCACCAGCCCCCAATCAGCTTACTCACCAGACAGGGTGAGCCTTCTCCAATCCTTTCGAGCCTTCATACCCTTTTACTAAATCCTTGCAGTCCGAGCCTTGTTCTTATTTTCTGTCTGGTTTGTTGCTTGCAGTCCGAGCCTTCTAAATAAATCCTTTTTTTGCTGCCAAGAGTGCCAGACAGTTTGTTTTTAGTTACATCCTTGCGAGCCTTATAAAATACGAGCATTCTTCTAAATAAAATAAATCCTATTATTCTTTCTGGCTGGTTCGTTCCCGCTCGCAAAGCATTTGAACCAGCCGGAAACCCGGAAATACGTGCACTGCAAGCTTAATTCTGACAGGCTGGTAGCCCTGGTGAGCTGACGTCATCGCACACGCGATGACGTCAGCTAAAGCGCGAACATTAAAAAAAAAACAATGAAAAACATACAAAATGTAGAAACAAAAATCGGAATTGAAGGGGTGCCACTTGGGAATCGTGGCACGCCATTATTTGGACCCCAAAACTTGGTAAAAACCGAGTAATTCGGGACAGTTGGGAGGTATGGTTGGGATGTGTGCCAGATATCTGAGTTGTGGTAACTGCCAGGGTTGCCATCACACATGGTCAAGATTATTCCCCTGACATTACCCACAACTTGGCAGTTGATAGAGTGGCAGTCCTTTCTGTTTATATAGAGCTAACTCTATTCCCTCCATCATGCCTTAATTTCTATATGTCTGCAATCTA